>NC_134486.1:203298032-203625532 GCF_040206685.1 Ascaphus truei | reverse complement strand
GTTAATTGATATCTGAATGTACTTGCAATGTATTGGCTTTTGATTTTTGTTTACTTGGTTGATTCATTTGCAGAATATATATGTGCATAGATTTTATGCATCATATATATTGGAATGTGAGGTGTTTTATTGGCTTTTCATTGGTTTGTGATGATATAGCTTGTGAGATCAGTTAGGATTATTAAAGGAAATTGATTTTAATGTAGTGTCTGTATGGAGAAGTGTTTGGTTGTAGGACAGCATGCTTTTGGTAACCCTTCTACATTTATTTGTATATTGGTTCATCGTGTGTATATATATACTGTGTATATATATATATATATACTGTATATATATATATATATATATATATATATATATATATATATATATATATATATATATATATATATAGTTGCATGATGAAGCCACTGTACAAATTCATGGGTGAAAGGTGGGTATCGGGCCTGTGTGGCTTAACCCCTTAATCACCTTTGCGGTTATTATTTGATACGGTGTTTAAGGGGTTAATTTATATCTGAATGTAATTGCAATGTATTGGCTTTGTATTTGCTATGTATGTTGTGGGCAAGACAAGGATTTTGCTGGCAACGGACACTTCGTATTGATGAGGTCAGTAGTACTTTATTTATTTGTATATGCTAGTTAATGTTTTTAATAATGGGCAATTAATCTATTATCCATATCTGGATAATAGTTATTTTGCACATTATTGTACTGTTGGTGTTGGGGGGGAGGGTGTATGTATTGAATGTATAGGCCAGGTTTATTTTTTTTACATTCAGGGTTGGTTCCGTGGTTCTGCGTGGGACCTCTGGAGACCACCTGTGGGTATCCTCGGGTATCCCAAGGTTATCAGGCTGGTGGTTCCACGGGTGACACATGCGGGGATGATGATGTGTGGTCCCACTTCTGTGGGGGCACCGCGGACCCGTAGTCTGCAGGGATGACGATGTGTGGTCCCACTTCTGTGGGGGCACCGCCGACCTATAGGTACGGGGATGATGATGTGTGGTCCCACTTCTGTGGGGGCACCGCGGACCCGTAGTGAGCACCCGTGAGTTCCCCAGACCCCCGAGGGTACCACCCGAGGCCCCGCAGACACCTGTGGGTCTGACCCGGGGCTCCCAGACATCAGCGGGCCTACCATGGGGACCCAATTGTGGCCCACGGTGCCCAAGGAGACCACCTGGGGGCCATGGTGCTGGCGGAATCCACCAGCAGGCCTCAAGAACCTGTGTAAAAAGGGCTGCTGGTAAACTGTAGGTCTGTCCAGGTGCCCTGCCAGCCCACCGGGGACTCGCGTGGGGCTGCGTTATGAACCCTGTATGTAAAAGAATAAATCTTGTATTTATGGGGGGGGCACAGGGGGTGGGTAATGTATTTAATAAATAGAATGCTGTTTATTGTGGGTCACTGTATTGTTTTTATTGTGGGTACTGGGGGTGGGGGTTTCCCCAACGGTATGTGGGTAGGCCTCCCTTGTGGGTAGTGGGTGGGTGGTTAGGCCTCACGGGTGGGGGGGTTAGTGTGGGAGGGTATGTAGGCGTCCCGAGTGGTGGGTGAGGGTGGGTTAACCCCTTAATGACTGTAGAGGTTAATAACCGCTATGGTGATTAAGGGGTTAGGGGACATTACTTTGTATGTTTCAATTTTTGTCTCTGTTTTACAGCAAGCAGTGGAGGGGCCGTGGGTAGTGGGTAGTGGGTGTGGGTGTGGTTATTTACACGGGATCCCCCTCCCCACATTTACATACAGTACACTGCACTCACAGAAACACAGGCCAGGCAGATTTTACTAACACACTAGGGGGAGGGGGGCTTACACAGATTAGTCAAAGCAGGGAAGTTTAGCAGACACAATAGGTAGGGGGATGGTTTTTTACATAGATTACTGTGAAGGCAGGGAAGATTCACACACACTAGGGGGAGGGTTTTTTACATAGATTACAGTGAAGGCAGGAGGTTTAAAACACACAATAGGGGAGGGGGTTTTACATAGATTACAGTGAAGGCAGGCAGGTTTAAAACACACAATAAAAATATGTATGTCATGTATTTATTGTTTATGTATTTTAAATACACATGGGGTGTACTGTATGTTGTTTATTGCAATGTTTATTGGGGGCAAATCAAATGTCCCCAATAAACATGCTATTCTGCCTTCATTGCCTTAGCGGCTATCAGCTAAGGTAATGAAGCAGCATTTCTGTATTTTTAATAATATTGTGCAGGAGCAGGGGGTCCCTGAGCATTAATTTCTGGCTCAGGGAACCCCCTGCTCACTGTACAATATTATTAAAATACAGAAATGCTGCTTCATTACCATAGCACATAGCCGCTAAGGTAAGGAACGAGTGTTTATTTATATATGTTTTTTATTTATACTGTACATGTGCAGAGGGTCTCCGGAGCTGAACAGTGTTGGTTTCAGGTCCGGGGACCCCCTGCTCTCCGAGATACAGGCCCCTTTAGGGGGTGCTGGTATCCCTCTGCTTGGGTTACAGGCCGCGGTCACGTGATCGGGACCTTTAAACCAAGCAGAGGGATACCGGCACCTCATAAAGGGGGCTGTATCTCGGCGAGCAGGGGGTCCCCCGACCTGAAACCAACGCATTTCAGCTCCGGAGACCCCCTGCACATCTACACTATCAATAAAAATGTATTTCAAATGTATTTATTTATAGTCATTTATTTATTTATTTATTTAGATTTATTTATTTATTTTTTGGCGGCTGCTGTGTGTGTATTTTTTTTATTGTGGGTAGTGGGGGTGGGTGAAGGGGGTATTAGCCCCAACGGTGGCTGTTTAGGGCTTGCGGGGGGTAGCGGGAGGGCTTAAAATTCATGACCGTAGCGGTATTAACTGCTACGGTCGTGAAGGGGTTAAGTGCACCCGCAACCCCCCCGCAAGTCCTAAACTCACACCAAGGGCCAAATACCCCCTTCACCCACCCCCGCTAACCACAATAAAGCGGGCACGGTGAGTTAACCCCTTCATTGCCTTAGCGGCTATCCGCTATGGTAATGAAGCAGCATTTCTGTATTTTTAATAATATTGTGCAGGAGCAGGGGGTACCCTGAGCATTAATTTCTGGCTCAGGGAACCCCCTGCTCACTGTACAATATTATTAAAATACAGAAATGCTGCTTCGTTACCATAGCACATAGCCGCTAAGGTAAGGAACGAGTGTTTATTTATATATGTTTTTTATTCATACTGTAGATGGGCAGAGGGTCTCCGGAGCAGAACCGCTGTGGTTTCAGGTCCGGGGACCCCCCGCATCCCGAGATACAGGTCCCTTTAGGGGGTGCCGGTATCCCTCTACTTGGTTTACAGGCCGCGGTCACGTGATCGGGACCTTTAAACCGGATACCGGCACCTCATAAAGGGGGCTGTATCTCGGGGAGCAGGGGGTCCCCCGACCTGAAACCAACGCGGTTCAGCTCCGGAGACCCCCTGTACATGTACACTATGAATAAAAATGTACAGTACTGTACACTACCGACACACTTTATTGAAGTGTGGTCGGTACCGCAAGCCGGGAAATCTCCCGGCTTGCTAGTGGCCGCCCCTCGGCGTGCCGCGCGTCATAGACGCGCGGTCACGCGTCATCGGGAGCGTGCGCCCCCTGCACGCGTGTCCAGGGGCTCCCCGAGGGAGCCCTGGTGTCCCGCGATCGCGGGACAGCGGCAGGAGGTTCCGGGGGACCCGGCGGACCCGGCAGCGGTAGGGAGAGCGCCCCGATCGGAGGGCGCTCTTCCGCTGCTTCGGCGCGCGCCCGTCACACTCGGGCGCGCGCCAGGCTACTGCTGCGGCACAGAACGGGCAAATGCTCGAATAAACTGTGCCGCAGCAGTATGTTAGGGGTTATAGGGGTTGTTGTTATACAGTATATATATATATGTATATATATATATATATATTCTGCATTACAATTCATGAATTTATGCCATCTGGCGGACACGCGAAGCATTGCAGCCTAGTAAATCCTGAACCATTATTAATTAACACATCAACCGCGCGTCAGCCGGGCATGCGCCTGGCTGGGAAGGCAAAAGGAGCCCGGCATGCTCCGGCATGCTCCGGGTGAAAAGTGTCACATTCCAGGAACATGCCAGGTACATGCCAGTTATTAGTAAGAATAAAAGCTGCCGCAGCAGTATGTATCTTCCTGGTTTCTTTCTAGCTAGCTGCACTCCAAAAATTAGAGTGTTAGCTCTTTCCTAGCACAAGTTATTCACTTAATTGAAGGGGCTCTGTGATGTGGGTTGCGGTTTGACCTATAATCGGTCTGGGTAACAAGCAGGCATACAAAGTATCCGTGCTCGCTTTGATCGGTAACCGCAGACGCGCGCCACCAATTCAGCTTAAGTGGATAACGAGACGGCAAGATACTATGTATCAAGAAGGCACTTCAGCTAAACCGCAGACCACTTATTCAATTGACTTTGCTGTTTTAACGTCTGTGAACTGGAAACTGATACCTATCTTTAATACAGCTACTTACTCGCAGGCACACTTCTTCAATTTAGCGCTTGGCACAACGCTAGAAGCTCCCCCTTAATCGCAAATACAGTTAGCACATTTCTCATTTATTAATTTAACTGCAGCTAGCTGCTAAGCTGCAAAACAGGGACAATAAAGGTAGTGTAGGGGAAAACGTGGTGTTGGCAATGCATTTTAACCCCTTCTGTCCCAACACGGTTTAGGGTTAACCAGACGGGCTTAATACCTTTATTATTGGCCTGGTTAACCCTTCCACCGCCACAGTTAACTACACCGTAACAAAGAATTGCACCCCTCTTCCAGAATTCATTTGAGCTAGGGATTCCTGAACGAATCCTGTAAGAAACTATTCCTTTCGGCGAAGATATAGGGGTGGCAAGTTGTGCCCCTAGCCAATGATTGTTGCATTGCATGCGTGCAGGGGTGTCCAGAGACTTTGCTGTTAAGTCATTCGTTCCGTGGACATTTTATTTCATTTCCCCATCCCAGTAAGTGTTTTATCCAGTGTAATTGTGAAGATTTGTGTTTTTGTCTGAAAAGAAATAAATTACAATTTATTTTGCCCTCCTTTTTGTGCTCAATCCAGAATCCCGGTATTAATGTGTTGGTAAAACCTGGTCTACCGTGAAAGGCTTATTAACTGGTGGCAGTGGTGGGACGCTGATTGAGCCTATGGTATAGTCTCCTGCTGGATTCTGTAACATAGTGGGGGAAACTCGTAGATTGCGAGCTCCCCAGACAAGTGGCAACTTACACACGCTTCAAAGAGCACGAGATAGTACAGCTTTCCCTTTTCCCATATACCTGTGCTAGCAGTCTCACCATGAGTCACCGCTCCAGACGGTTCCAATCCTGGGACCAAACTCGAGTCGTGGAGAGATGTGCAGGCTATGGACTACCGACAGATGATCGGTCAAAGGTGCAACTGAAGGAGGACTTGGAAAGTCATGAAGCCAGACTGGCTCCATTGGAGGGCTATGGCCCCTTAGCTGCAGTGGCAATGGACAGCCCAGAGTGCAGGAGGTCAATTCAGCTCCAGACATGGGGAGGGAGCAGGTGACCACCTGAATATTGGTGGCTTGGCGCCAGTGGGTGCAGAAGAGGTAGCCGCTGCAGCTGCCGGACTTGCCGCCCCAGGGCTCACAGCTCTCCTGGCCGCATGGGGAGAAAGGGCTACAGCAGCGGAGCGTATACAGATGCTTGCCGCAGTGTACGGTAAAGCCCCCCACTCTCACCTTGTCAACAGGGAAAAGGATATTCCCCAGGTGGACCACCACAGCTTCAGCAAGTTCGTGGATGGCATGGACGAGATTGACGCATTCTTAAATTAATTTGAGACACAATGTCACCGATACTGGATCCCACAATGGGACACAGTGCTGCGATTGCATCCCTTGTTGTCCGGTAAAGCCAAATGAACTGTGCAGGGTATTCCACGCATGGATGCCGATGACTACGGTCATATCAAAAGTATGTTATTCACACAGTACGCCCTCACCCCAGAAGCATACCGGGGCAAGTTCCAGACTGGGGAAAGATACCCCCGGGAACCCTATGCGGATTATGGAGCCTGCATGGCTTTGCATGGGACCCAGTGGGTGGAGGGTTATGGAGTCAACAAGTTCCATACACTACAGAACTTGATATTCCATGAGCAACTACCGCAGCAGCTCCCCTCAGACGTGAGGGAATGGGTCTTTGACCATAAACTCAAAACCCATGTGGATGCTGCGAGGATGGCGGTTGAGTATGTGGCCAGCAGGGCTCTGATGACCAAGAGAGTGTCTCCCAAAGATGTGGCCAGCCCGGCCAAGGAAGTCAAAACCACCCCTCAGTGGTCCCACAAGCCTGCAGCAGAAGACAACGCACCCAAAGCTGCAGAGTTTAGACACGAGAGCCAGTGTTTTACCTGCAACAAAGTCGGTCACCTCAGGCCAGACTGCCCGGACCGGGACCGGTCCGGGGGACCCCATCAGAGGCAACAATCAACAGCTGCGTGGCCGGTCGCCCGTGTGTGACTGGCACACTCAGAGGAGCCAAGCACAGCCGTGGAATCAACCCACAGAGGGACATCCACAGGAGAACCTGCAGTTGCCACCTTGGAACCAGCAGCGGAGATCGATGGACATCAGGTTGCGCCAGTCGAGTTGCACACAACGATGTCCGGCAGTAGCATCTGCAGAGGTTGACCATCGGGGACTGGTAAGCGGATGGCTTGCTGGACTCCAGTGCCACCGTTACCCTGGTACGCCCTGATATGGTGCGGCCAGAGGATTTGCTCCCGGGCACCGGGATGCAAGTGACCATACCAGATGGAGTACCGCTGTCACTCCAGGTTGCCCAGGTCTTTTTGGATTCAGGTGCTGGAGGTGGCATGAGGGAAGTGGGGGTATTGCCCGGGTTAGATGCTGAGGTCCTACTTGGCAATGACCTGGGGCATGTTACCTGTGTGTTCACAGCCGAGCTGGCCCCTATTGCAGCGATTCCCAGGAGCCAATCAGCCAAGAACGCAGTGGAACCAGCCCCTGTCCCCCTACATTTGGGACATACAGTTCCCGGGGAGACCAGACAGGTAAGCAAGACTAAGTCGCACACTGACCCTGACTTACTGTTCCCTTTACCTGTTCCCAGTCCCCCCGACTTATCCTTGACAAGCGGGTGGACAGATTTGGTACCCAGTTTAGGGGTGTGGTGCGATCAGGCCCCAGCTTGGAGGGCATGAGACTTCGGGCGTCCGAGTCTAAGGCAGGGGATGGGTCTGATTACTTCTTGTGGTACAAGAAATCCTGTATAGAGAGCAAGGGACCATGGGGTTAGATGAGGACTGGACCGGTAAGCGACAGCTAGTGGTACCCACGAAGTATAGGCAACAGTTGTTGCGGGTAGGCCATTCTATTCCACTAGCAGGGCATCAGGGGATCACTCAGACGAGAGCCTGGCTATTGCAGTGTTACTACTGGCCGGGGGCATCCAGGGCTGTGGCAGATTTCTGCCAGTCCTGTTGTGCCTGCCAGCGATTGGGTAAGGCGGGCGATCGTGTGAAGGAACCCCTGAACCCGTTACCAGTAATAGGAGAACCCTTCCAGAGAGTAGCCATGGACCTTGTGGGACCACTACTGATTCCCAGATGGTCAGGGAAGCGCTACATCCTCACGGTGGTGGACTTTGCCACCCGGTACCCTGAGGCGGTAGCGCTTGCCACCATTGATGCGAGAGCAGTAGCTATGGCATTGTTAACCATCTTTACTAGGGTAGGTTTCCCTAGCAAGATCCTAACCGATCAAGGGTCGCAATTCATGAGTGAATTGCTCCAGTATCTCTGTGATGCGTGCGAGGTGAAGCACCAGCACATGACCCCTAACCACCCCCAAACCAATGTGAGAGGTTCAACGGTACCCTGAAGCAGATACTGCAAACCTTTATAGAGGCAGAGCAGAGGGCAAAGACTGGGAGATTCACCTGCAGTACTTGCTGTTTGCATACCGAGAGGTACCGCAAGAATCTACCGGCTTTTCTCCCTTTGAACTGCTATATGGTCGCAGGGTACGGGGACCTCTGGACCTATTCCATGAGGGTTGGGAAGGGGAGACTACCAATACTGATGCTTCTTTTCTTCAGTAGATCTCAGAGACCGGTTAGAGATGCTCATGGGGTTGGTACAGGACAATTATAGTGCTACTCAGACCAAGCAGAAGGCTTGGAATCATCAGAATGCCCATAGCAGAGAGTTCATCCCAGGACAGCAGGTACTTGTTCTCAAACCTACTCGGGAGAACAAATTAATGGCTGCCTGCTGGGGACTATACCAGGTAAACCTAAAGATGAACGAGTACAACTACGTTGAACAGGTAAATGCTGTGGCAGAGAGGAATAAGACCTATCACATAAATATGTTCAAGGAGTACATGGCACCAAGTGTGGCATCGGTGCTGGCCATTTGTAGCCCACCGATGGTGGATCCGGCAAGCAGTGCTCTGCCAGATCTCTTAGGGGAGGCTAAGTAAGAGGGTACTGTAGAACAGGTTGACGGTTCTGTTCACAGATAAGCCGGGCAGAACGCATATCACAGATCACCCGGTGCTCACAGGTGAACTGCGCCCTCTGTATAAGCATGCCTACTGGGTGTCAGCAGAGATTAAAAGCAGTATAGAGAGGGAGGTAGAGGAGATGCTGGCCCTAGGGGTAATTGTACCGTCCCAGAGCCCTTGGGCATGTCCAGTATTCCTGGTACCTATGAAGGACGGGACCAACTGGTTCTGTGTGGAGTAACGACAGCTCAATGCAGGGACGGTGTCGGATGCGTACCCCATGCCCCGCATGGACGAGTTGCTGGATGAACTTTCGGGGGCAAAGCATTTGACCACTATGGATCTCAGTAAAGAGTACTGGCAGATCCCCTTGACCCAGGAGGCTAGGGAGAAGTTGGCATTCATTATCCCGAGTGGCCTCTATGAATTCATAGTGATGCCATTCGGTATGAAGAATGCCCCGGCTACCTTCCAACACCTGGTCAACCGGTTACTGGAGGGTATGCAGGGGCTTGCACGGGCATACCTAGATGACATTGCTGTGTTTAGTAATTCATGGGACTCACATTTAGTGCATGTAGCTGCGGTGCTAGCCAGAATCAGGGAAGCGGCACTCACATTGAAACCCACCAAGTGCTTAGTAGGGATGGCAGAAGTACTGTACCTAGGGCATAGAGTGGGTGGCAGGCACCTCAAACCTTTAAATGCGTAGCTCACCACAAACAAGGCGTGACCGCGGAGCCGAGGTAGGGATTGGTATAGAACACCGACCACAACCGCAAGGGCGCGTCTAGTTTATAGGATAGTCTTGCAGGCCGGATCAGGGTAATAGAGAACAGCATAAACGTGGTACTTGCCGGGTCTAGGAGTGTAGAATAGCAGGTCGTTGGGGTACCTAGCCGGAGTCAGGATTGGAGAGAGTAGAGTTGTCGTAGAGCCAATGCCAGGGTCAGTGCAGGAGAGAGCAGTGTCATTGTATTCCAATGCCAAGGTCAGTGCAGGAGAGAATAAAGTCATCGTATCCAAAGCCAAAGTCAGCGCAGGAGAATATCACAAGGTCCAAGGTTCCAGGCAAAGTCAGGCAGCAAGGTAAGGCAGACAGGCACGGAGTATCGAGGTTCAGCGTCACACATAGAAGTTATGCTTGGCGACGTATGAGAGTACAGAGAGCATATTTAAAGGGCCTCCCACCAATGGTAGGTATCCAGGAAGTAGAGCTGCTGTTTCTGATAGGCTGCTGGATGCTGGCTGCGTCCTATTACACAGACGATTGGGACCGCATTAGAGAGTGCGCGTGCGCCGTGCGCATCCCGTGCATCATGTTGGCGACCCAGTCGCACGCCGTCAGTGCGTGCCAGGACACCCGCGCCAGTACAGGGGGGCAGAGACTGGAGACAGGACCCGCAGGGACAAAGGAGGAGTGCAGAGTATAGTTGCGCCGTGCAGCTCTTACGTCAGGATGGGGACGGGAATGAGAGGCAGGGACTGCAGACCGATGGGGAGACTGCGCACCGTGCATGCATCGCATGTCAATGCCCGAGGACCGGGAGCACACCCCGGGTCCAGGAACAGAGGAGACCAACAGGACCCTCACAGTGCCTGCCCGTCACGCGTAATTACCCCTATTAGGTTGCCTCTCTTGAGTGCCAGACGAGCGAGTAAGGGTTAAGGGGACAGAACCACCAGAATGTCCCGCCAGGACAGCCCTTGTGAACTGATTACCTAAAAGGATGCCAGGCTAGCCCAACCACTGGACGAGGTGGCCAGTTCAAAGCCTGCACTTTGAGGTGGAGAGGTATGGCGGTGAAAGGGTTAACCAGTCCAATAATAAAGGTATTTTGCCCTGATGCTTAACCCTAAACCTTGTTGGGACTGAATGGGTTAAATTTTATGGTCACCATAATGCCATGTTTTCCCCTACACTCTCTTTATTGTCCCTGTTTTGCAGCCCAGAAGCTAGCTGCAGTGTTAAGAATGAATGGAAAAATGTGCATACTGTATTCGCGACACAAGGGGGAGCTTCTAGTGCTTGGCCAAGCGCTAACTGCATAAGTGTGCCTGCGAGTAAGTGGTTGCATTGAAGATGGGTATCATTTTCTAGGCCACAAACGTCGAAATCGCAAAGTCAATTGAATAAGTGGTCTGCGGTCTAGCTGAAGTACCTGGGAGCTACAATGTATCCAGCCATCTCGTTATCCAATTGAAGTGGATTGGTGGCGCGCGTCTGCGGTTACCGATCAAAGCCAGCATGGATACATTGTATGCCGGCTTGTAACCCAGACCGTTTATAGGTCAAACCGCAACCCACATATCAGAGCCCATTCAATTAAGTGGATAACTTGCGCTAGGAAAAAGCAAGCACTCTAATGTTTGGTGTGCAGCTTCTTAAAAATGTACCATGAACATACATATTGGTTTTTATATTTGTTGCACATACCGAACCTACATATAAAAATAAACAGTATTCCCATGGTGTTTTAAATGTAAAGGCATGAACCCATTCCTGTCAGCCCGTCACTGAAACCATTAACATGCCCATATGTTATGGATGAATGAGCTGAGGGATTTTTCATCTCCGTACTTCAAAGGGCACCCTGCTAAGTTGGTGCCCCAGTGTCTAGAGAAGTCCGGAGTTGAAAAGCCTCAGAGACCCTAGGTGTTAGGGTGGCCGGGATATTGCTAAGTACCCGATGCCAACTATGGGCTATTCACACTTGGTAGAAAACCCCAGACTTGCTGTCGTAAGAGGTTGGGCCCAGTATGCTAAGCAGCTTAGGTGTCAGGTTGGCGCATGCTCTTAGCAGACTGGAAAGCAACTTCTGCCCGTTCTAGGAACTCCTGGCAAGTCGGGTATAGGTGGGAAAAGTTGTTCCCACGGGAGAATTGGCTGTGTATGTTAGGGTTAGGGCTCTTAACCCTACAAAAATGCTTGCAGCCCCATCCTAGTCAGATTCACCTGATTCATCTAAGATCAACCAAGAAACATCCAAGAACAGCCTCAGCGGTTCCGGAGTGTGAGGCGTTAACAACACCGTAACGAAGAATTGCACCCCTCTACCAGAATTCGTTTGAACTGGGAATTCCCGAACAAATCCTGTAAGGACTTTACGAAACTATTCCTTTCGGTGAAGATATAGGGGTGGCAAGTAGCGCCCCTAGCCAAGGATTGTCGCACGGCTCAAATCGCGCACCCACTTGCATGCGTGCAGGGGTGTCCAGAGACTTTGCTGTTAAGTCATTAGTTCTGTGGACATTTGATTTTGTTTCCCCATCCTAATAAGTGTTTTATCCAGTGTAATTGTGTAGATTTGTGTGTTTGTCTGAAAATAAATAAATTACAATTTATTTTGCCCTTCTTGTTGTGCTCAATCTAGAATCCCGGTATTAATGTGTTGGTAAGACCTGGTCTACCGTGACAGGGCAGTGTTACTTTTGTCTGGGACTCGCTATAACATGGTCTTTTCAGGTAATATATAAGGCACGTAGCAAGATATTTGGTCCTCAGGCTTCTGCCTGCTTTATTTGTCATTCAGAGTGGGACTACAATATAAACCAAAAACCAAAACCATAAAAGTAAAACATACTCCACTTTAGAGAGGCTAGCTACACAGCCATGGCCATAACTGGCCAACTGGGTAGCTAGGCTATCTTCCAGTTTTAAATATTGCACAATATAACATACAAAATATAAAGATAAATTATCTTAAGGTGCTGGGAAATCCATCACAGGAGCCTCTAAGTCATCCCTCTGGATACTTCTTGAAGGGGCAGCTCTGTATCCTCAACAGAATGTAGGCTCCTCCAACCAACATCCTTCATGGTTAAGGAAAGTCTCTCTTCTGACAGCTTGCTGACTGTCTTTTAATCCACCTTGCAATCAGGAGTTCAGCCTGCATTAGGTGCACCTGCAGATTGATTCTCCAGAGGAGTTAACTTCTCGCACACTGGAAAGGCAGCCAAATGCAACCTCCTGCTAAGATACAGAGTCCATGACTGTCACAGTATACTGTATATCAGGGATCATATAAATATCTAAAACACATCATAAACTGTAGTACTGTATTATTTTTTCAGTTATAAAGGGAAATATTTCTGTGATAATGTAATAATGACTATATTAAGTATGAGTGTACAATAATATATATCCATACATAACTGAACAATAATAATGAATGCACAATTAAAACAAATGAATAAAGGATACTATAAATAATAGAAACAATAAAGAAGTATAACAATATTAGCATTATTTTTTGGTAATGCACATGAGTAATGCATCTTTATCACGTGTTAATAACGCATGTTAGAGTCCAGCATCCATGGGGTGAGTGACCATGGATATACGTGCACTAACTGAAACACTTGAGCTAATGCCCCAAAATGTAAACGTTCAGCTGAAATGAAGTTGCAATATGAACCTTTTATAAGTCTTTCATTTAACCATATGCAACAATTACAATAAGTTTCATCATAAGGCTCCCTTGTGTAATCGTCTCTGTAACATAAACACTGCATCTATCTAATAATGAGACAGCAATAACCTGTATATATTGTCATATTCTTGGTCAACATATTTAGTTGCCTTTAATTAGAGAACCACTTTCAAAATACTTTTCTAGCAACATCATTTTATTTTCTGACCCCAGGATATGGTAAATATTATAAATTTACGAAACAAGTCAGTTTCTATCGCCTCCCTGTGGGTTTTCGACCATGCACCTTTTTTCTTACTCGAGAATATGATCAAAATTATAAATTATGAAACTGTCACAAGAAACACAGAGGATAGGCACTCCCCTCTGCATAGTCACCCCGAGGGATTCCATACAGCCAATGCATCAAGGACCGTCAACCGTTCAGACTACCTAGTGCTCCCCATAGGGGCCCACACTCTCCTTTGTTAAAACATGGTGTTGTCCCCACCATACTTTAGATATACAGGGGAACAACATTAAGTGTAGAAGTAGCAGGTTGTGGGCTCCAGGGAGATAGCACACAGCAGGTCTCTGGGGTGCTTCAGTGCGGGAGTTTAAGCTGGCCTCTGCGAAGGGAGATAGAGCAGCAGGCCACGGGGTCAAAACAGCAATCTCAGCAAGAGGTGTATGCAGCAGGTTGCTAAGTCCAGGCAGGTGACACAGGCCTCTGGGAACCAGGAACACAGGCCTCAGCGAAGTAGCTGCCGGCAACAAGGAAACAGGAACGAGAACTACAAACTGGAACAATAATCAACAGAGATTAGTAACGAGAGATAACAAGGATTATGCTCGGCAGAGAGGGATTGTGGGAATGCAGTATTTAAAGGCCAGCGGGCCAATCCCAGGAGGAGCGTGGGAGGGCACTGCTCCAACGACTGAGTACAAGGCTAGGTTGCAGTGAGCCCACACAGCTGCTGTTGATTGCAAAGAGAGAATTAGTGAAGACAACAGCACCATGCAAGGCTACGAGAAAAGCCAGGAGTGGATTCCTGACACTAACTTGTGACCTACCTATATTGTGACCTACTAACTTGTGACCTACCTAAATTTTCAAAAAATATAATGTCACGGTAGACCAGGTCTTACCAACACATTAATACCGGGATTCTGGATTGAGCACACAAGATGGGCAAAATAAATTGTAATGTATTTCCTTTTAAGACAAACACACAATATTCACAATTACAGTCAATAAAACACTTACTGGGATGGGGAAACGAAATCAAATGTCCACGGAACGAAACAAAGTCTCTGGGCACCCCTGCACGCATGAAAATGGGTGCGCTATTTGAGTCGTGCGACAGTCCTTGGCTAAGGGCGCAACTTATAAAGCCAGCTTCTCGCCAAAAAAGCCTACTGCGATTCAGTAAGCCCTGATAAGCTGGCAATAAGTGCAAAAATCGCCATTTTTTTTTCAAAAATATGAAGGGCATACTCATCAGCTTACTGCAGGTCCCTGTCCTCTGTTGCCAGAAAGCATACATAGCAAAATACATTCTAATGTCCCCTAGCCCCTTAATCACCTTAGCAGTTAATAACCGCTATAGTAATTAAGGGGTTAACCCACCCTGCCCCGCTACCTACCCGAGAGGCCTACCCACCCCAGACCCACTACTGTATACCCACACTGTACTCATTGAGTGTCACAGTGGTACATCATACCCATATAATAATATGGGCATGATAAGCTACTATAGCACTCAATGGGCACCTAACACAATAATAAAACATTTCAAAACACCGAAACACTCCAAATCAATAAATAAAAACACTAGCCAACAAATGCAATTAATATAAGCACTAACCAGCAGAACAATGGGGGTCATGCACTAAGCTCCGTTAAGTCGTTTTTAGAGCGCAAAGTGCTCTTAGAACGTGATGTTGCGCTGAACACGATGCACTAAGCCACGCAAACAGGCACTTTGCACTCTAAAACTGACTTTTTTCAGGAAATTTTTCTAAGTACAACTTTGCTCGTTCGTTACCCTGTTTGCGTTAAATTCTGCCCTTAAGCGGGATGCACTAAGCTACGTAACCTTAGCGTACGCGAAAGTTGCGTTCAAGAGAACACGTCAGCTCAAGGTAGATGCAAAAAAAGCTGGACGTTGAAAAATTTCTTGCTTTACATTTTTGCATGCGCAACACTCATACAACAGGCCGGCGGGTGTCCCCGGCTGACCCCGCGGAAGTCCCCGAGGGAGGCCGGGGGACCCGTGGGAGTCTTTGGGTACCCGCGGGCCTGCAGTACCAATGTTGTGCCTACAAAAATACTAAATATTATTTAAACTAAATACACCCCCCTAACACATACAGTACAATAATGTGCAAAATAACTATTATCCAAATATGGATAATAGATTATTTTCCCATTATTAAACACTGCATTAGCATACTGCTGCGGCACAGTTTATTCGAGCATTTGCCCGTTCTGTGCCGCAGCAGTAGCCTGGCGCGCGCCCGAGTGTGACGGGCGCGCGCCGAAGCAGCGGAAGAGCGCCCTCCGATCGGGGCGCTCTCCCTACCGCTGCCGGGTCCGCCGGGTCCCCCGGAACCCCCTGCCGCTGTCCCGCGATCGCGGGACACCAGGGCTCCCTCGGGGAGCCCCTGGACACGCGTGCAGGGGGCGCACGCTCCCGATGACGCGTGACCGCGCGTCTATGACGCGCGGCACGCCGAGGGGCGGCCACTAGCAAGCCGGGAGATTTCCCGGCTTGCGGTACCGACCACACTTCAATAAAGTGTGTCGGTAGTGTACATAAATAAAGTAAATAAATACAGTTATACTTACCACAACAGCAGGTCCCTCTGTCCTCCGTTGAAAGAAAGCATACAGTATATACATAATAAAGACATTCTAATGGCCCCTAACCCCTTAATCACCTTAGCGGTTACTAACCGCTATAGTCATTAAAGGGTTAACCCACCCTGCCCCGATACAAACCTGGGAGGCCTAAGCACCCACTCTGAACTGACTATACCCACCCTGTACCCATTGAGTAGTATAGTGGTACATCATACACATATAATAATAATATGGGCATGATAAGCCACTATAGCACTCAATGGGCACCCTAATTACAATACATTAATGCACCAGATACACAATAATAAAACCTAACTCCAAAAAAACATAATTCACTAAATAAAAACATTAGCCAGCTAACCCAATGAATACAAGCAATAACAACATCAACAATGAATTAATTAAACATTAACCAATAAAAACAATTAATTCCTAAACCAACTCAAAATGAATAGTAACACTAACCAATCAAACCAATGAATTACTACAACATTAATGAATGTAAACATTAAAAGACAAAGAAATACATTCAAACAATATCTGAAATAACCATAAAACGCATTAGCTAACATAATACAACATTAACTACAAACGAACACCAATCGCAAACATTTTATTACCATTAAGCAGGAAAAAAACAAAAAATCACATCCACATAAGAAACTGACATTAAAAAAACCAACAGCAATACCAAGCCACACATGCCCCCCAAATATTGTCATAATAATGTATTCATCTGTACCCTAAAGTGGTACAGATTCATATATTATAAGTCAATGTGCCTCCCCCAAAAAATCAAAAAACACATCCAATGAAGAAACCTGTAAAAAAAGACATTTACAAACATTCAATATATTACTTACCATTAGAAGCGATGGCCCTCCGACTCCCGAGGTAACAGGAAGCTCACGTACCTTGAAGGCCTCCAACAGCATCCGATGCCATCCGCCATGAAGATCCAGATCAGATACCCAAATCTTCTTTTTTCTTTCTTTAATCACCTTCTTCATCTGTCACCATTTCTTGATCTTCTTTATCTTCTATCTTCATCTGTCAATCCAAAAAACCCCATGGTAAATCCCAACCGATGTTGTCTCATCGTCTTCTTGGGCTCAAATGAGGCGTCACGGCCTTAAATAGGGCTCGTGACGTCACATTTAGCCTTCAAATGGTTAACAGCCACCTGATTGGCTGTTAAAACCATGTTCCGACTTAAAAATTTTTTTTTTTGCATGACGTCACTTAAAGGGAATGATGTCAGCCAATCAGAATGGCTGTGCTTCATTTGCCTTTAAGATGACTTCACTAAATCCAAGATGGCCGGCGTCACATGGTATTTCAGCCAATCAGAGTGTGGAATTGGTTCCCACGATCTGATTGGCTGAAATACCATGTGACGCGGCTTCGTGACGTCATCTTAAAGGCAAATGAAGCACAGCCATTCTGATTGGCTGGCATCATTCCCTTTAAGTGACGTCATGTAAAAAAAAAAAAAAAGTCGGAACATGGTTTTAACAGCCAATCAGGTGGCTGTTAACCATTTGGAGGCTAAATGTGACGTCACAAGCCCTATTTAAGGCCGTGACGCCTCATTTGAGCCCAAGAAGACGACGAGACAACAACGGTTGGGATTTACCATGGGTTTTTTTTTGATTGACAGATGAAGATAGAAGATAAAGAAGATCAAGAAATAGTGACAGATGAAGATAGAAGAAGGTGTTTAAAGAAAGAAAAAAGAAGATTTGGGTACCTGATCCGGATCTTCATGGCGGATGGCATCGGATGCTGTTGGAGGCCATGTAAGAGTAAAAACACCAAATAGTGCAATATTGTCTACTTCAGCAAATTAGCTTCAATGCTGGAAGTTCTATAAAATTTGCACTCATGTGTTTAACGTGAAATCAGAGCGTTGTGGTTATTCAAAGTTACCAACTTATGTCTCCAGACAGGTACTCCAGATCCACATAGAGAGGGGGAAATTCCATATACAAAAAGAGGGGAAAAGAAAAATAGTATTGTACTGTTTTTAATATTAAAAACACAAAGTATTCCACTTACATAAGTGCCTTTGTTTGAGAGCATTCAGACCACACTGGGTCACAGGGTCAGACAAAGTATTCACAGCAAATAGCATCCGCTCCACGGCCGTCACAGAAGGTACTGGGCTGATTAAAGTTGTCCTCCACTCCAGATGTCATCAACAAGGGCTCCTTTAGTGGTAACTGATATCACCCAACACGTGTTTCCACTGTAAAGTCTTCCTCAGGGGTTAATCTAACATCCCTCTCTGTATCCCTCCCTTAAATAGTGTCCCCTCATTAATTTTCAAAATTGCAAGGCATCATGACGTCATCACGTCACGTGATGCATCACGTGACGTGTCGTCATTCAAACATTTGCATATTCATGCTTGTCAATGCTCCATAAAGCTTCATAGCATATTTGCCAACCATTCTCCTATACTAGGTATAATAGTCCACCATCTTGTGGTTGGAATCTTCAATGCAACAAACTTTATTGAGCATTTTTTGACAAAAACACACGAACTTCCCAATACAAGTCCCTGAGATTTACATAACATAAGGTAATAGGTTAAGACAGCGGAATGCCACTAATGACATCATCTAGCACTTTAACAAAGTACCTATGTACAAAATACAAAGAATTAGAACATGAAAAGATGTGGTTTATACTTCCACTATACATATATTTTAATATATAAATGGCTATCACTGTTACAAACATGATGCCATATAGAAATATTACAGTACTTATACAATGAAAAAGACATAGCAAAAGACATGAAAGGCATAGTTTAAATAAAATACCATATACATTTATTCATTCATGTTTTAGCATCAGTGCATATATTATGCATGCAATGATGTCAAACAGGAGATACTTCATAGCATATTTGCCAACCATTCTCCTATACTAGGTATAATAGTCCACCATTTTGTGGTTAGAATCTTCAATGCAACAAACTTTATTGAGCATTTTTTGACAAAAACACACGAACTTCCCAATACAAGTCCCTGAGATTTACATAACATAAGGTAATAGGTTAAGGCAGCGGAATGCCACTAATGACATCATCTAGCACCTTAACAAAGTACCTATGTTCTAATTACAAACAATTAGAACATGAAAAGATGTGGTTTATACTTCCACTATACATATATGTTAATATATAAATGGCTATCAGTGTTACAAACATGATGCCATATAAAAAATATTACAGTACTTATACAATGAAAAAGACATAGCAAAAGACATGAAAGGCATAGTTTAAATAAAATACCATATACATTGATTCATTCATGTTTTAGCATCAGTGCATATATCATGCATGCAATGATGTCAAACAGGAACAAATTACAATACAAAAATAAAAAATAAATTAACCTTTGCTACATTCTAGATGTTGATGAATCCAGGGCGTAATGGTCTAAAAGTAAAAATACAATAATTAATTACATAGAATAAAAAAGTTTCAAGGTTATATGACACACTTCAGGAATTATTAAAGAGTAGAGGTACATCCTAAAATTTAGGTCAGGAACGCATTTATGTCAAATTCGACATTCAAGCCTCTTGGCTGTAGCGTTCTTAACCTATGAATCCAGAAGGATTCTCTCCTCGATAGAGACTGAATTCTATTTCCACCCCTCCAGTGGACTGCTGTTTGTTCAATCCCCATATATTTAAGTCCGGAGGGATCTGAATTGTGACACTTTTTAAAATGAAGAGACACATTATGCGTTTCAAGCCCAATTGTAATGTTGTGTATGTGTTCCAAGATTCTCACCTTTAATGGGCGGATTGTTCTTCCTACATACTGATAATTACAAGGACAGGTCAAAAGATACACTACATATGTGCTTTTACAGTTGACAAATCCCTTCATTTTAATAATTTCATTAGTATTAGTAGAAATAAAGGTGTCCGATTTCTCAACCCCAAATTTGCAGGCCTTACATTTATCGCACTTAAAAAATCCCTTTGGTTTTCCAGATAACCATGTTGTACTATTATTACACACACTTTTTCTCAGTGCACTTGGAGCTATGTTGTCTTTCAGGTTCCTTGCCTTTGTAAAGACCACCTGCGGATATTCTGGAAGATAAGTTTTCAAGATAGCATCTTGTTTCAAGACATGCCAGTGCTTGCAAATTACATTCTGGATTTTTCCTGATTCCCTATTAAATTTTGTAATAAAAGGTAAAAAGTTATTGTTTCTTTTTTGAAGTGCTCAATAAACTTGTTCTATCTTGGTTCAAAGCTTTCTTTTTTGCTTCTTGTATTAGTATTGGATCATACTTTTTTTCTTTGAATCTTTCTTCCAAGATTTGTGCCTGGTCTTGAAAGGTGGCAACCTCTGTACAGTTTCGTCTTATCCTTTGAAACTGTCCAAAGGGGACACCCCTCAGCCAATGTTTATGGTGGCAGCTTGAATCAAGAATATAGCTGTTACAGTCTATATTCTTGAAATGGGTTTTTGTTTTAATACTCAAATCTTCTACATATACCAGTAGATCTAAAAAAGGAATAGCCAATGGGCTATGTGTCTCTGTGAATACTAAATTATAATTATTCACGTTAAGATGAGCTAAGAATTCAAATAAAAGAGATTCTGCTCCATCCCATATAAAAATAATATCATCTATGTAGCGCTGCCATAGAACAAGGTTTGCGCCAAAGGGGTTATGATTGTAAATAACCTCCTCCTCCCAATCCTCCCAATTTCCCAGGAAAAGGTTAGATTGTGAAAAAATCAAAATTTCATAGAGATAAGAAAGACTATGCCACAAGTAAAATAAAAACTTGGGCCAAACATGAGGCAGAACAAGGAGCTCCTACACAACAACAAAAAACCCGAGCAAAAACAAGGGACCATTCTAAAGAATGGGTTAAAATCCCACAAAATAAAACATGCCCTAATGTAACTTATATAAAAAAAAAGGGAACATTCACCGCCTAGATATTATAAAAGAGAAAGTCCAATACATTATAGAGAAAGATATGTAGAAAAAAGAAGGAGCCCACCAAGAAGGGAAAAAAGTTATGAACGATATGAAAGAAGGGATTATAAACCCTATGGGGCCTATGCAGAGAGCAGCGAATTTTAAAATTGGCGAATTTATTAAAAAGTAACTTTTTTGGAGAGTTTTATTCTCCATATGCCGAAAAGTGCGAATTCTGCTATGTTTAACATGGATGCGTGTGGCGAGTTTAAATTGGCGAGATGCGCGCTTCAGAAACGTGTAAAAACAAATTTGCGCCTTTTTTTTCCCTTTGCAATGGCCGCGAGCGGCAGCTTCTTGCCAGTTTTTTCTGGCGAGGCAAAAAGGAGATAATCGCGCCATTTTATTGGCGCGAACAGCCGCTAGATGCCGTTCGCGCCTCTCTGCATTAGGATATTTTTAAAACTGGCGAGATTGAGGTTCTTGCCAGCCGCGAGGCGAGTTTTACAAATAGAAAAGAAAAATTGGCGCGTTTTTCGGAACTCGCCATTTTCTGCTGCTTTCTGCGCGATTTTCTCCAAAAAATGGCGAATTTCGATATAGCGCTGCTCTCTGCATAGGCCCCTATGTGACATATCAGACAAAAGAGGATGATGGCGAGGTTCCTACCACTTCTGCTCTGGCTCATTTTTTAGAGCTGGACCGCTATCCCCCACAGGAGGGGAGAAATCAAAATTGGGAGAAACCATCAACATTATGGTCACACCAGAACCGGTACTCCCCATTGAGGGAAGATTACAGGCCCCAAACACCGAGGGAAAGGAGAAAAGGGGAAAACTCTGTGGAAGAGGAACACGAGGAGGGATTAATGCAATCAAAGAGAGCAAATTAGATGACATGCAGGGCATTTTTAATTTGAGTAAAATTGCTCAATCAAAAGAAGACCAATCGGTTCTGGCAAAGGGTTTGAAATTTGCCCCTACCGCTCATTTTAGTGCTTTTAATGCATTCATAGATGCAAATAAATTTTTAAGAAAGTTAACGGTTAAAAGACACTTTCTGATGAGAAAATTTGATTCCCCTGATGTGAGAAATGAAAAGGTATCAGTGTCGGGTGAAAAATATGTCCACACAGGATTAAAGCCCAAATCTACTTTTAATCCCTATCAGGATAGGGGTAACTTTGTGGACACTTTTTATAATTTAATTGTAAATGATTTTGAAAAAATTGAACAAAATAAGTCTAAAAGAAAAAAACTGAACCAAAAAGAAAATGATACACTTAAACAGCTATCTGAAAGAACAGACATAGTGATAAAACCGGCCGATAAAGGCGGAGGTACTGTGATTATGGATAGGTCATATTATATAGAGGAATCTCTTTGTTTATTGGGTGATCAAGTTACATATAAACATCTGATGACAAACCCCACTAAAACATTTGCACAAGAATTGGGGGTATTAGCTGACCAACTGTGTAGCTAGGATAACTTTCAGTTTTAACCATCACACATTATACCATAAAAAATATAAAGTCCTTATTTTATGGTTCTGGGAAATCCATCCCAGGAATCTCTTGATACTTACTGGTTGGGGAAAGTCTCTCTTCTGACAGCTTGCTGATTGTCTTTTAAACCCCCTTGCAATCAGTTCAGCCTGCATTCGGCTAGGTCCCCACTGCTATGGCGTGCGCTTCAGGGACAAGAGCCATCCCTCAATGGGACCTGGTCCACTACTAGGGTTGGCTGTCACCTTGTGTGATCAGATTTTTTGGAAGACAGAAAAACTGTATTCTGATCTGGTGATGGAGCGCTGACAATGCCCCCCAGCAGTTCAGCCAATGAGGGTGAACTTGACGGATGATGTCATGGCCCCACTCCCCTCTACGCCCCCCCCCCCCATCTTTCCCCCTGCAACTCTACACAGACCGGGGAATAGAGCTGCACGCGCCGCCAGCCTGGCAGGTTTTATGCAGTGCCGACACCGGGATAAAGCCTTAGGTGCACCTGCAGATTGCCTCTCCATAGGAGTTAACCTCTTCACACTGGATAGGCTGTCAAAATGCAACCTACACTACCGACACGCTTTATTGCGCATCGGCCAGATCCGCAAGACGGGAGATTTCCCGGCTTGCTAGTGGCCGCCCCTCGGCCCCCTGCACGCCTGCGCCCCCTGCACGCGCGTCCAGGGCTCCCCGAGGGAGCCCTGGTGTCCCGCGATGTGGGGGATGGCGGCAGGGGGTTCCGGGGGACCCGGCGGACCCGGCAGCGGTAGGGAGAGCGCCCCGATCGGAGGGCGCTCTTCCGCTGCTTCGGCGCGCGCCCGTCACCCTCGGGCGCGCGCCAGGCTACTGCTGCGGCCAAGAACGGGCAAATGCTCGAATAAACTTGGCCGCAGCAGTACTGCTAAGGTACAGAGTCCATGACTGTCACAATATATATTAGGAATCATATAAATATCTGAAAAACATCATGAACTGTAGAATGTTTTTAAGTGATTAAAGGGATATGTGTGTGTAAACTAATAAGGTATATAATGTAATAATAACTGTATTAAGTATGGATGTATAATAATACAATAATATCCCTACCTACTTTACCTGAACAATAATAATAAATGTACAATTAGAATAAATTAAGAAAGGTCACTATAAAAATAGAAAAAAATAAAAAAATGAATTAAAAAACATTTCTTAGTATTATAACAAGATTTGCATTATTTTTTTGGTAACGCACATGAGTAAGGCATCTTTATCACATGCGTTAATAACGCACATTAAAATTTGACAAATGCACATGCGCAGTGTATTGGTGAAAGTGAGACATGAAAGTCACTGCCACTTTTAATGATTTTTTTTGCATTTGATTAGCTTTGAGGATACCCATTAAAATTAAGAAAAGTAACAACTGTTCACGATTTAGAGAACGAGCATTGTTTGCGCAAAAGTGATAGACATCTGTGAATCTGCACCTATGCCAAACATATGTGCAAGGGCTCTATTGAATTGGTGAAATATTGTGACTGAGGTGGATCGTGTAATGGCTCATTGATATGAAAAATAAAGAATTCAAATTCGTAGGATAAAAATAAATCAATGAATATTTAAAAAAAAAATGTTACATGTCTGTTCATTAAATCAGTTTCAATTTATCAGTGTCACTCAAAGGTGTCCACATATTAAACATATTGGATCTCTATGCAGGTTGCTATCAAATATGTATATACTAGACATGAAACAATGAAGATGGAGAGGCAACATTGTATCCGCTGTGGGCTTCCCATTTGACTCGTCTCTAATCGGAAGCCCATAGTCACCACAGTTTCATGTCTAATATATATATATATATATATATAAATTACTAAAAATATTGATAGAACATGATCAGGCCCGTGTGAGGGAGCTCACCACAGAAATTGAAGCAATTGAGAAAGAACTTACTGAGATAGAAGTTAGCCAATTCAAACGTATTGAGAAAGATCTACAGTAGATAAATTTGAAAAGGATCTTATTGCATTTAAGAAAAATAAATTTGACCGTGATCAGGAAGATTACAAAAGCAATACTGTTTACAAGTGGCACAGTGGGAGACGGTCCACTAGAACTAAAAGTGTTAACAAAAAATCCCACGAAAACACCAATTCGGTCTCCATCTCATCTGGGGTGTCCGCATCTGATTTAGAACTTTCAGACGCTGAAAGTATTCCCTCTACATCACATCAAGCTAACAAGTTACATTTTTTAGACACGGGAACAAAGACACCCATACCAGAAGGAGGACAAGGAGGGGATCAAAGAGAGTTAAGGGGATGAATCATTGTCACACAAAAAGCAAAGTGAGTAGTACAACCATGAATCTAGACAATGAAATGACGATAATTAACTTGTCTAAAATTATTCTCACAGAAGACCAAAACACAGTTCTGCGACAAGGTCTCTCCTTTGCCCCAACATCATGCATGGATCACTTCGAGTGGACTAAGGATTTGAACTTATTCTGCAGGAAACTTCTTCTGTACAAATTTTTTGCAAAGGACCGTGGTACCAACGATGACAATGTGGAATATTTACAATTAAGTACACAGGAAAACTTTCCTCTACAAGAATTAGAATCCCAATTGGAGGACCAAGGAATTATGCAGATAGAAGAAAAGGACATTCTATCACAGTTGAAGCCCCAGTCGACATTCTGCCCCCCATGGCAGACCTGCCCACCAGTGGAAGTATATTTGAAATTGGTTATGGAGGATTTCAAGAAGATAAAGATCAAGATGGATGACGCCAACCTCACAAGAACAGAGTCAATGGCGATAAAGGAACTTCAGGCCATGCGGGATATAGTCATCAAACCCAGTGACAAAGGCGGCAACATAGTCATCTGGCCTGAGGTGATGTATGAAAGAGAAGCATATAAACAACTAAAAAACAGTGTATGCTATATGGAAATTGCCTCAGACCCCACAATCCGCTATAAAGCAGAGATTGATCTTATACTGAGGTCTGCGGTGTTAGATGAGTATATAACAGATCGTAACTGTCAGGCCCTTACTTTGACATTTCCTAGAGTTCCCACATTCTACCTGTTACCCAAAGTGCACAAGAACCCCACCCACCCCCCGGGAAGGCCCATTGTGTCAGGCATAGGGGGGTTGTGCGAACCCATTTGCAGATTTATAGACTCTTTTCTGCAATTTTCAGTGGAGACGCTGCCATCTTACATTAGAGACACAATGGATGTGTTGGCGCGCTTGACCCACATCACGGTCGATGAGAATACACTTCTCGCGACCTGTGATGTGGAGTCTCTCTATACTTGTATAGATCATGAAGATGGTCTGCGCGCCACACAGTTCTATTTGTCTATGCAGAATGTCTCCGCTGGATTGATGGGCCTTATCCTCAAGCTATTGAGGTTTATCCTCACGCATAATTACTTTATCTTCAGGAATAAGTACTATCTGCAGAAAAGAGGTACTGCAATGGGTGCTACGTGTGCACCCTCCTATGCTAACCTCTTCCTGGGCTGGTGGGAACGGGAAATTGTGTTTTCTGAGGAGAATGCAGACTTTACTCAACACGTGTTGTTGTGGTTGAGATACATCAACGATGTGCTGATCCTCTGGCAGGGAATTGCCGCGGGGTTCAGGGGCTTCGTCGATGCTGTCAATCACAACGACATGAATATAAAACTTACTTTCAGTTGTAGTAAAACACAGGTGGAGTTTTTGGATCTCTTTATTAATTTGGGGCCAGACGGCACAGTCCACACCGACATTTTCCGTATAAAAACAGCTACAAACGCCATACTTCATGCATCCAGCTTTCACCCGGAACACCAAATTAAGGGTATCCCCAAAAGCGAATTTCTGCGTCTTAAACGGAATGTATACACAGAGAGAGGTTTCATCGAAAAGGCAGGAGAGATGAGGGAAAGATTCAGTCAGAGAGGGTACAGCAATCGATGTGTGGAGAGGGGTTATAGGAAAGCTTTAGATACCCCAAGAGAGACACTTCTGTGTCCTAAAGCAAAAAATACATCAGATCACCAAATCCATTTTATAGGAACATACAACAAACAGTGGCATCTGTTACGCCAAACACTCCAAAGTCACTGGAACATTCTAATGACTGACCCAGATCTCAAGAAGATACTGGGTGAGAAAATCACCATGACCAGTCGTAAATCCCCCAACCTTAGGGACAAACTTGTGACCAGTCATTTTGTCCCTACCACAAATGAAACCTTCCTCTCAACAGCCAGAAAGAAGGGCTTTTTTAAATGTAAAAACTGCTCCGCCTGTCGATACATGTGCCAGACAGATGTGTTTACTGATTTCAACAAGACTAACACTTTTAAAATCAAAGAATGTCTTGGGTGTAAATCAAAGGGTGTTATCTACTGCATTACTTGTCCCTGTGGGCTTCCCTATATTGGGATGACAACACGTGAACTAAGGTTTAGAGTCCTCGAACACGTGAGGAACATTAAAAATGCACCAAAAGACCTCCAGGCTTTCAAGAAAATTACCTCGGTAGCCCGGCACTTCTTTCTGACACATGCATCAGACTTCAACCTCCTACAGGCATTCGCAATAGAGAAGGTAAGCCTAGGGCTTAAAGGTGGTGACTTAGAGAGGGCACTTTTACGTAGGGAGTCCAGGTGGATTGTCCAAATGGACTCAATGATACCACGGGGCCTTAACGACTACCTGGGCTTCTCCATGTTCTTATAGGCGAGATATCCACCTCTCAATCTGACATACTTTACTATACTTTTCTGTACCTAGTTATGCTTATACACAGATTTAATATGATGAGAATCTCATACACCTCCCTCTCTCTCCCCTCTCCCTATTCTCCCTGTTTATCCACAGAGTCCTGGGTTTGAACAACACAAGACCATCAGAAGCTTGGATTTGACTTACACTTCATCCGGGGACCATATTTCCTGTGTACAGGGTCGTGAATCTACACATTGAGCCTGAAAGCCAAGTTCAATACATCTACATCTTATCCTCAAATTGGACAACACTGGAAGGACTACCTGTTTACATGTTGAATTAGGAGAGGAATAACATCATATATCTCTATTTAGAGATCAAAAACGGTTCATATTTACACTCTATTCGGGGACTATATGTCATCGTTTTGACTTTCTGTACATAGGTGGAGTAAAGAGAGACTAAATAACATATATCTCTATCCAGAGACTCAAAAACTCCAAGGACGATATCACATCTAACCCATATTTGAGGAATGATTGGGGTACATATCGTGTACCCTATTACGAACTGGGACTGCTCAATATAGATTCCGAAAGTCCAGGGTTTGCACGCTACAAGGCCGCCAGAAGTTTGGATTCTACCCATACTCTATCCGGAGACTGTATTTCCTGTCTACAGGGTCCTGAACTTATACATCGAGTCCGCCAAAGATTGAAACATATCCACATTACATCCTCGGATTGGACACCACTGAAAGGACTTACTGCCTACATGCCGAATCAGGAGAGTTATAACATCAGATATCTCTATTCAGAGATGAACAACTGTAAGGAAAACATCAGGCATAACTTCACAAAAAAAATGAACGAGCCGATCATATATCATGCAATTTATTCCAAGCTGTGATTATTTTCAATGGATTCAGAGGGAATTTGACTCCATATTACTTCAGGTCACGATTGATCCATGTACAATGACTTATGTACAAAGACTTATGTTTATTGATTTAAGTGTGACACCAGTCATATCTCTTTTACATCAATATTTATTCGTGTTGGAAATTCATAGGTATATGTATGGATCATCATCATTTGCACATTTGTGTGTGACCACGAAAATTAATTGCAGTAATTGTTGAGACTTCCTCTGTTGTGCGAGGAACCATACATATATATCCTCTGCCCATATTATCCCCTTATTTTCATCCTCTTATGTCAGTTTGCACACATGTCCTAGCTTCAATTTGCCTGCCTGTGATTTACCTACTTTTATGCTTACAACAGTGGTGCTGACCACTCCACTGTTTGTTTGCATGATCCCTCTGAAAGGCAGTATGTATCTGCTGTAGTACTAAGCACTGTTTCACTGTGCACACTAACTGTAGTTCTATTTCAAAATGTGTTTTAATCCGATGTAACTATGCATATGTACTGCGCGATGCAGTGATGGTTTTGGTTTCCTGATTACACGGGGTTCCTTGGAGAACAGGCGCGCGTGCGCAGTAGAGTGAACCTAGGGAACTGACTGCCTGCCTGGCTATGATCCGGCATAGGGCGCGATGACCTTTGATAGGACGGCACTCGATGACGTCACGGACATGCGTATTGGCATCCGTGAGGTGCGAACTGCCCTGAGTCTGAGTGCCCAGAGATAGAGCTCCCAAACTGCCAGCAGCTCATTATATTGATCTGATGAAAAAAAGAGGTTTAACCGGCGCCAAAAAAGGTAAATACCAGTCCTGTTATGACAGTCCAAATACAGTCCTTGGAATGATGAATGGTGATGATTCTCACCTCAGCAATGCCCTTGCGGCTTGCAATATGTGGGCAGAACAGGGAGAACTTTCCAGAGACGTGTCTATGAGCACATTTACAATATCAGAAGGGGCTTAGTGACACATAGGGCCTCATGCAGTAAGCGACGATTATGTGAAATCGGCAAGCTTATCGATTAGTCATGTTATTGGCGTTTTTCCCTCTCCGTATGCAGTAAGTGCCGAATACATTCAAAATCAACCAGAAAACAAATCCGCCCACTCTCACGATGATGAGCCGATCACACACAGGTGTATCGGCGTGCGTGGCGGGGTGCTGTTAGGTTGCACAATCACAAATCTTGCTGAATCAGGCGAAACAAGCATGTTTTTGATTGCGCGCCATATTTAAAGGCAACGTGTACTGCTAATCATTCTCTGTGTTGTTGGGAGTGAGAGAGAGAGAGAGACGCACAGAGCTGGAAGATTGAAGATTTGCATATTGACTGAGAGACTTGTTGTGTATTGGGTGAGCTTTGTCCTTTGTTGTTTTGTTTACATCTTTGTCTTGTTTTATATGTGGAAGTGGGTCGTGTGATTGCCTGTACATTTCTTGTCTGTTTTTTGTGAGTGCTGGAAGTATGCCCGCAAAGCGTGGGAAGAGTGATGCTGGTGGGAGTGGGAGTGCTACTCGTGGGAGTACGCGTCGGAGTGAACGTTCTGTTCAGGGGAGTGATGTTGCTGGTGCACCGAGTGGTGTTGCTGGGAGTGGGAGTGCTGTTGTTGGGAGTGGGAGTGCTGGTGCTGCGAGTGGTGTTGCTGGGAGTGGGAGTGCTGTTGTTGGGAGTGGGAGTGCTGTTGTTGGGAGTGGGAGTGCTGTTGCTGTGAGTGGGAGTGCTGGTGCTGGGAGTGGGAGTGCTGTTGCTGTGAGTGGGAGTGCTGGTGCTGGGAGTGCTGGTGCTAGGAGTGTGAGTGCTGGTGCTAGGAGTGTGAGTGCTGGTGCTAGGAGTGTGAGTGCTGGTGCTAGGAGTGGGAGTGCTGGTGCTGGGAGTGCTGCTGGTGGCGCAGTTGCTGATGGGGTGTCTGGTGGTGGCGTGCTTGCTGGTGGCCAGCTTTTGGAGGCTCTTCCATTGGAAGAAGGAGAGTCCAGTCAGCACCAGCCAAGCTCTGACCCTAAACCTGCTCGGAAAAAACGTGTGGAGAAGCCACGTAATCCTCGCTTCAATGACCAGGAAAATAGGGCTCTTGTCACTGGCATTCTGGAGCACTATGACAGTCTCTATGGACATTTAGTAGGTAAGTGTAACTTTACATTTATTATTCAAATACATGTGATCCTAGGTCATCTGAGTTTTGTTCATATGCAAATATGGGTACACAATATCTTTCTATGTTCATTAGTGTGGAAACACAGCTTTTTATCATGCCTTACAAGGACAAATAAACACAGGCGGTCAATTTGCCAGAACTGCATACAATATGAATGCAACCTTGCTTACATGTATAGGTTTAGTAGTGAATGCTCATGTGCTGCACATATTACACATAAAACAGCATGTTTGCTATCTCTTGGAACAGCTAGCAGTGTAGGAAACTGGTGCTTATATTATTATTAATTTACCTCATATCTTTTATATGTTTTTCAAGGGCGGACAAGTGCAGCAAGCAAAAAAGAAATGTGGGACACAATAGTCATTGGTGTCAATGCCTGTGGGAATAGTGTCAGGGACAAGTATCATTGTCGGAAAAGATTTGATGATATTAGGTCCAAATTGAAAAAGAAAATACAAGACCAACGCGTGCATGCTACTGGCACTGGAGGTGGGCCCACACCACAACGTCTCATATTGACTCCATTGGAGGAGCTGCTTCGGCCAAAATTACTTACCGTCGTCGTGGAAGGCTTGGCTGGTGACCGTGACATTGGAATTTATCCGTCACAATTTCCAGCAGGTGATAAATATTACTGTACTAGGCGTGTCGTTGCTTACAGTTATTTTGCATATTTACACTGCTTTTTATACTGTCTTCACAATATAAGCATACCTGCATCTATATATGTATATGTCTGATTCTGTATATATATATCTCAAAATAGACATATATGTAGTAGTCCTACTAAAAGCAGTAACTAATATAGCACGTGCCATTGCGTGCTCATTTACATGTGAATTCCCAAAATGCATAGCTGCAGTGGAAGCAATTGATGGTGGGCGAAGATGGGGAACAACAGGGTAGTACACATGTGTAACACATGTTCATGAGAAATTATTAGTAGCTACAGGTACAGAACAGAAATATGTATCATATTATTGTGTATTTTATTGATTTTACTCCGACAAACATGACATTACTGCCTATTTTAAGCATGCATCAAAGAAATTGCATGTAACGGCCTACAAACATCACTGGCACTAACACATCTATAGTTGCTTATGAAAAGGTCCATTTTTGCTTTATGTCATATACAGACAGCATAATGAGGCACACGTATCATATGTTATGTCATTGTTTTCATAACTTAAACACTGCAGATGACTACTTAGCTCATCTACCATTGTGTTAAAGCAGCTGCAATTAATATCTCATCACAGCATACACTTCAACAGAGGGGGTGGGGTTCAGCACACACACTAATTACAGCCTCATTTCACGGTCAACTTAGTTCACACCATTTGCACCTGTTTCAAGTCATTGAAAGGTGTGGCTGATTAGGCTTTTTGGGGAAGGGAATACCTTTCTTACAACCTGAATAGCACAACTGAAGTTAATCACACTCATTTGAAAGCTTAACTCTAGCTACTAAATGCCCCAACAACTCATTACTTATCAAAGCGTACGTCACACATTAGTTCACTCATATCTATAGTTGAACTACTATGAAAGACACATTATCACACACTGCATGTGTTGTCTTGTTGAGTCACAGCCACATTCAGGTGTGCCACATCTTCGATTAATGTACCACACATATCCTCTACCAAAAACAACACTTTTTGCAATATGACCACCTTCATGATAACCATTGTGAATGGTCATCTCATGATAGTTATGTACATTATGATACTGATATCACTACATAACATATGATTTTTATGTACTCATTTAATCTATTTATCCTCACGCATTACTGCAGAAACATAGTATGTTGTATGTTAGGGAACTCAAAAATTCTAAGTACACAGGCATGTACAGTGTTATTACAACTATTTATGTTCACTTTCACACACATTTTCGGTTAAGGAACTGATGTTGTTAGTTAATCATAAATACAGAACATACAATAAGTGTTTGTTCAATATTTACACATGTAAATGTAAAACTTATGTTATTGTTATATATAGTTGCCCCTGGAGGACATGTGTCACCTGAGATGGAACAAGTGTCTTCACCTGGGTCAGCCAGCTCAACACTACTAGAAGGTGAGTGTATCATTTGCTGGCCATATAATATGTGCTCTTCTATATGTTATGTTGTCATGTGCATTATTTGTTTTGCACATCTTCTTTAAATAGGATTACTTAGTGTCAGTGAAAATTAAGTGTAAGGCAACATGTATTGTGTTAGTGATGTTAATTATCATGTAGGACTTCTGAGTTTAGAGCAACTTTTCATTCATTCATATTTCATACTGAGTCCAAACATTATTCGTAAGTCAAGGTAGTTTTTAATGAGGTTATAAAACGTATGCTAACATGTTAGGTGTTACTTAGGACACAGTACAATTACATAGTAACACAGCATACATTAACATGCCATTTAATAATGTGTACATTTCTTTTTAGAACATCATGGTGATGAGGATGATGAGTATGATGAGGATGACGCCACAGAAGAGACTGAAATACAATCATGTGACCATGAAGAGGTGCCAATAGAAACTGTTGTACCGCCAAATCGTCCATCAACTTCCACATACGATGCAATTGTAGCTTCAGAGGGAAAAATAGTGGACGCAGAAAATCGTCGCCATTCAGACATGATGACAGTGCTGGAAAGGATGATTGGACTGCAGGAAGAAACAGTATCACAATTGGCACATCTCCACAGAGTCTTCATTGAAGTGCCTAAACAGTTGCAAAAAATCAACACCTCATTCGAAGCATTAGTTGTTCAGCAAACACAAGCTAATTACTGGAGAATGACTAATGTACCACAATTCAACACCTCCCAGCCAGGATCTGTTCATGCAGGTCAGTTTTCACCACATTCATCTGATATTCATTCACCAGGCCCAAATGTTACCGGTCAAGAAGCAGACATTGCTGTGCAGGTTCCTGATGACATCCTACCGCTGCCATCTGTACAAATTCAGCAGCAGGAGGCGACAAAGGAGGCGACAAAAACAAAACAAGACACACATGAAACAGACCAACCATCACTTGTGCAGTGTCTACCAACTTGCTCACATGTGTCACTGGGCACAAGCCCTGTCCGTGAACAGTCACTACCCAAAAGCCCTGTAGGTGAGTCGCTGCCCAAAAGCCCTGTAGGTGAATCGCTGCCCAAAAGCCCTGTAGGTGAGTCGCTGCCCAAAAGCCCTGTAGGTGAATCGCTGCCCAAAAGCCCTGTAGGTGAATCGCTGCCCAAAAGCCCTGTAGGTGAATCACTGCCCAAAAGCCCTGTAGGTGAGTCACTGGCCACAAGCCCTGTAGGTGAGTCACTGGCCACAAGCCCCGTAGGTGAACAGTCACTGGCCACAAGCCCTGCCCGTGAAGTGCCAGAGGCCACTCAAAGTGGCTCTGTTGTGCCTAAAGTTGGTGGCAAAAGAAAAAGGAAAATTCAAGAGACAACAAGCAGGCCTGTTACTCGCTCGCAAAAGGAACAAAAAAAATAAATGTTATAATTCAGAAAATATGTCTTTGGCCTTGTTTTGTTGACTTCAGATTATCTAATTACTATTGTATGTATGCTGAAGACTGTGTTGTTTCCAAACTTTCAACTATGTTCTTGTACACGTGAAGTTTTGGAAATGTTAACACTCATAATTAATTGTGTTATAAATATTTATGTTGTAATCGTCTGTTCAGTAATGGTCCACCAGGAGCCAGTTGCTAAGTTTAGAGAAGCTGCCATTGACTTTGCAGCAAAACATTGCATTTGGGTGTGTTAATTGATGTAAGAATTGCATATGCATATTAGTCACATGCAATTATTAAAACACCTAAGTAAGTGCAAACATCTTTCTTGTACGTGTACAGCAGGATTATGTGTAAATTATTACTTACCTTTGCCTTGCTTGGCCATTGTAATTTTGTCCTTTAATCAGTTGTGTGTTCGTTTCTATAACATCTCAGAATGTATAATAATATATATACACACACACACACACACACACACTGAGTGAGTGTGAGTGTGAGTGTGTGAGTGTGTATATATATATGTATATGTGTATATATATATATATATATATATATATATATATATATATATATATATATATAGTACTATATAAACTGGTATACACAAACTAATACACTTCATGCTTCCTTGTGAAAACACTATTTTAATAATACAGGCCTAATGTTTGAGAAATATCCTAAGTATGAGACTCTAACAGTATTGTGCTTAAACAAATGTTTATTACTTAATTCAATCATGTTTCTCACCATTTAAATAGGTTTCATACAAGGTATACTTAATGCCATCAATGTTGTGTGTACTCCTGCAATATAAAAAAAAATAAAATATAATATATAAATATATATATATTTTTATAAGAGATATATTTATATATATATATATATATATATACACACGTATTTAAACTCATGCAGACAGGGAGTTAACCAGACTTTCACATACACACAGAAATGTAAGCGGGGAAAAAACATTTCTTTTTGCAGGTGTGTTTTTACTGATATGCCTGGCTAAGAAATATTTTCACACACTGGTCTTTGTTAGTTTTCAAAAAAACACTATGTGAACGCATTCAAAGTCTAGGGATGTTTTTCACAAACGAGATAAAAGAAGGAGAAATGTTTCTCCCACAGTCCCATATCACGAACCACAACTGTTAACCCAATTAGACAAACAAATCCAATTGGCGTTTGAAATAAGGAGTCAAAGTAGTTAGTTTTGTTGACCTTGACAAGGAAAAACAGGAGTTTGTTAGCCATTCAGCACATTCATTTTGATGAGCAAATAACACAGACCTGCACACAGCTTTTGTGCTACTCAGACATGGCTGATGAATTCGTTAACAATATTAATCCCCTTTTAGGGTATAAGTACATGATCTGTGAAGCCATCTTGAACAGTCGCGGACAGAAAGCAAGCACACGCCAAATCGATGATTTCATTCGAGCAAAATATCCTTATTACCAAGACCGTAAGCATGCACGGAATTTTAATTCCTCAATAAGATTCACTTTATCAAGTAATGACTTTTTTGAACGTGACCAGGATAAGCTACAACACACCTATGGTTTCTGGAAGATTGCCCCGGAAAAACAATTTCTCCTGAAAGACGGCACTTATATTGTCGTGAAAGGCATATTTATTCCTAATGGCAATAGCAATGTATCCGCTACTACTGATCCGTTTGAATCGATACGTGCTGCAATATCTGCAGCCTCCATTCCTGAAACCCACATTGTACAAGAACAAAAGTACTATGATTATGTACCAAGCCTTTCAGCTGAAAATGCATTGGAATGGGAACCCGAAGAAATGAACCTACCTCCCGACCAATTATTTGAAGAAAGCAGTGGCGATTCCTATGAGCGCATCCTGGAGGAGATATGTGCCATACTGGATTCAGCGGTTGGGTTAAGCGTGGATGAAAATGCCTTGCATTTCTGGAGCGACCAGTTGCAGCCAGGCGAAGAGTTAATTCTAGAAGAATGGTAAATATAACAATCGTTATGCGTTGACTCTGCGTTTAAATTTTTTTTTTTTTGTAACCACCTTTTCACTTTCAATGCGTGGATACAGCGTAACATTGCAGACTGCATAACATGTAGCGATCACAAACAAATTGTTTCCTAATACAATATAGTAGGACCTGAAAGAGTAGTACACATTGCTGACGGAATAAATATACGTACTTTCCTATCCCTTTAAACATATTAGCAACATTTTACCATTACTCTAACACATACCTGTTTTGTTATCATGCAACATCTACAACATTGAAAACCGGGTCCACCACGTATGACGTGGGACCCTTGTCATGGGCCAAGGCGTCCTTAAAAAGGATTAGTGATGTAAGTCCCGCCCCCAAGCGACGTGCGCGCCTCAAAGCCTATTGGCTGTCATGTTTTGTTATAGTAACGGTAACTGCAGTGTGTGATGCGTGCGGCTCAGTGTTTGTAGGCGTACCCTGGGCGTTAGCCGAATGTTAATTGAGTGGGAGGAGTGTTAGCGTGCGTTTCACGCTGGCTTAACATGACGTCACACGTATTGCATTTGCGCATTGTGTTATCGGCCGTGCTTTCTGTTCAAACACGTCTGTTTAAAAAGAATACAGATGTACTCGTTTAGAACGAATGTAGTTTCGTCTTCATTGTATTTGAAATAAAGATGTTATGTTTACTGGTATTTTCAACATGTATTGAACGCACAACGTACGCTTTGTTTTGCGCATGCGCTAACAGTTAGTGGAGCCAAGCGTGAAGTGCGTGCGCACACAAAGATGTGCGCGCACATCTTTCAGTATACAGGCAACGTTCACTTCTTATACATAGTTATGCCTGCTACAAATTTAAAGAAACATTACATACTGATGAACAGTTTTACTTCTAACATATAAGTGACTGACGTGTGTATCTACACAATCATATAGAGCTGCGTAACGCGTTGTCACGGATGCATATCTAGTAAGGTGCCATCTTTGACCATCATGTGTTTGCTGTATTTCAGAGATGTCGGGGAAGATACAATCGGATCAATGTATGATTTCAGAAGAGTCTACCTTTATATGAGATGATTGTGAGGAGGAGCCACCGACTACTATACTACATATGGAACTAATTTTATATTGCTTGCAGCGCTTATTAACAAACAATTAAAAATGTGATACCCTTATGCCTATATTGCATAAGCACTTAATTAACATAATGATGTTGCAAAAGAGTGCCTCATGAATTTTTATTGAGTGTTCTTTAATGACTACTAACATTTTATGACATGGTGTGTTTTATATATAACAACCATTCCCACTCTGCTAACACATTTGTGTATTCTAATATGTAATGGAACGTATGACTGTCGAAACTATGTAACAATAATAATAATAATATGAGCATGTTCATGTATAGGGCTGCTAGTTGTACGCAGCGATTTACAGACACATGTTTCAGCCTGAGGTCCCTGGCCCGTGGAACGTACAAATGTTTTTTTGCCGCATGAGGCACAGGGAGATAAAGTGACTTGGCCAAGGTCACAAGGAGCCCACACCGGGAATTGAACCAGACTCCCCTGCTTCAAACTATCAGTGCCAGTGTGTGTCTTTACTCAGTGAGCCACTCCTTCTCCCAATGTAAAGGACACTTACAACCAAGTAGCCATTTATTTTTAAAATCTCTTGTTACATGGGTATGTAGATAAAATGGTTTGGGACTGTAGCAAATAATGTTACTGGCCAGATGTTATGGTCCCCTCCAATGCATGATGTTCTGAATATGACATCACCATCATGTTATGAAGTACGTTTCTGTGTATATTTCATTAACCTAACTAACTATAGTTTACTGTGTTTATTAATCGTTTAGAAATACATAGTATAGTCAATATGATGATATAAGCTACCATAATAAAGCTGGTGTTATCATTTGTCGGTGTTATACATGGATCCTACACCAATTGATAGAGACACAAACAGTTGTCTTAAAAAGTGTGTCTATGCTAGTGATGAATGTGCTCCCGTAAGTAAACAAATAAGTACAGTTATCCCCTTTTCTCCAACCACCTCTATATTACATTAATGGAAATTATAAGGAAACATACATAAAATGTGATGAAATGTGAGTAATCATTTTGTAATACAATGCACATGAAAGCTCAAGAGTAGCTAAATGCATATACATGATACAGAAAGTACATATATGTAACATTTGTGTTTAAACCAATATGTTGGGTTTTTAGTTCCAATAATTATAGGAAGATTGAGGTAGCCACATCTTATGAGAGATGTCAGCAAATATACATACCATGATCAGTCATACTGGAGATATACCTATAATGCAAAGGAACAATATATAAATTGCAAACATTGACATGCCATCTTCAGTACCGTAAACAACACAGCAAAGTGTGTATTTGGTGTTAAATGTACAACACCATGTATATTTCATGACATTCAAAATGTAAATCAGCCTGGTGTACACATCATATGGATGTACATGTTACACTGCACCAATAACATTGTATGTAAGCATACTAGAAGCATGAATGATTATGGGCATAATATGTGTTTTGTCTTAGCATAAGGAATAACACAATGCTAAAATATTATTGCTTTGTTACCCAAGTTGTATTCACATACACACAACTAAAGTACAATTGAAGAGGGATTATATAACCTGTGCAACAATAACATACCGGTGCCACATCCCTTTGTGCACACAGCAGAGAAAAGAAAGGTGTGCAACCCATATTCATCTGTGTCCTAACAGAAGGTTATATAAAGAAACATTATTGTTAATATAACATAATTAAACTATAAAAGTAGTACTAGGAACATATGAGTTTGTACTTACAAGAAAAAAATGAATTGATGAGATTCTGTCGTGTCTGGCCACCACTGGCTGTTTGTTCATTTTCAGCAGCTACATGGGTGGGATGCTCGTCTACCAAAGCCTCAGCTAGGTCTGACTGTACATTGTGCCTGAGTGCAACATTGTGCAAAATGCAACAGGCAAGGATAATATCAGACACTTTTTGAGGCTTGTATAGAAGAGCCCCACCAGTTCTGTCCAGACACCTAAACCTGGTCTTGAGTAGGCCAAATGTCCTCTCTATAACAGATCTTGTAGATATATGGGCTGCATTGTACCTCTCCTCTGCTTCAGTTTGAGGGTTTAGCACCGGAGTCAAGAGCCACGGCCTAATTCCGTATCCTGAGTCACCTATAATGAATGGAGCACACATAAGCTGACATTAGTGATCAAATTGTACAATGCCAACATTCCTAAATCAACATGTGTTTTGTGTTAGAACATGTAAATATGTACTCACCCAGCAGCCAACCAGGTTCAAAATGTCCCTCTTCGAACGCATGGAAGACTGAAGAGTTCCTCAGGATAGAGGAATCGTGACTGGAACCAGGGAACTTGGGTACCACATGCATTATCCTCATCGTGGCATCACATACCACCTGTACATTGAGTGAATGGTAGTGCTTCCGATTGCGGTACACATGCTCACTCTGACTAGGTGCAATCAAAGCAACATGTGTGCAATCGATTGCACCCAGCACAGATGGTATCCCTGCTATATTATAAAAGCCAGTCCTGACTTCCAGCCACTCTGTTGCCTCTGTAGGAAAATGAATATAATTCCTAGCGCGTCTATTGAGTGCATAGAGAAACTGGGTCAAGGCCCGCGAGAATGTAGATTGCGAGACCCCGCCCACTATGCCCACAGTTGTCTGGTATGACGCGGAAGCAAGATAATGTAATGAGCACAGCATTTTAACAAGCCCAGGGACTGCACGACCTCTGGCTGTGAAAAAATCTAAATCCCCCCTTATCTCCTCATAAAGAGCTAAGATTGCTGCTGAACTCAAACGATAGCGACTTACAATCTCCTCCTCACTCATCCCATCTAACAGGGTTCTCTCCCTGTACAGACGCGGACGAGGCACAAGTTGTCTCCTCTGTCTTCTCCTCTGATCTCCTGTCCCTCTACCTGTCCCTCGGCCTGTCCCTCTCCCTGTCCCTGTCGTATCCGCGTCACTGTCACTGTCCCTCGGTGTGTCCCTACCTTGCCCTATATCATTCTCTTGATCAGCAAGCATGTCATAGAAAAGAATGTTCCTGCGTCTCCTAAACATTCGCAACATTTTGAAATGAGTAGCTGTGAATGAGCAGGTAATGTGCGTCCTTTAAATAGGTATGTGATGATGTCAGGTGACATAGTAAAATGCAAGGTGTTACATTAACATAATAAAGTACTTCTGTGGCAAGCTGTGTGCACTTGTTGTTCTAAGTATTTGTTGTGTGTATTCTGCAGGGAATGATGATATTTGGCAATGATGTGACGTGAAGCTTTGTACAAAGATTGCTTGCAAATAAATAGTTGCATGTGCAATGCATGTAACACTTGTGAACGCAAGAGTCAGTCATGTAATGAGACAAAAAGGCTGAGATTGACGTGGGAAAAGTTTTGTGTAACATGTGTAATTATCCATGTTATTGTGACATGTTGGCAACAATGAATAGTCGTGTGCATATGCATGCATTTGTGTAAGGAGGATAGTTGGTATAGAATGAGTTTACAAGGTGTCCCAATGATGAATTACTGTACATGTGTGTATAAGTTAGGTTGAAGTGCTTGTAATGCAACGGTTACAATGTAAACATGCAATGTGATTGAGCGTCCAATAAGTGACGTCATGAAAATAGGGAGGACCCAAAAGTATATGTAAACATGAGAAGACAGATGTACATGAACGTTTAAAGATGCGTGTCACATTACAAGCATTGTGTAATGTAAAGGAAGATGAATATACTGTGTATGTGTGACATGTGTGACATGTGTGACATCATGTAAATAATTGTCGCTGAGTTGAGTAAAATGTGTGATATGATGTGAGGTTCTCCTTTAAGAGTGTAGTATAGTATTTTCCCTTGCCACATCATCACATGATGAGTAATGTGACCCGCAAATGCTGAAAACATGTAAAAGTCGAATGTTATGCAAATAAGACACATCAGCTGTGACACAATGCAGGGAATGCCCCCACACTGTAATGCAAATCCCCCTTGTATTGTGAGCAATGAAACGTAAACAGTACTATACTGTTATACGTCCCCGCTCCATTGACTTCCATTGATGTACAGAAGATTTTTTTTTTCTAAGTGCCGTTCCGGCAGCCTTAGCGATCGTTCTCCCGTCCAAAATGCCAACTTTAGTTGGCGGGAGAAATCGGCCATAACATCTCAATTTCGTAGTGCCGATCAGCCCCGATAAGCTGTTTTTTTTTGTTGAATCCAGCCGATTTAAAAAAGTGGCGATCAGTGTCGAAAACAGGCTTATCGGCAGGCGACTGGCCATAACCAAATTATCGGCTCCGAAACCTGGCGATATGAAGCACTTATCGGCGCTTACTGAATCTCAAACCCAATTTTGGCTATAACATGGCCATATTTCCCTTATCAACGCTTACTGCATGAGGCCCATAGTGTCTCACACCATTTTTCTCTGTACCATGATAAGAATCCCAAGGGTCTTATCTGCCAGGCAATAGAGCAGGTTGATGTTAACCCTAGAGGGGGGAGTAGACTCCAGCAGGCCAGTATACGTGAGGCTTACTGGATATATGAACTTAAAACTCTCTCCCCTAAAGGAATGAACATCGACTTTGAACTCAAAGCCTTTTTATAATCATTTGAAGTCATTTATCTGTTCTGCCACTGTATATATTTTTAATGTCTTTTTAATGTCTTTTTAAATGTTTTTAACGTTTTTCCTCCCTTTCTGTTATCCCAAATTAATGTTGTATGTTTGTTATGTATGTAGATTAGCATAGGCCTTTGTCCATGTGCTGTTGTCTATTAGCCCAAATTGGGGTTAATACCACTTATCCAATTAACTAATCAGGACTTTGGATTAAGGGTATATATATCCTAGAGACTATCAGACAAGCACATCCCTTGAAGAAGTACGCGCATGCGTACGAAACGCGTCGGGAAGTTCCAAGTTTTAGAGTGTTTTTATTGTGGTACAGTCTGCAGTTTCAAAGGAGAAATTCTGCAGTCTCCTACAAGTGTTTTAACCGAGGTACGGCGACATTGCGGCTGTAAATGAGGACTGGAGGACTGGAGTCCTGTGAGCCGGTGGAGAGTACACAACGGGGGTGACGTCACGTCCGCCCAGAGGCCTCGGCATCGGAGTCATCCGCCTGATTCCCCAGTCACGTGTAGACGCCAGCACAAGTGCTCCGGTCGCCATCCTGAAAGCCCAGCTGCTTACAGCAGATCTGCCTGTACCTTTCCAGCATTTCGTAAGTAGGGTTGCAATTTTGCCCCTCCGGATGCGGTTAATACACATGTCCACGCTAATAAATAAGCTTTGTATTATTTTTTAGGCCGTGCTTGTGTTTCATGTTTGTATGCTCTGTTTGTTGTTTTTGTTGGTAATATCTGTGCATTTCCCCCCCCCCCCCTTCCCTCCCCCTTCTGTGTTGATTTACTGCACCATTATTCTTTTTCTTTCTCTCTTTTTCATATATGCATTGCTGAGGTGAGAATCATCACCATTCATCATTCCAAGGACTGTATTTGGACTGTCATAACAGGACTGGTATTTACCTTTTTTTGGCGCCGGTTAAACCTCTTTTTTTCATTTGTTCCCCTGACTGGTTGTACTACCAGTCTTTCACCTGGCTGCCTGAACTATTATTTATAATTTTAGCGCTGTTTTGCACCTATTCTCTTTTTTCTTTTTTCATTATATTGATCTGTTACAGCAGTGATTTAGACAGCCGTGCAGTAGATGACTCCTCATGACATCACACACATGCGCAGGATGCATCAGGAAGGTACAGTTGCCAGCTTTGCCTTTCTTTGAGGGAGAGGGTGTCCTCATGATACAGCCTCATCATTGGTCTATTAACTGTGACACCCACAGACCCACATAGTAAGTTTGGCATACACACACCTGTTTGCACTTTGCATATCAGATTTTTGATTGATTTCACCAGGTGATTACACTCACTAGCCCAATTAGATTCCCTTTTTAAACATGCATGTCTCCCTGCCTACATCACCACTCCCAGTAGAAGGCTCTTGGCCGAAACGCGTAGGAGCAGGTCTAGTAGGCAGGATCTCCTGGTTTGTCCCCTCCTTGGGACACGTTATCATGCTATGAGCTTTGCTCCTTGTTTCCTCCCCTCATTCTGCTGTGTACCTGACGTTAGGTGATGTATCATTATTTGTTGCTGCAGGCTAAGGTGTGCTTTCCTGGCTTTATATTGTGTGTCTTTCATTGATTTTCCTTGATACTGTGTCACTTTTTATATAACCTAGACTCAAGGGGGATAGAAGTGTGCTTTTATTTTTTGTATTGACCACGTAGCCTTAGCCACCCCTGTTTGGCCTGTTGCCAGCCTCACTGTGTTAACCTTGTCAGGTACTTTAGAGCATTTATCTTGTCAATTTTGGCAATTGTATTGTTCCCATTGGGATATACTTGTTGGAGGATTTATCAAGTTTTGCTACGGACAGGGGATCCATGCCCTATTTAAATTTTCTGTGCTTTGTTTTTTAACTTTTGTTCTGTGACAACCTCTAATAAAAATTATGTGATTTTGTACTGCCAGGCATACTAGAGTGCTTTTTGTTCAGGGCTCTTTTTTTCTCTCACAATATATATATATATATATATATATATATATATATATATATATATATATAGGAAAGAATAACCTAGGCGCAAATAAACAGGGAAAGAAAGAAGAAAGGGAAATATCATAGGGTAGTATGTCAAACAATTGGAATAATAAAATGGTGAGATATGCACTTACAGTGATTTCAGTAAGTATATGCCTTTTATCCACTCTGGGATCAGGAGATCAGCTTGGCAGTCTTTTAGTTCCTCGGCCTGGAACTCTTCGTTCTCCAAGGTAACTGTTAACACAGTACTCCACAGCAATCACGGTACACCTATATATAGGAAATTCGCCTTGCAGACAGATCTCATCAAGGGATTAGGTAGGGAATAAAAGGAAAAACAATATAGTGTAAAACCTTTTAATAATAAAATCAGTAAAATAACTGAATAGGTATCTAACTCACACTTTGTGAGTCATAAAAGAGCATTTGAGATTATTATACGAGTCTGTCACACTCAGTTGTACGTGAACGCCGGCTCCCAGTCCAGCTGACTCGCGCGGACTCTTCCGCGTCATGTGACCTAAACTCTCACGAGATCTCGTCTCAGTAGTTGGAAATTCACTGCTCCGGCTCCGTTGTAAGGGATCAGCTTGTCAGCTTGTCTCTCTCTGCTCAGAAAACGCCCACCCTACGCGTTTCTCCAATGTGGCTTCGTCAGGGGCTGCTATCTCATACCTACCCTACCCAGGGTTTATATATACCTCTCGTTATTGATTGGCCAGTGGAAAATTGTAAGATTGGCTATAACACATTACTAAATTGTTATCTTAACTGCAAACACAAACATACACATTAGTGAAGCTACATGAATATTGCTTCGTTACTAAAAGAGAATATACAACAATCGTGTTATAAAGTATAATAACTCAATGATAAAACATATAACGTTTTAGGAGACATATTATGAACATATTGATATATATATAGAGGAAATTAAACAAACGACATAGGGTTCTATGCAGTAAGCGCCGAAAATGTCCTCTCGCCAAGTGTTGCTTATCGGCATGATTTTGCCTATTTTCCCTCGCCTTATGCAATAAGTGCCGAATCCCTTCCGAATCAAGCCGAAAACATTTGTTCCCACTCTGGCGATGATTTGCCGATCACACACAGGTGTATCGGCGTGCATGGCGAGGTGTTGTTAGGTTCGCCAATGAAACTACTTTCTGAATCTGCTGAAGCAAGCATGTTTTTGATTGAGCGGCCCATTTAAAGGCAGCGTGTATTTTTATTCATTCTCTGTGTTGTTGGGAGAGAGAGACACACAGAGCTGGGCGATTTGCATATTTCATATTGACAGAGAGAGTTGCTGTGTATTGTGATAGGTTTGCCCTGTTTTGTTTTGTTAACATTTTTGTGTTGTTTTCAGTTTGTAAGTGTTCAGTGTGATTGTGTTTTAATTTCTTTTCTGTTCTTTGTGAGTGTTATAGGTATGGCCGAAAGGCGTGGGAGGAGTGATGCTGGTGTAAGTGGCACTGGTAGTCATGTGAGTACGCGTCTGAGTGAACGTAAGATTCTGGGGAGTGTTGTAGCTGCGAGTGTGACTGGTGTTTCTGGGAGTGCGAGTGGTGTTGCTGTGAGTGAGAGTGCTGGTGGTGGCTCTGTTGCTGCTGCTGCTGGGGTGTCTATTGCTGGTGCTGCTGGGGTGTCTGTTGCTGGTGCTGCTGGGGTGTCTGTTGCTGGTGGTGCTGGGGTGTCAGGTGGTGGTGTGGTTGGTGGTGGGCCGCTTTTGGAGTCTCTTCCATTGGAAGAAGGAAAGTCCAGTCAGCAGCAGCCAAGCTCTGTGGCTGCACGTGGTCGGAAGAAACGTGTGGAGCGGCCACATAATCCTCATTTCAATGATGAGGAAAACAGAGTTGTTGTCACAGGGATTTTGGAGCACTATGACTCTCTGTATGGGCATTTAGTAGGTAAGTTAATATTTGCATTGATTGTTCAAAGACATTTTATCCTATCTCATGTGACATGTGTTAATATCAAACTATTAATCTCTAATTTCTATCAATTAAAGATAATTGTTACACACATAGGGCCTCATGCAGTAAGCGACGATTATGTGAAATCGGCAAGCTTATCGATTAGTCATGTTATTGGCGTTTTTCCCTCTCCGTATGCAGTAAGTGCCGAATACATTCAAAATCAAGCCGAAAACAAATCCGACCACTCTCACGATGATGAGCCGATCACACACAGGTGTATCGGCGTGCGTGGCGGGGTGCTGTTAGGTTGCACAATCACAAATCTTGCTGAATCAGGCGAAACAAGCATGTATTTGATTGCGCGCCATATTTAAAGGCAACGTGTACTGCTAATCATTCTCTGTGTTGTTGGGAGTGAGAGAGAGAGAGACGCACAGAGCTGGACGATTGAAGATTTGCATATTGACTGAGAGACTTGTTGTGTATTGGGAGAGCTTTGTCCTTTGTTGTTTTGTTTACATCTTTGTCTTGTTTTATATGTGGAAGTGGTTCGTGTGATTGCCTGTACATTTCTTGTCTGTTTTTTGTGAGTGCTGGAAGTATGCCCGCAAAGCGTGGGAAGAGTGATGCTGGTGGGAGTGGGAGTGCTACTCGTGCGAGTACGCGTCGGAGTGAACGTTCTGTTCAGGGGAGTGATGTTGCTGGTGCACCGAGTGGTGTTGCTGGGAGTGAGAGTGCTGGTGCTGGGAGTGGGAGTGCTGGTGCTGCGAGTGGTGTTGCTGGGAGTGGGAGTGCTGTTGTTGGGAGTGGGAGTGCTGTTGCTGTGAGTGGGAGTGCTGGTGCTGGGAGTGCTGGTGCTAGGAGTGTGAGTGCTGGTGCTAGGAGTGTGAGTGCTGGTGCTAGGAGTGGGAGTGCTGGTGCTGGGAGTGCTGCTGGTGGCGCAGTTGCTGATGGGGTGTCTGGTGGTGGCGTGCTTGCTGGTGGCCAGCTTTTGGAGGCTCTTCCATTGGAAGAAGGAGAGTCCAGTCAGCACCAGCCAAGCTCTGACCCTAAACCTGCTCGGAAGAAACGTGTGGAGAAGCCACGTAATCCTCGCTTCAATGACCAGGAAAATACAGCTCTTGTCACTGGCATTCTGGAGCACTATGACAGTATCTATGGACATTTAGTAGGTAAGTGTACCTTTACATTTATTATTCAAATACATGTGATCCTAGGTCATCTGAGTTTTGTTCATATGCAAATATGGGTACACAATATCTTTCTATGTTCATTAGTGTGGAAACACAGCTTTTTATCATGCCTTACAAGGACAACTAAACACAGGCGGTCAATTTGCCAGAACTGCATACAATATGAATGCAAGCTTGCTTACATGTATAGGTTTAGTAGTGAATGCTCATGTGCTTCACATATTACACATAAAACTGCATGTTTGCTATCTCTTGGAACAGCTAGCAGTGTAGGAAACTGGTGCTTATATTATTATTAATTTACCTCATATCTTTTATATGTTTTTCAAGGGCGGACAAGTGCAGCAAGCAAAAAAGAAATGTGGGACACAATAGTCATTGGTGTCAATGCCTGTGGGAATAGTGTCAGGGACAAGTATCATTGTCGGAAAAGATTTGATGATATTAGGTCCAAATTGAAAAAGAAAATACAAGACCAACGCGTGCATGCTACTGGCACTGGAGGTGGGCCCACACCACAACGTCTCATATTGACTCCATTGGAGGAGCTGCTTCGGCCAAAATTACTTACCGTCGTCGTGGAAGGCTTGGCTGGTGACCGTGACATTGGAATTTATCCGTCACAATTTCCAGCAGGTGATAAATATTACTGTACTAGGCGTGTCGTTGCTTACACTTATTTTGCATATTTACACTGCTTTTTATACTGTCTTCACAATATAAGCATACCTGCATCTATATATGTATATGTCTGATTCTGTGTATATATATACACTGGCGACACACTTTATTCGAGCTTGGCTAGTCCCACGAATTCGGGTATACCCGGGTGTATTGAGGTTTGTGACTGTTTTCTGCCCGAGTGCATTGAGTTATTTTCCGGCAGGGATTGAAGCATTTTATTCCCGCTGGCTGCAATACTGCACTGTATATATATATATACTGCATTACAATTCATGAATTTATGCCATCTGGTAGACACGCGAAGCATTGCAGCCTATTAAATCCTAATCATTATCATTTAACAGATCAGCCGCCCATCAGCCAGGCATGAACCCAGGCTGGGAAGGCAAACGCAACGGGGCTTGTCAGAGGTGAGGAGCGGCGCATTCCAGGTATCTGCCAGGTACATACCGGGTATTTGCTCGAATAAAGTGTGTCGGTGCAGTATATATCAAAATAGACATATATGTAGTAGTCCTACTAAAAGCAGTAACTAATATAGCACGTGCCATTGCGTGCTCATTTACATGTGAATTCCCAAAATGCATAGCTGCAGTGGAAGCAATTGATGGTGGGCGAAGATGGGGAACAACAGGGTAGTACACATGTGTAACACATGTTTATGAGAAATTATTAGTAGCTACAGGTACAGAACAGAAATATGTATCATATTATTGTGTATTTTATTTATTTTACTCCGACAAACATGACATTACTGCCTATTTTAAGCATGCATCAAAGAAATTGCATGTAACGGCCTACAAACATCACTGGCACTAACACATCTATAGTTGGTTATGAAAAGGTCCATTTTTGCTTTATGTCATATACAGACAGCATAATGAGGCACACGTATCATATGTTATGTCATTGTTTTCATAACTTAAACACTGCAGATGACTACTTAGCTCATCTACCATTGTGTTAAAGCAGCTGCAATTAATATCTCATCACAGCATACACTTCAACAGAGGGGGTGGGGTTCAGCACACACACTAATTACAGCCTCATTTCACGGTCAACTTAGTTCACACCATTTTCACCTGTTTCAAGTAATTGAAAGGTGTGGCTGATTAGGCTTTTTGGGGAAGGGAATACCTTTCTTACAACCTGAATAGCACAACTGAAGTTAATCACACTCATTTGAAAGCTTAACTCTAGCTACTAAATGCCCCAACAACTCATTACTTATCAAAGCGTACGTCACACATTAGTTCACTCATATCTATAGTTGAACTACTATGAAAGACACATTATCACACACTGCATGTGTTGTCTTGTTGAGTCACAGCCACATTCAGGTGTGCCACATCTTCGATTAATGTACCACACATATCCTCTACCAAAAACAACACTTTTTGCAATATGACCACCTTCATGATAACCATTGTGAATGGTCATCTCATGATAGTTATGTACATTATGATACTGATATCACTACACAACATATGATTTTTAGATACAAATTTAATCTATTTATCCTCACGCATTACTGCAGAAACATAGTATGTTGTATGTTAGGGAACTCAAAACTTCTAAGTACACAGGCATGTACAGTGTTATTACAACTATTTATGTTCACTTTCACACACATTTTCGGTTAAGGAACTGATGTTGTTAGTTAATCATAAATACAGAACATACAATAAGTGTTTGTTCAATATTTACACATGTAAATGTAAAACTTATGTTATTGTTATATATAGTTGCCCCTGGAGGACATGTGTCACCTGAGATGGAACAAGTGTCTTCACCTGGGTCAGCCAGCTCAACACAACTAGAAGGTGAGTGTATCATTTGCTGGCCATATAATATGTGCTCTTCTATATGTTATGTTGTCATGTTCATTATTTGTTTTGCACATCTTCTTTAAATAGGATTACTTAGTGTCAGTGCAAATTAAGTGTAAGGCAACATGTATTGTGTTAGTGATGTGAACTATCATGTAGGACTTCTGAGTTTAGAGCAACTTTTCATTCATTCATATTTCATACTGAGTCCAAAGATTATTCGTAAGTCAAGGTAGTTTTTAATGTGAGGTTATAAAACGTATGCTAACATGTTAGGTGTTACTTAGGACACAGTACAATTACATAGTAACACAGCATACATTAACATGCCATTTAATAATGTGTACATTTCTTTTTAGAACATCATGGTGATGAGGATGATGAGTATGATGAGGATGACGCCGCAGAAGAGACTGAAATACAATCATGTGACCATGAAGAGGTGCCAATAGAAACTGTTGTACCGCCAAATCGTCCATCAACTTCCACATACGATGCAATTGTAGCTTCAGAGGGAAAAATAGTGGACGCAGAAAATCGTCGCCATTCAGACATGATGACAGTGCTGGAAAGGATGATTGGACTGCAGGAATAAACAGTATCACAATTGGCACATCTCCACAGAGTCTTCATTGAAGTGCCTAAACAGTTGCAAAAAATCAACACCTCATTCGAAGCATTAGTTGTTCAGCAAACCCAAGCTAATTACTTGAGAATGACTAATGTACCCCAATTCAACACCTCACAGGCTGGATCATTATATGCTGGCAACTTCTCACCACATTCATCTGATCTTCAGTCACCAGGTCCCAATATTACCGGTCAAGTAGCACACATTGGTGTGCAGGTTCCTGACGACATCCTACCGCTGCCATCTGTACTACATCAGCAGCTGACACCTACAAAGGAGGCCACAAAAACAAAACACAAGCAGTTACTACTGACCAGTTTTTGGTCAAAAACAAAAAAAGACTCACATGAAACAGACCGACCATCACTTGTGCAGTGTCTACCAACTTGCTCACATGTGTCAGTGGGCACAAGCCCTGTCGGTGAGTCACTTGCCACAAGCCCTGTCCGTGAACAGTCAGTACCCACAAGCCCTGTAGGTGAGTCACTGCCCACAAGCCCTGTAGGTGAGTCACTGCCCACAAGCCCTGTAGTTGAGTCACTGCCCACAAGCCCTGTAGGTGAGTCACTGCCCACAAGCCCTGCCCGTGAAGTGCCAGAGGCCACTCAAAGTGGCTCTGTTGTGGCTAAAGTTGGTGGCAAAAGAAAAAAAAAATGCAAGAGACAACAAGCAGGCCTGTTACTCGCTCACAAAAGGAACAAAAAAAAAAAATGTTATAATTCACTCAATATGTCTCTGCCCTTGTTTTGTTGACTTCACATTATCTAATTAATATTGTATGTATGCTGAAGACTGTGTTGTTTCCAAACTTTCAACTATGTTCTTGTACACGTGAAGTTTTGGAAATGTTAACACTCATAATTAATTGTGTTATAAATATTTATGTATTAATAGTCTGTTCAGCAATGGTCCACCTGGAACCAGTTGCAAAGTTTAGAGAAGCTGCCATTGACTTTGCAGCAAAACACTGCATTTGGGTGTGTTAATTGATGTAAGAATTGCATATGCATATTAGTCACATGCAATTATAAAAACACCTAAGTAACTGCAAACATCTTTCTTGTACTTGTACAGCAGGATTATGTGTAAATTATTACTTACCTTTGCCTTGCTTGGCCATTGTAATTTTGTCCTTTAATCATTTGTGTGTTCTTGTTTCAATAACATCTCAGAATGTATAATAATATATATACACACACACTGAGTGTGTGTGTGTGTGTGTGTATATATATATATAGTACTATATAAACTGGTATACATGTATTTTACAAACTAATACACTTCATGCTTCCTTGTGAAAACACACTATTTTAATAATACAGGCCTAATGTTTGAGAAATATCCTAAGTTTGAGACTCGAACAGTATTGTGCTTAAACTAATGTTTATTACTTAATTCAATCATGTTTCTCACCATTTAAATAGGTTTCATACAAGGTATACTTACTGCCATCAATGTTGTGTTTACTCCTGCAATATTAAAATCAAAAATATATAATATATAAATATATATATATTTTTATAAGAGAGATATATTTATATATATATATATACACACGTATTTAAACTCATGCAGACAGGGAGTTAACCAGACTTTCACATACACACAGAAATGTAAGCGGGGAAAAAACATTTCTTTTTGCAGGTGTGTGTTTTTACTGATATGCCTGGCTAAGAACTATTTTCACACAGTGTTCTTTGTTAGTTTTCAAGAAAACACTATGTGAACGAATTCAAAGTCTAGGGATGTTTTTCACAAACGAGATAAAAGAAGGAGAAATGTTTCTCCCACAGTCCCATATCACTAACCACAACTGTTAACCCAATTAGAATTACAAATCCAATTGGCGTTTGAAATAAGGAGTCAAAGTAGTTAGTTTTGTTGACCTTGACAAGGAGAAACAGGAGTTTGTTAGCCATTCAGCACATTCATTTTGATGAGCAAATAACACAGACCTGCACACAGCTTTTGTGCTACTCAGACATGGCTGATGAATTCGTTAACAATATTAATCCCCTTTTAGGGTATAAGTACATGATCTGTGAAGCCATCTTGAACAGTCGCGGACAGAAAGCAAGCACACGCCAAATCGATGATTTCATTCGAGCAAAATATCCTTATTACCAAGACCGTAAGCATGCACGGAATTTTAATTCCTCAATAAGATTCACTTTATCAAGTAATGACTTTTTTGAACGTGACCAGGATAAGCTACAACACACCTATGGTTTCTGGAAGATTGCCCCGGAAAAACAATTTCTCCTGAAAGACGGCACTTATATTGTCGTGAAAGGCATATTTATTCCTAATGGCAATAGCAATGTATCCGCTACTACTGATCCGTTTGAATCGATACGTGCTGCAATATCTGCAGCCTCCATTCCTGAAACCCACATTGTACAAGAACAAAAGTACTATGATTATGTACCAAGCCTTTCAGCTGAAAATGCATTGGAATGGGAACCCGAAGAAATGAACCTACCTCCCGACCAATTATTTGAAGAAAGCAGTGGCGATTCCTATGAGCGCTTCCTGGAGGAGATATGTGTCATACTGGATTCAGCGGTTGGGTCAAGCGTGGATGAAAATGCCTTGCATTTCTGGAGCGACCAGTTGCAGCCAGACGAAGAGTTAATTCTAGAAGAATGGTAAATATAACAATCGTTATGCGTTGACTCTGTGATTAATTTTTTTTTTTTTTTTTAACCACCATTTTCACTTTCAATGCGTGGATACAGAGTAACATTGCAGACTGCATAACATGTAGCGATCACAAACAAATTGTTTCCTAATAGAATATAGTAGAACCTGAAAGAGTAGTACACATTGCTGACGGAATAAATATACGTACTTTCCTATCCCTTTAAACATATTAGCAACATTTTTCCATAACTCTAACACATACCTGTTTTGTTATCATGCAACATCTACAACATTGAAAACCGGGTCCACCACGTATGACGTGGGACCCTTGTCATGGGCCAAGGCGTCCTTAAAAAGGATTACGGATGTAAGTCCCGCCCCCAAGCGACGTGCGAGCCTCAAAGCCTATTGGCTGTCATGTTTTGTTATAGTAACGGTAACTGCAGTGTGTGATGCGTGCGGCTCAGTGTTTGTAGGCGTACCCTGGGCGTTAGCCGAATGTTAATTGAGTGGGAGGAGTGTTAGCGTGCGTTTCACTCTGGCTTAACATGACGTCACACGTATTGCATTTGCGCATTGTGTTATCGGCCGTCCTTTGTGTCCAAACACGTCTGGTTTAAAAGAATACAGATGTACTCGTTTAGAATGATTTTAGTTTCATCTTCATTGTATTTGAAATAAAGATGTTATGTTTACTGGTATTTTCTACATGTATTGAACGCACAACGTTCGCTTTGTTTTGCGCATGCGCTAACAGTTAGTGGAGCCAAGCGTGAAGTGCGTGCGCACACTAAGATGTGCGCGCACATTTTTCAGTATACAGGCAACATTCACTTCATATACATAGTTATGCCTGCTACAAATTTAAAGAAACATTACATACTGATGAACACTTTTACTTCTAACATATAAGTGACTGACGTGTGTATCTACACAATCATATAGAGCTGCGTAACGCGTTGTCACGAATACATATCTAGTAAGGTGCCATCTTTGACCATCATGTGTTTGCTGTATTTCAGAGATGTCGGGGAAGATACAATCGGATCAATGTATGATTTCAGAAGAGTCTACCTTTATATGAGATGATTGTGAGGAGGAGCCACCGACTACTATACTACATATGGAACTAATTTTATATTGCTTGCAGCGCTTATTAACAAACAATTAAAAAAGTGATACCCTTATGCCTATATTGCATAAGCACTTAATTAACATAATGATGTTGCAAAATAGTGCCTCTTGAATTTTTCTTGAGTGTTCTTTAATGACTACTAACATTTTATGACATGGTGTGTTTTTTATATAACAACCATTCCCACTCTGCTAACACATTTGTGTATTCTATTGTGTAATGGAACGTATGACTGTCGAAACTATGTAACAATAATAATAATAATAATATGAGCATGTTCATGTATAGGGCTGCTAGTTGTACGCAGCGATTTACAGACACATGTTTCAGCCTGAGGTCCCTGGCCCGTGGAACGTACAAATGTTTTTGTGCCGCCTGAGGCACAGGGAGATAAAGTGACTTGGCCAAGGTCACAAGGAGCCCACACCGGGAATTGAACCAGACTCCCCTGCTTCAAACTATCAGTGCCAGTGTGTGTCTTTACTCAGTGAGCCACTCCTTCTCCCAATGTACTGCACCGACACACTTTATTCGAGCAAATACCCGGTATGTACCTGGCAGATACCTGGAATGCGCCGCTCCTAACCTCTGACAAGCCCCGTTGCATTTGCCTTAACAGCCTGGGTTCATGCCTGACTGATGGGCGGCTGATCTGTTAAATGATAATGATTAGGATTTAATAGGCTGCAATGCTTCGCGTGTCTACCAGATGGCATAAATTCATGAATTGTAATGCAGTTTATATATATATACTGTGCAGTATTGCAGCCAGGGGGAATAAAATGCTTCAATCCCTGCTTGGAAAATAACTCAATGCACTCGGGCAGAAAACAGTCACAAACCTCAATACACCCGGGTATACCCGAATTCGTGGGACTAGCCAAGCTCGAATAAAGTGTGTCGCCAGTGTAAAGGACACTTACAACCAAGTAGCCATTTATTTTTAAAATCTCTTGTTACATGGGTATGTAGATAAAATGGTTTGGGACTGTAGCAAATAATGTTACTGGCCAGATGTTATGGTCCCCTCCAATGCATGATGTTCTGAATATGACATCACCATCATGTTATGAAGTACGTTTCTGTGTATATTTCATTAACCTAACTAACTATAGTTTACTGTGTTTATTAATCGTTTAGAAATACATAGTATAGTCAATATGATGATATAAGCTACCATAATAAAGCTGGTGTTATCATTTGTCGGTGTTATACATGGATCCTACACCAATTGATAGAGACACAAACAGTTGTCTTAAAAAGTGTGTCTATGCTAGTGATGAATGTGCTCCCGTAAGTAAACAAATAAGTACAGTTATCCCCTTTTCTACAAACACCTCTATATTACATTAATGGAAATTATAAGGAAACATACATAAAATGTGATGAAATGTGAGTAATCATTTTCTAATACAATGCACATGAAACCTCAAGAGTAGCTAAATGCATATACATGATACAGAAAGTACATATATGTAACATTTGTGTTTAAACCAATATGTTGGGTTTTTAGTTCCAATAATTATAGGAAGATTGAGGTAGCCACATCTTATGAGAGATGTCAGCAAATATACATACCATGATCAGTCATACTGCAAATATACCTATAATGCAAAGGAACAATATATAAATTGCAAACATTGACATGCCATCTTCAGTACCGTAAAGAACACATCAAAGTGTGTATTTGGTGTTACATGTGCAACACCATGTATATTTAATGACATTCAAAATGTAAATCAGCCTGGTGTACACATCATCTGGATGTACATGTTACACTGCACCAATAACATAGTATGTAAGCATACTAGAAGCATGAATGATTATGGGCATAATATATGTTTTGTCTTAGCATAAGGAATAACACAATGCTAAAATATTATTGCTTTGTTACCCCAGTTGTATTCACATACACACAACTAAAGTACAATTGAAGAGGGATTATATAACCTGTGCAACAATAACATACCGGTGCCACATCCCTTTGTGCACACAGCAGAGAAAAGAAAGGTGTGCAACCCATATTCATCTGTGTCCTACCAGAAGGGTATATAAAAAAACATTCTTGTTAAGATAACATAATGTAACTATAAAAGTATAACTTGGAACATATCTGTTTTTACTTACAAGAAAAAAATGAATTGATGAGATTCTGGCGTGTCTGGCCACCACTGGCTGTTTGTTCATTTTCAGCAGCTACTGTACATGGGTGGGATGCTCGTCTACCAAAGCCTCAGCTAGGTCTGACTGTACATTGTGCCTGAGTGCAACATTGTGCAAAATGCAACAGGCAAGGATAATATCAGACACTTTTTGAGGCTTGTATAGAAGAGCCCCACCAGTTCTGTCCAGACACCTAAACCTGGTCTTGAGTAGGCCAAATGTCCTCTCTATAACAGATCTTGTAGATATATGGGCTGCATTGTACCTCTCCTCTGCTTCAGTTTGAGGGTTTAGCACCGGAGTCAAGAGCCACGGCCTAATTCCGTATCCTGAGTCACCTATAATGAATGGAGCACACATAAGCTGACATTAGTGATCAAATTGTACAATGCCAACATTCCTAAATCAAAATGTGTTTTGTGTTAGAACATGTAAATGTGTACTCACCCAGCAGCCAACCAGGTTCAAAATGTCCCTCTTCGAACGCATGGAAGACTGAAGAGTTCCTCAGGATAGAGGAATCGTGACTGGAACCAGGGAACTTGGGTACCAGATGCATTATCCTCATCGTGGCATCACATACCACCTGTACATTGAGTGAATGGTAGTGCTTACGATTGCGGTACACATGCTCACTCTGACTAGGTGCAATCAAAGCAACATGTGTGCAATCGATTGCACCCAGCACAGATGGTATCCCTGCTATATTATAAAAGCCAGTCCTGACTTCCAGCCACTCTGTTGCCTCTGTAGGAAAATGAATATAATTCCTAGCGCGTCTATTGAGTGCATAGAGAAACTGGGTTAAGGCCCGCGAGAATGTAGATTGCGAGACCCCGCCCACTATGCCCACAGTTGTCTGGTATGACGCGGAAGCAAGATAATGTAATGAGCACAGCATTTTAACAAGCCCAGGGACTGCACGACCTCTGGCTGTGAAAAAATCTAAATCTCCCCTTATCTCCTGATAAAGAGATAAGATTGCTGCTGAACTCAAACGATAGCGACTTACAATCTCCTCCTCACTCATCCCATCTAACAGGGTTCTCTCCCTGTACAGACGCGGACGAGGCACAAGTTGTCTCCTCTGTCTTCTCCTCTGATCTCCTGTCCCTCTACCTGTCCCTCGGCCTGTCCCTCTCCCTGTCCCTGTCGTATCCGCGTCACTGTCACTGTCCCTCGGTGTGTCCCTACCTTGCCCTATATCATTCTCTTGATCAGCAATCATGTCATAGAAAAGAATGTTCCTCCGTCTCCTAAACAATCGCAACATTTTGAAATGAGTAGCTGTGAATGAGCAGGTAATGTGCGTCCTTTAAATAGGTATGTGATGATGTCAGGTGACATAGTAAAATGCAAGGTGTTACATTAACATAATAAAGTACTTCTGTGGCAAGCTGTGTGCACTTGTTGTTCTAAGTATTTGTTGTGTGTATTCTGCAGGGAATGATGATATTTGCCAATGATGTGACGTGAAGCTTTGTACAAAGATTGCTTGCAAATAAATAGTTGCATGTGCAATGCATGTAACACTTCTGAACGCAAGAGTCAGTCATGTAATGAGACAAAAAGGCTGAGATTGACGTGGGAAAAGTTTTGTGTAACATGTGTAATTATCCATGTTATTGTCACATGTTGGCAACAATGAATAGTCGTGTGCATATGCATGCATTTCTGTAATGAGGATAGTTGCTATAGAATGAGTTTACAAGGTGTCCCAATGATGAATTACTGTACATGTGTGTATAAGTTAGGTTGAAGTGCTTGTAATGCTACGGTTACAATGTAAACATGCAATGTGATTGAGCGTCCAATAAGTGACGTCATGAAAATAGGGAGGACCCAAACGTAGATGTAAACATGAGAATTTAGATGTACATGAAGGTTTAAAGATGCGTGACACATTACAAGCATTGTGTAATGTAAAGGAACATGAATATACGGTGTATGTGTGACATGTGTGACATCATGTAAATAATTGTCGCTGAGTTGAGTAAAATGTGTGATATGATGTGAGGTTCTCCTTTAAGAGTGTAGTATAGTATTTTCCCTTGCCACATCATCACATGATGAGTAATGTGACCCGCAAATGCTGAAAACATGTAAAAGTCGAATGTTATGCAAATAAGACACATCAGCTGTGACACAATGCAGGGAATGCCCCCACACTGTCATGCAAATCCCCCTTGTATTGTGAGCAATGAAACGTAAACAGTACTATACTGTTATACGTCCCCGCTCCATTGACTTCCATTGATGTACAGAAGATTTTTTTTTTCTAAGTGCCGTTCTGGCAGCCTTAGCGATCGTTCTCCCGTCCAAACTGCCAACTTTAGTTGGCGGGAGAAATCGGCCATAACATCTCAATTTCGTAGTGCCGATCAGCCCCGATAAGCTGTTTTTTTTTGTTGAATCCAGCCGATTTAAAAAAGTGGCGATCAGTGTCGAAAACAGGCTTATCGGCAGCCGACTGGCCATAACCAAATTATCGGCTCCGAAACCTGGCGATATGAAACACTTATCGGCGCTTACTGAATCTCAAACCCAATTTTGGCTATAAAATGGCCATATTTCCCTTATCAACGCTTACTGCATGAGGCCCATAATCCTTCATGCTTTATGACGACCATAACAATCAGTCAAAAAAGTTTGCCAATGTTCATACAAAATTCATGCAAGCTTCCTTAGATTTGTATGTTTCCACATAAATGCTCATGTGGTACACATATTCAACCTAAACCAGCATGTTTGGTATCTCTTGGAACAGGTAGCAGTTTTGTAAAATGTTCGTCTTTCTATTAATTAGTAAGGTCATATATTTTGTATGTATTTCAAGGTCGGACAAGTTCAGCCTCAAGAAAAGAAATGTGGGAGTAAATAACATTGTCTGTGTCTGCGTGTGGGAATCATGTCAGGGACCGCACGAATTGTCGGAAGAGATTTGATGATATCAAGGCGAATTTAAAGAAAAAAATCCAAGCACAATGGATGCATGCTTCTGTCACTGCAGGTGGGCCACCAGCACAAGCTCTAATGTTAACTCCATTGGAGGAGCAGATGCGTGAAAAATTTCTTCCTGTCGTCGAGGAGGGTTTGCCTGGGGACAGAGATATCGGAATTTATTCATCTCAATTTTCACCAGGTGACAAATGTTACTGTACTATGCGTGTCGTATGTTACAGTTCTTATCTATATTTCCGCTGCAACTTATGTTTGTTCCAAATATAAGCATACCTACATATATATCTGTATATATGTCTCTCTCTCTCTCTCTCTCTCTCTCTCTCTCTCTCTCTCTCTCTCTCTCTCTCTCTCTCTCTCTCTCTCTCTCTCTCTCTCTCTCTCTCTCTCTCTCTCTATATATATATATATATATATATATATATATCTCTATGTATATCTATATATATCTATATTTATATATAGTTGTCCAAAAAAAATAAAATTATATATATATATCTTAATATATAAAATCAAAAGTTTAGTGCTATCTGCGGTGAATCTGATTGGTCCTCAGCCTCTGGCCAATCAGATTGGTGGGTCTGACGTCACCCAACTGCCACTGTCTTCCCCCTCGGCCACACACACACACACACATACACTCTCTCCTCTCCCTCCCCCGCATCACACTCACCTCCCTCCCCGGCGCTCACTCACCTCCCTCCCTGGCACTCACTCACCTCCTTCTCCAGCACTCCCTCACCTCCTCCTCTGGTGCTCACTCACCTCCCTCCCCGGCACTCACTCACCTCCCTCCCCGGCGCTCCACTCAGCTCCCTCCCCGGTGCTCCACTCAACTCCTTCCCCGGCGCTCCACTCACCTCCTTCCCCAGCGCTCCACTCACCTCCTTCCCCGGCGCTCCACTCACCTACTTCCCCAGTGCTCCGCATACCTCCCTCCCCGGCGCTCCACTCCCCTCCCTCCCTGGTGCTCCACTCACCTCCCTCCCTGGTGCTCCACTCACCTCCCTCCCCAGCGCTCCACTCACCTCCCTCCCCGGCAGGGGAACAGGCAGTGGCCAGGCAGGCTGCAGCTGCCTCGCAGTGCTGAGTGCCTAAGATGGCGGCTCCCGGAAGGACCCCCTTCCTCCCTCGCGGCGCCGAGTGCCTAAGATGGCGGCGGCCGGAAGTAGAGGTGTGTGTGTGTCGCTCTCCCACTTCCCCCCAACCCCCAGAGCACTCTCTCTACGGCTCAACATCCCAGAGGAGCAGGAGGAGGGCGGAAGGGAGTTGTGGCCGCGCAATACTTCCTTTGTGCCACCGGGAGTCAGCAGAGGCCACGAGGGGGGAGAGAACCAGTGGCAGCCCGAGGAGCGTGGCATGCTGCCAGGTGAGGAAATGCAAGGGGGGGAATCCATGCCTTTGATGCCCCCCCTGCCTTTGACACCCCCCCTGCCTTTGACACCCCCCTGCCTTTGATGCCCCCCCTGCCTTTGACACCCCCCTGCCTTTGACGCCCCCCCTTCCTTTGACACCCCCCTTTGCCTTTGACGCCCCACTGCCTTAGATGCCCTTCCCTGCCTTTGACACCCCCCGCCTTTGACACCCCCGCCTTTGATGCCCCCCCTGCCTTTGATGCCCCCCCCCTGCCTTTGACGCCCCCCATCCCCCCTTCCTTTCACGCCCCCCTACCTTTCACGCCCCCCCTGCCTTTCACACACACCTGCCTTTCATGCCCCCCCCGGCCTTTCACGCCCCTCTGCCTTTCACGCCCCCCTGCCTTTCATGCCCCCCTGCCTTTCACGCCCCCCATCCCCCCTGCCTTTCACGCCCCCCTGCCTTTCATGCCCCCCGTCCTGCCTTTCACACACCCCATCCCCTCCCTGCCTTTCACGCCCCCCATCCCTTCCCTGCCTCCAGACAATGCCAGGTATATCAGCTAGTATATATATATATATATATATATATTATATATATATATATATATATATATATATACATATATATATATATAATATCTATGTGTATTTGGAAACATGTATTGGCTCAGCTATCGTGGCTTACATCATTATGAGTCAACATACACCACTTGACCTGCATGAAATGATTCTGTGTAATGATCTTCCAAATAACACACACTGCAACCTTCTTCTTTACAAAGCATTCAACATCTTTCCCCTATAGTTGAAAGATGAATGTATGTTCTAATCTTTTTACAAACAATGGGTTAACATGCATAACCACAAAGCACACCCGCAGTCATTCTTTGTCACAGTAATGTTTAACATCATGTCGATCCATATATACATATAACATATATATATATATTTGGAATAATCTATGTTACACCTATAAACACCTATAAACAGGCCCTTACTGCGTAATAAAGTCTTGCATGGAATATAGTCAATTGAAAAGCGAACATGAATAATTTTCACAAACAAATTCCGTTATGTATTATGAAAGCTCTTTTTTCGCTTCATGTAGTATAATGTGAGCACAAATAGGAACATGTAACATATGGTATTTAATTGTGTTCATATGTAGCTCACTTCATATTTGTATTTCGCTCATGTACCGGTGTGTGAAACCAGCTGCAATTAATATGTAATCACGGCATAGAGGTGAACAGAGGGGGTGGTGTCGGGCAGAGAGCCAGATCACAGGGTCATGGTAGGGTCAAGTCTTGTGGGAGGGCTTACAGGTGGTAGAAGCAGCTAAGAGGTCATGGTGGTGTCAAGTGTTGGGGGAGGGACTACAGTTGTTAGAAGCTGACAAGGTGAACAGAAGTTCATCACATTCATTAGAAATGGTAATTATCTTACTACTTTCAACCACCAGTCCACGATATATTAAAACGTACGTTAGTCATTCGTTCAGTTATATATTATTGTAACATTAAAGAAGAAAGAAACCATCCAAGGAAAAAAAAGTCAAGAAATAAAAAGACAAGAAAACTGCAACGAAACCTTGCTGTGAGAACATTTACACAAGGCCGTGTAAGTGATTTTATATATCTTTCAACCACACCCACCAGTATCTATTAGATACCATACATACCCCAAATTCCTCAACCTGTGCTCCCCCTTTTTTCTCTATATCCCTGTACAAATAAGGATCCTGGATAGGATTCTATTGGGGTCAGAGCCATAGGACGAGAAGACGGACCTGAGGGGACCTTTGTCTATAAGGTTGTAATATTCATTGTTATATTTCCCCTGTTTTAGAACTTCACCAGGGAGCGCCCGGGTTTTTCCTTGTTCCATAACGTTAAAGATACGCCACCTTCTCACACCAGTACCATCTGTGAGCGAAACACTGCATGTGTTGCTGAGTGTCAGCCACATTGAGCGCTACACCGGCTTCTCTTAAATGTTCTGACAGATCTCTAAAAACATTCATACACATTTCCACAATTAGGTGCTGAATTATAAGCAGAGTCAACTTTGCTTTCATGGTAGTGATGTACATTATTGTAGCTATATTAATACCCAACATATGCAGTGTATGTACAACAGACCAGTTAATTTTATAACGCATTCCTGCATGAACATTGTATTTATGTTGTATGGTGTTTAAAAGAAATGTGACGATTAGTTTCACATGTACATTTATGTTAAGATGGATAATATACAGATTGCCCTAACCATAGAATTGTGATTTCGTTATGGGATGCTGATATTTAGCCATACATACTCCCACTACAGATACTTAATGTTAATTATGTACACATGACAATGAAATTCTGATATTATTCTTCTATATAGTTGGTTCGGCAGCTCCTGTGCCACCTGTGGCACGTGACACTGAACACGTCTCCTCACCTGTCTCATCAAGGTCATCATCAAGAATGGAAGGTGAGTGTATGAGGTGCAGCCCATATAATGTGTACATTGGAAGCATTTCATTTGCCATGCAAAATAAATGCCTTTCACATGTAATGAACTTCAGATCAGTTATTGACACAGGAGATGTAGTGTTTCATGACACAACATGTATTGTGTCTGTTTTCAAGTATCAGCTAGGAGTTGTGATGTTACAACAAACTTTAATTCATTCTTCTTTCACACTCGAAACTTCATTGTTGTTTCAAGCATCCTCTTTTAATTGGACACAAATAATAAATTATGGAAACATGTTATGTGTTCCACTATGAGAATAAACATCATTATAGTCAAAAAAAGTGAAAGTTCCATGTCAGTTCATAATGTCTTTATTTATTTGTAGAACCAGATGTTGCCGCTCAAGGACAAATTCACTCAAGTGACCATGAAGATATTGACACGCCTGGATTAACACAGCATTCAAGTCCTCCTGCTCGTGACACCTACTCAGCTATTGCAGCTTCTGAAGAAGGAATCTTGGGTGAAGAAAATCGTCGCCATTCAGAAATGATGTCAATGCATGAAAGGATGATGTCACTGCATGAAATGATGCATGAAAGGTCAATCTCAGAAATGTCACAAATAAAAAATGTCATCATCCAAGTTCCTAAAGAAATCCAAAATCTAAACAGGACATTACAAGCACTAGTTCTGATGTAAGCCAAGCCAATCAGTTTCGAGTACAGCAAGAGAACAACAATTCCACTTCACCCCATCAGAGGATGGATCTTTACATGCTGCTAATTTTTCTCCAGAGTCATCACTTCTTCTTTCCCCACTTCAGGATGATACCGGTACAGTAGGTGCAAGTTCTGTGCAGGTCCCTGTCAACATCCAACCGCTTACATCATATGTTCAAAATATGGAACCGACACCTACAAATGAGACACGCAAAAAAAAGTTTGGGCAACAATTACTAATCACCAGCTTCTGGAAGAAGACAAAAACACAAACACAAGAAAGTGCTCCACCACCACTGTTGCAATGTTTCTCAAGTGTTTCACAACTGCCACATCCCACACCCAGTGCCCCTGAAGTGCCACAGCCCACACCCAGTGCCCCTGAACTGCCACAGCCCACAGCCAGTGCCCCAGTACTGCCACAGGCCAGTACAAGTGCTACAGTTAAGGCGAGAGTACTTGGCACAGGGAAAAGGCGAACACAACAGCCAACAAGCAGGCCTGTGACTCGCTCTCAAAAGGATAAACAAAAATAAATAAGCACATTCACTAAATAATTTTGTGTAGTGGTGTTGTTTACTGCAGACTCTTTCATGCATAGTGTATGTATGATCATGTACAGATGCATGCAAACATTCAAGTATGTCCTTGTACACATGAATGTTTATAAATGCTCTTTGACTGAATGAGTGAAGGCATATTTTATAACATATGAATATCTATTAATCATCTGTTGATTAATGTTAATACATTATTACACACTTGGCATGTTAATGGAAGATGACATTCACTTAGCTCTTGTTCAGTATGAGATGTATCTGGGTTATTTTTGTAATGTAGATAGTCATTTCATGCTAATATTATTTACATACAACTTTATGTAAGTACCCATATAACAGCATACATTTTAATGTTATGTTTTCTTGTGTCTTAACTCTGTAAGACATTAATTACCTTAATCTTCATGCATAGTTCATAATGTTGGCATGTGATCATGTATGATTTTTGGTTACAATAACAGATCTTTAAGTGTATATGAATATATCTGTAGTCTATCTCTGTATCTCCATCTATATATGTATACACACACACACACACACATTGTCTATCTTTGTGTATGTGTGTGTATATTTACTGATATATATATATATATATATACAGTATATATATATATGCAAATATAACTGTATGCTCATCTGCATGTCTTAGGCAGGTCTGCAACCCCGCCTTTCCCCATTATCACCCAGCATACAGCACTTATACTGCAGCAAGGGATTCTGGGAAATTACATGCAAATGAGCACACAGTGTCACTTTTTGCCTCAATAACCATTTTTAACATGGTTCCCTATAGGCTTAAGCTTGCTGCATGGTCACAGCTTTGAGCACAGCCAGGGTTAAGGTGCAAACCCAGAAAATCACCCACAGACAGCTGTTTCGACCTTGATGGGTCTCATCAGTGTGGGGTTGATTCTACTGGGAATGCAAGAGACGCTATGGGATAGGCTAAACCATAATACTGAGTTAAGTTATGGTGAGTAAAAAAAGTGACAAAAACCCTCCACAGGAAAGCAAATATGCAAATATAACTGTATGCTCATCTGCATGTCTTAGGCAGATCTGCAACCCCGCATTTCCCCATTATCACCCAGCATACAGCACTTCTACTGCAGCAAGGGATTCTGGGAAATGACATGCAATTGAGCACACAGTGTCACTTTTTGCCTCAATAACCATTTTTAACATGGTTCCCTATAGGCTTAAGCTTGCTGCATGGTCACAGCTTTGAGCACAGCCAGGGTTAAGGTGCATACCCAGAAAATCACCCACAGACAGCTGTTTCGACCTTGATGGGTCTCATCAGTGTGGGGTTTATTCTACTGGGAATGCAAGAGAGGCAATGGGATAGGCTAAACCATAATTCCTGATTGCTGAGAGAAACGCTATGCACTGTCTTCCTGCCAGAGGTCTTTCATGTCTTTGGTGTCTTGATGACTATGAAGAGTGCTGTATGAACTGCCAGTCCAGATATGACTGCTTCATCATTTCCATTTTAAGTAAGTGTCTATATTTTGCCTGTTATTTGTACATATTTGCTGTGTTCACCTTTATCAAGGAATAAAATCACTTTATTATATCTTAAGTCTCGTCCCAGTTCAAACCCAGGTATATATATATTTATATATAGTTTTGGTGTAAATTACAGCCTGTCGCAAGCTCTTGTGACAGGCTTGTAGGTCCAAGACCACGCAGCAAGAACCGAGACAGCACTCAGATTGATATCAAATATAGATGTATTGAAAAAAAGGCACATACTGTACAACCGACGTTTCGGTCCTGAAACAGGACCTTTCTCAAGGGAGTGCTCACCCTTAAGTGACAAAAACCACCATTATATACCCACATGCAACACCATTAGCAAACAGTGATAGGTTAACAACCTGCCCCTCCTCTCTGGATCAGCTGAAAGCAACTATACACAAAACGATCTAAATGACATCATTGCTATGCAATCTATAAGACCCGGAGTGTCTGTATGGAGGAACCCTTAAAGCAGAAGGCCGTGAGCATGCGCAGATGTGCAATGTGTAAATGTATAGACCCATGCGCCGAGATACAGCATCTAGTATCGTCATAGCGATACCACAGAAGGGGGACCATCGCACCTATGGAAACTAATATGCCAAAGCACGGAGCGACACCATTGCACATGCGTACAGGGACAGAATATGAGCGTCTCACGTTGCCATGGCGATGTAATACCGGGGCAGTCATTGCGCATGTATGCGCTGACAGTCTGAAACACGGAGCACGAATGGAAGCCCATTGCGCATGCGTGCAGGTACTGCTGCGGCCAAGTTTATTCGAGCATTTGCCCGTTCTTGGCCGCAGCAGTAGCCTGGCGCGCGCCCGAGTGTGACGGGCACGCGCCGAAGCAGCGGAAGAGCGCCCTCCGATCGGGGCGCTCTCCCTACCGCTGCCGGGTCCGCCGGGTCCCCCGGAACCCCTTGCCGCCGTCCCGCAGGTCGCGGGACACCAGGGCTCCCTCGGGGAGCCCTGTACGTGCAGGGGGCGCAGGCTCCCGAAGACGCGTGACCGCGCGTCTATGACGCGCGGCACGCCGAGGGGCGGCCACTAGCAAGCCGGGAAATCTCCCGGCTTGTGGTACCGACCACACTGCAATAAAGTGTGTCGGTACTGTATAGCATGTAAAAGCCAGAAAAACTGGTAGAGTATGAACGCAGCTTAAACGCACAGCCTAAGGGTAAACTGAAAACATTAATGAGCATGAGATAATGCATCCTGAGGGGGCACAATACAGTGTAAACACCAAAGTGCTGAATAAAGATAAAAAGCAAGATATAAAAACCATGAGTGTGTAGGCAAGGAAGGGAAAGGAAATGGGGGGGGTTGAGAAGCAACATATAGGGGGACAAAAACAAAGGAAACTGCAAAAGGATAATGGGAAAGGGGAAGGTAGGAAATGAGGGAAAGAAACCAGACAAATTAGAAAAAAAGGGGGAATCATAATAAACAATAAAGACCAATGGATATACTGAGGGCCATGTCAAGGACAATGGCAGAAGTGTATAGGGGAGGCAAAAAAGGAGCGTATGTAAGATAAACTGATAAGGTTGAAATAATTAAATAAAGCAACTAAGTCTCAAGTCCTCGTTCAAGCCATAAGGTGACAATGTCCTCAGATCGTGAATGGTTTTAGCCTCCAACTGGAGCAGCAGTCTGTTACGATCCCCACCACGTGTTGATAGGTTCGCTTGTATAATCGGCATACATACGATGAAAGGCCATGACGGTGTTGTTTGAAATGTCTCGCCACTGGGAGGAGTTTAAGGTCGTCATCAGCATTTTGGTCCAGGAGTGCCTTACGGATAGTTGACCTGTGCACAGCCATGCGTTCTTTCAGCATGCGGCTTGTTTTGCCTATATAGTAAAGGCCACAAGGACATTTACTAAAATAGACCACAAATTTCGACTCACAGGTCATAGCAGTCTTAATGCCGATGGATTTCCCACTATGTGGATGTGCAAAGGACTGACCGGTCTGTAGAAAACTACAGTTAATGCATCCATGGCATTTGTATACACCAGGTTTTCGCTGAAGCCATGTTGTAGCATTGGCATATTTGGTAGTCGGATCAGCCTGCACGAACATATCCCTTAAGTTCCTTCCACGGCGATAGCACATTCTTGGTGGTGTCTGACAGATGCTCCCAATTTTAGGATCATTGGCTAGAATGTTCCAATTTCTTTTAATACTGCGTTTAATAAGATTGGACGAGGTAGTGTAAGTGCTGCTAATGTTAATTGATTTGTTATCAATTATTTCTGTAGAAGGTAAAAGCAGGGAAACCCTGTCAATAGCCCGTACCTTAGTTAGGGCCACATTAACTTCCGATCTTGAGTATCCCCTATCCAAAAACCTCTTAGCCATTTTCCATAATGCATCTTCAACCAGCATAGGGTCACTAGTAATGCGTTTGACCCTTAGCATCTGAGAGAATGGGAGTCCTCGTTTCAGTGGTTCCGGATGGTGACTCAAAGCACACAGAAGAGTGTTTCTGTCTGTAGGTTTATGAAAAATCTCAGTCGCTGGTCTACCATCTTTTTTATAGACCACTGTGTCTAGAAAGGGAATACGGTCCAGGCTGTAATTAACAGTAAACCGAATCGTTGACGGTATCGAATTCAAGTAACAGATAAATTGTGTCAGTTCCTCCTCCTTTCCACGCCAAATTAGGAAATGTAGCGGGTGTAATGAACAATATTGTTGGAAAAAGGGGCATCGTTAAGCAAATGCAGTTGTTCATAGCTATCCATAAATAAGTTGGCGTATGCCGGGGCCATATTACAACCCATCGCAGTCCCTGTTTGTTGGAGGAAGAAATCCCGTTCGAACCGGAAAAAGTTCTTATGCAGTATAACATCAATCAAGAGGAGAACAAATTCACTTGGAGGCCCATCATATCCCCCAAGATGGGAAAAGTGATCCCGAATGGCCTCCAGACCCTCAACAGCATGCCGTGCTCCTTTTGCCATCCCAGCCAGGGTCATGCCCGGCTGACGCGCGGTTGATGGGTTTATTGATAATGGTTCGGATTTAAATAGGCTGCAATGCTTCGCGTGTTCTCCAGATGGCAGAAATTCATGAATTGTAATACGCAGAATCAGTAATGTGTCGGCTTGCAGGTGTTTCGTTTAAAAAAGATACTGTACCACAGTGTGCCATTGTAACTTGGCCTTGGCCTTGAGACTGAAGGAAGAGTTGCCAAAATGTATCAATTTAGGCTTTTCATATTAAAGAAAGACAAAGACCAGTTTCAGTTTGTGTTACACTATTCTCCAGAGACCCACCCGCCATGAGTGTTCAAGTGCAGCCCGCTTTCCAAAAACCTGACAGAAGTTACGCGTATTTGATATGGGCCGCGATTAATGCAACAGAGGATAAGATGGCAACAGTTGCTCAAATTTATCAGTATTTTATCGAAAAATATGACTTTTACAAATTTTCGCCAACTCCTCATACGTGGAAGCGTGCAATAAGGAAAAGCTGTTTTCACCGTATTGAGCCTCAATTTGTTGGAGGGTATTGGTGTGTATCACTGGGTTTTTCCCGTATCTATGATCATGGAGGCGGCAAAAGGCAAAGGGTCGTGTTAAAACCAACTAAGAAGCGACAGTCGCTGCCAAGCAATGCACCAGCACCAGCACCGGCTTCCAATGACGGTCCCACTGTCAGTGACAACCCTGAGCCTGAGCCTGAGGCTGATCTGGATTTGGCGTGCAGTTTTGATGAAGCTTGCATGTACCTAAGCGATTTCCAGCCTCACCTGCTGACTACAGATGGACTAGTCCCGCTGCCAACTATCGACGTGGATGATGAAGAAAGCTGGACTGGCAGTGGACCGGCGCCGGCTCAAGCTGAATGGGAAATTCAATGGTGAGTACTGTCTTGTTGCCGTATTATTTTGGTGGGGCTGGCTGGGTACTTCTTTAGGGGGCTGACCATTACTGTACATTAAAACTTTCCTTTTATTTTCCTCAGAAAAGAAAACGGCTAATGGGGGGATTTCGATGGATAATATTGTACTGTATGCTGATTTTTTCCGGCCGTACAGTATACTATGTAATAAACCCTGATTAAATAAAACTATGCATTTATTCTACATATTCAGTATCGTTTCATTATTTGTCTTCCACAGTATACTGTACAGTGGTATACAGTGCCTAACATCTATGGGCAAAAAGAATTTTATTCCTAGGTGCCCTAGAACAGAAGTTCCCACGCCAATTGCCCGTGAACTTTACCACGGCCCTAAGTAGTTCCCACGCCAATTGCGCAAATATAATGTAAAATAACCCGTTCTGTGGGGCTGAGCGGGTTGAAATTTACCTGGTCCCCATGCAGGAGGACCCTTGCCATAGTGGCAAAATATCAGCTTTGCACGACCCCCGGAACCGGAGATACCAGAAGACAGTTTAAAAGCACATTACAAAAGTGGCTTTTTTTCTGCCATGCAAGTCAATCACAGAAACCTGAACTTTAACATCACCTTGACTCCGTTCTGTTGCTACGAGAGGGTCTCAATTTGCCATGCAATCCTGCCGCAACTAGGGCTGCATGGTGACCGAATTTGAGCGCTCTAGCTGGAACAGAACCGGAGTTCTGGGTCCCAGGTTTCTGCTCATTGTGACTTAGCCGCTTCAAAGCTTTCTCCGCCATTTGCGCTCAATGGTAGGACCCTCCTCGCCGGCGTGACCCTTTCTCGCCGCCATTACTGCTGGGACCCTGTTGGGGTCAAGTGAGGGGGTTCCTAACATCTATGGGCCAAATAAATTTTATTTCTAGGTGCCCTAAAACAGAAGTTCCCATGCCAATTGACCTAGTTCCCACGCCAATTGCCGTAGTTCCTACGCCAATTGCGCGACCAGCCAGTAAAAAAACAGTGCAGCAAGCCGCTACAGTACAGTACATTTGTTACACTGGCAAAGGAGCAAATCGAAACAATGTGAGGCAATTCCACATGGTCTTTTATTCGTGGAGTCAGTACAAAAACATTTATTTACAATATTGAAACATTTAAAGTGCACAAGGAAACATTTTTGGTGCATGGAGCAAAGGGAGTTAAAGTGACTTGCTTTTTTTAACCATCCATACACAATAATACATTCTGCAGCCTTTATTACAGTACATTCTTCTGCCTGCCACAAAACATTTTTGGTGCGTGGGGCACAGGGAGTTAAAGTGACTTGCTTTTTATGTACTGTATTTGGGGGTTGTCTTTGGGGGTTTATTCATCCAATTATTATGATGAACTGCCTTTTGAAATTACACTGCTGTTAACTACAGTTTTTCAGCCACACACCTCCACAGTTTTTAATCCCTCCCTAGCCAAGCGTTAATCGGCTGTGTCACCCTAGCTAGCCTACAGTACCATCCCCCTCTCTCCACACACTGGGTCGTTGATCTGCTGCATATAGGCATTGTGTTCTTAATCCGCCCATAGCCGAGCTACAGTACAAACACTCAGCACGCCTGCTTCTAATCACACCATCCCCCTCCCCCAACCCTTAGAGGCCTGTTCTTTGAACGGTACTGTAATGCTTTGAAAAGTCCCATCTCGAATTTGAAATGTAAATCTTTGTCAGTCACTATGGTTTACAGTCACATGTTTTTAATACAATACAGTATATTCTTTAATATCTTTAAAATAAAAATATATAAATCCTGTATACAGAATACTGTAAGTACATACTGTATAATGTAAAATAACCCGTTCTGTGGGTCTGAGCGGGTTGAAATTTACCTGGTCCCCATGCGGGAGGACCCTTGCTATAGTGGCAAAATATCAGCTTTGCACGACCCCCGGAACCGGAGATACCAGAAGACAGTTTAAAAGCACATTACCAAAGTGGCTTTTTTTCTTCCATGCAAGTCAATGGCAGAAACCTGAACTTTAACATCACCCTGACTCCGTTCTGTTGCCATGAGAGGGTCGCAATTTGCCATGCAATCCTGCCGCAATTAGGGCTACATGGTCACCGAATTTGAGCGCTCTAGCTCGAACAGAACCGGAGTTCTGGGTCCCAGGTTTCTGCTCATTGTGACTTAGCCGCTTCAAAGCTTTCTCCGCCATTTGCGCTCAATGGTAGGACCCTCCTCGCCGGCGTGACCCTTTTTCGCCGCCATTACTGCTGGGACCCTGTTGGGGTCAAGTGAGGGGGTTCCTAACATCTAGGGGGCAAATAAATTTTATTTCTAGGTGCCCTAAAACAGAAGTTCACACGCCATTTGACCTAGTTCCCACGCCAATTGCCGTAGTTCCTACGCCAATTGCGCGACCAGCCAGTAAAAAAACAGTGCAGCAAGCCGCTACAGTACAGTATATTTGTTACACTGACAAAGGAGCAAATGGAAACAATGTGAGGCAATTCAGCATGGTCTTTTATTCGTGGAGTCAGTACAAAAACATTTATTTACAATATTGAAACATTTAAAGTGCACAAAGAAACATTTAAAGTGCACAGCAATTCAAAACATCAACAAAACAAAACATTTTTGGTGCATGGGGCAAAGGGAGTTAAAGTGACATTTTAAGTAACATCTCCTTTATTAAAGAAATACAGTACTGTATACAGTACAGTGGGATGGTGCCCAACACTGTCAGTCAGACCTGCACCAGTTCAGTCCTAGAGGGCAGCAAACAGGGCAGATTTTCAGGGCAAAACATGGAGAGTACAATACAGTTCAGCACAACAGTATGGTCTCACTGACAGTCCTCCACATTGTCCATCCATGGCCGATTCCTTGCATGGCGCAAAACGCCATTAATGCAGTCTCTAACGCCTTTCATTACAGGATCTGTAACTGTATAAAAGTGCCGCAATTCTTCCACAATGTTTTACCTTAAATTGGCAGGAAGGGCCTTTTTTAGGCGATTCCCATCGTAGTTCACTTTGAACACCCACTCGCAGTACAACGTGTAGGGAACCTGGTGCTTAAAAATGATCAAGGCATACTTGTGGGGTACACCAGCACTCATCACCCTATACTTCTCCCTAAGCGCTGCTGGCAGATCGCGCAGGGTGATGTCGGGCACTGTTTCTATGCGAGCGGGTGTAGGTCTTTTGGGAACGGGTGTGCTTGAGGCGACGGGCGATGGTAGGATGTCTGGGAGGTAGCTTTCCTCCGGTCGTGGTCGCCGTGTTGTCTCCTGGCGTGGTCTTGATGGGGTTATCATGTCCTCCTCAACGGCATACATGTACACTACATCTTGTGGTGGAGGGGGGGTGCTTGGTGATGGAAGGGGGTCGATGCTCCCTTTCATCACATCCATGTCACCCTCCTTCTCCGGCGTCGGGGAAACAGGGGCATTAGCACCGAGCAAATAATGTATGCCCGCAATGTCAGCCTCTATCTTCTCCATCCGTTGCTCCATTTGTAGCATCCGTTGATCCATCCCTTGCTTCATTTGTAGCATCCGTTGATCCATATGTAGCATCCGTTACTCCACATTTAACATGGTCTCCAGAAGCAGATCTATTTTTGCCAGCACAATAGAATTCCCGGGGAGATCCACACTTATCTCATTCAGCATTCGGTCCAACAGGCTGCTTCTTGTGCATGGCGTCTGGACATCTGGGGGGATGGGTGCAACGGAGGATGAGATGGGGGTTCGATGGAGAGAAGCGGCATCGATGGAGAGTGGAGGAGGTGACCTGTGGATACCCGGTAGAGGAGAAGCGGCAGCGTCGTCGAAGAGGGATGGAGAAGGTGACCTTTGGATTTCCGGGCGAGAAGCAGAATCATCTAAGCGCAAAGGAGACAGTGACCCATGGATTTCAGAGGCGGCAGCGTCGTCAGATGGATCCGGAGAAGATAGGGGTGGAGAAGACGATATGAAGATTTCCGGGACAGCTACAGCAGTCGTCGAAGCATATGGGAGGAAGTAGTCTGCGGAATCGATGGGTTGGCTGCCAATCGTTTTGCGTAAAGAGCGTATTACCGTATATCTTCTTCACATAATGAGGCTTACGTCTAAGAAAACCCTTAGCCTTTGGGGTCAGCAGAAGGTTTTCTTTATTGGCCTTAGCCTGTCGCTTTGCTCTTGGCGTGGAAACGGCTCCTGCATTTCGCTTTTTCAGCATGACAGGCACGGCAGAGGTGAGAGGGTTCTTGTGTCCATAGAACCGGGGATGCTCCATGGAAGCAGGTGGCACAATGCAGTATTTGGACAAGGGCAAGTTCAGATAAAGATCATGGAGTGGTGGGCTATGCAAAGTGTGTGATCTTTTATGCATGGCGGCCAGATACAGGTGTTGAAAGTGGGCGTACTCTAATGTGAGTCATTACCGTATAAATACACCATCCATTTTGTGTATTGACTGCACATAGAATACACATCGACTAAACATCGAATATACATTCTTGTGTTTGTATTTCTTTCTACTCGCAGCAATGCCTGTTAAAAAGATTTCAAAGGATCTCAGCATGCGAATTAAGGAGATGTACAGGAGCGGACACCGAATTGCTGCTATCCAACGCTGGTTAGCGACTTCTGACCTCGTTGTGCCATTAACCACCGTAAGCTATCATACATAAGGAAAAAACAGAGACCGGAAAAAGGCACCAAGGGTAACAAACGCGTAAGTATATTTATAAAACTTAACAAAAAAAAAATATAGAAAACTGTACTGTACATCTGTATATTTCAATTAATCTTACAACGGTATATACTGAATAGGATGTACTGTATATTTATATTTATATTACAACAGTATATTTATTTGGCATATTTATATTTATAGTACAACAGCATATATATTTTGTCTATTTATATTTATAGTACAGCAGTATACGTTTTTTTTGTATATTTCAATTAATCTTACAACGGTATATACTGAATAGGATGTACTGTATATTTATATTTATATTACAACAGTATATTTATTTGGTATATTTATATTTATAGTACAACAGCATATATATTTTGTCTATTTATATTTATAGTACAGCAGTATACGTTTTTTTGTATATTTCAATTAATCTTACAACGGTATATACTGAATAGGATGTACTGTATATTTATATTTATATTACAACAGTATATTTATTTGGTATATTTATAGTACAACAGTATACAGTATATATTTTGTCTATTTATATTTAATGTACTGTATATTACAACATTACATTTATATACATTTTATATTGCTGCATATTAATAAAACAATATCATTTCTTTACATTGTAGGGAGACAACTCTTCTGGTTGACAAAATAAGTGAGGAGAATGATGAGAGGAGTGCATTAAGGGTCAAATACACACTGCAGGAAAAGCACAATATGACTGTATCCGAGAGCAGCATAAAGAAGATGAGACGCAGCATTGGATGGAAATATGGACGTGTGAGGTTAGTACTGGACAGTACAGGAGGTAAAAGTGTTGTTTCGCAAACTGTACTGCACTGTGCCACAAAATTTTTTTATTCCTTGTCATTACAGAGTGTACCCCATGATACGGGACGCAAACAAAATCAAAAGAGTGCTCCAGGCCCAGGCATGGATCGACAGCGGGGAGACTTTCCAGGATTGCATCTTCACTGATGAGTCTACTGTGTCGCTGGAGAGATTTGCACGATTTGCATTCCACAAAAAAGGCCGCTTATCTTTGAAGCCGCGGCCAAAACACCCTGTGAAGCTGCATGTGTGGGGTGCCATCTCTAGGCGTGGACCGGGATGCATTGTCATCTTTGAAGGTAAAATGTATCAAATATAATGTCGCCTAATGCACTGTACTTGACTAGTGTTGCCTTACAGTATGCACTGTACTTTACTATTGTGCAGTTTTTTGAGCACTTTTCTTTTCTTGCTATAGGAATCATGAATAAAGCTTTCTTCCAAGACAACATTGTGCCCGATATAGTGCAATACATCAAACACGACTTCACCAATGGTCACCGCTTCTACCAGGACAACGATCCCAAGCACACTGCGTCAACGGCGCATATCCTTGAGCGCGGCATCAACTGGGTGAAGACGCCAGTGGAGTAAGTGCAGTAGACCGTGTCCCATTTTTGTTCCCCACTGTTTTTAGCTCTTAAACCAATTGTCCTTTCTTTCCAATGACAGGTCGCCAGACTTCAATCCGATCGAAATGGTCTGGCATCAGCTGAAAGACCATATCCGGAAAGTGGTGAAACCCTCCAAAAAGGACGAGTTGTTGAAAGGCATACAGAGTTTTTGGAACGATGTACTCACCGTCGAACGCTGCAATAAATATATAGACCATATTGCCACTGTGTTGCCCATTGTCTATAAAATGGCCATATTTCCCTTATCAACGCTTACTGCATGAGGCCCATAATCCTTCATGCTTTATGACGACCATAACAATCAGTCAAAAAAGTTTGCCAATGTTCATACAAAATTCATGCAAGCTTCCTTAGATTTGTATGTTTCCACATAAATGCTCATGTGGTACACATATTCAACCTAAACCAGCTTGTTTGGTATCTCTTGGAACAGGTAGCAGTTTTGTAAAATGTTCGTCTTTCTATTAATTAGTAAGGTCATATATTTTGTATGTATTTCAAGGTCGGACAAGTTCAGCCTCAAGAAAAGAAATGTGGGAGTAAATAACATTGTCTGTGTCTGCGTGTGGGAATCATGTCAGGGACCGCACGAATTGTCGGAAGAGATTTGATGATATCAAGGCGAATTTAAAGAAAAAAATCCAAGCACAATGGATGCATGCTTCTGTCACTGCAGGTGGGCCACCAGCACAAGCTCTAATGTTAACTCCATTGGAGGAGCAGATGCGTGAAAAATTTCTTCCTGTCGTCGAGGAGGGTTTGCCTGGGGACAGAGATATCGGAATTTATTCATCTCAATTTTCACCAGGTGACAAATGTTACTGTACTATGCGTGTCGTATGTTACAGTTCTTATCTATATTTCCGCTGCAACTTATGTTTGTTCCAAATATAAGCATACCTACATATATATCTGTATATATGTCTCTCTCTCTCTCTCTCTCTCTCTCTCTCTCTCTCTCTCTCTCTCTCTCTCTCTCTCTCTCTCTCTCTCTCTCTCTCTCTCTCTCTCTCTCTCTCTCTCTCTATATATATATATATATATATATATATATATATATATATATATATATATCTCTATGTATATCTATATATATCTATATTTATATATAGTTGTCCAAAAAAAATAAAATTATATATATATATCTTAATATATAAAATCAAAAGTTTAGTGCTATCTGCGGTGAATCTGATTGGTCCTCAGCCTCTGGCCAATCAGATTGGTGGGTCTGACGTCACCCAACTGCCACTGTCTTCCCCCTCGGCCACACACACACACACACACATACACTCTCTCCTCTCCCTCCCCCGCATCACACTCACCTCCCTCCCCGGCGCTCACTCACCTCCCTCCCTGGCACTCACTCACCTCCTTCTCCAGCACTCCCTCACCTCCTCCTCTGGTGCTCACTCACCTCCCTCCCCGGCACTCACTCACCTCCCTCCCCGGCGCTCCACTCAGCTCCCTCCCCGGTGCTCCACTCAACTCCTTCCCCGGCGCTCCACTCACCTCCTTCCCCAGCGCTCCACTCACCTCCTTCCCCGGCGCTCCACTCACCTACTTCCCCAGTGCTCCGCATACCTCCCTCCCCGGCGCTCCACTCCCCTCCCTCCCTGGTGCTCCACTCACCTCCCTCCCTGGTGCTCCACTCACCTCCCTCCCCAGCGCTCCACTCACCTCCCTCCCCGGCAGGGGAACAGGCAGTGGCCAGGCAGGCTGCAGCTGCCTCGCAGTGCTGAGTGCCTAAGATGGCGGCTCCCGGAAGGACCCCCTTCCTCCCTCGCGGCGCCGAGTGCCTAAGATGGCGGCGGCCGGAAGTAGAGGTGTGTGTGTGTCGCTCTCCCACTTCCCCCCAACCCCCAGAGCACTCTCTCTACGGCTCAACATCCCAGAGGAGCAGGAGGAGGGCGGAAGGGAGTTGTGGCCGCGCAATACTTCCTTTGTGCCACCGGGAGTCAGCAGAGGCCACGAGGGGGGAGAGAACCAGTGGCAGCCCGAGGAGCGTGGCATGCTGCCAGGTGAGGAAATGCAAGGGGGGGAATCCATGCCTTTGATGCCCCCCCTGCCTTTGACACCCCCCCTGCCTTTGACACCCCCCTGCCTTTGATGCCCCCCCTGCCTTTGACACCCCCCTGCCTTTGACGCCCCCCCTTCCTTTGACACCCCCCTTTGCCTTTGACGCCCCACTGCCTTAGATGCCCTTCCCTGCCTTTGACACCCCCCGCCTTTGACACCCCCGCCTTTGATGCCCCCCCTGCCTTTGATGCCCCCCCCCTGCCTTTGACGCCCCCCATCCCCCCTTCCTTTCACGCCCCCCTACCTTTCACGCCCCCCCTGCCTTTCACACACACCTGCCTTTCATGCCCCCCCCGGCCTTTCACGCCCCTCTGCCTTTCACGCCCCCCTGCCTTTCATGCCCCCCTGCCTTTCACGCCCCCCATCCCCCCTGCCTTTCACGCCCCCCTGCCTTTCATGCCCCCCGTCCTGCCTTTCACACACCCCATCCCCTCCCTGCCTTTCACGCCCCCCATCCCTTCCCTGCCTCCAGACAATGCCAGGTATATCAGCTAGTATATATATATATATATATATATATTATATATATATATATATATATATATATATACATATATATATATATAATATCTATGTGTATTTGGAAACATGTATTGGCTCAGCTATCGTGGCTTACATCATTATGAGTCAACATACACCACTTGACCTGCATGAAATGATTCTGTGTAATGATCTTCCAAATAACACACACTGCAACCTTCTTCTTTACAAAGCATTCAACATCTTTCCCCTATAGTTGAAAGATGAATGTATGTTCTAATCTTTTTACAAACAATGGGTTAACATGCATAACCACAAAGCACACCCGCAGTCATTCTTTGTCACAGTAATGTTTAACATCATGTCGATCCATATATACATATAACATATATATATATATTTGGAATAATCTATGTTACACCTATAAACACCTATAAACAGGCCCTTACTGCGTAATAAAGTCTTGCATGGAATATAGTCAATTGAAAAGCGAACATGAATAATTTTCACAAACAAATTCCGTTATGTATTATGAAAGCTCTTTTTTCGCTTCATGTAGTATAATGTGAGCACAAATAGGAACATGTAACATATGGTATTTAATTGTGTTCATATGTAGCTCACTTCATATTTGTATTTCGCTCATGTACCGGTGTGTGAAACCAGCTGCAATTAATATGTAATCACGGCATAGAGGTGAACAGAGGGGGTGGTGTCGGGCAGAGAGCCAGATCACAGGGTCATGGTAGGGTCAAGTCTTGTGGGAGGGCTTACAGGTGGTAGAAGCAGCTAAGAGGTCATGGTGGTGTCAAGTGTTGGGGGAGGGACTACAGTTGTTAGAAGCTGACAAGGTGAACAGAAGTTCATCACATTCATTAGAAATGGTAATTATCTTACTACTTTCAACCACCAGTCCACGATATATTAAAACGTACGTTAGTCATTCGTTCAGTTATATATTATTGTAACGTTAAAGAAGAAAGAAACCATCCAAGGAAAAAAAAGTCAAGAAATAAAAAGACAAGAAAACTGCAACGAAACCTTGCTGTGAGAACATTTACACAAGGCCGTGTAAGTGATTTTATATATCTTTCAACCACACCCACCAGTATCTATTAGATACCATACATACCCCAAATTCCTCAACCTGTGCTCCCCCTTTTTTCTCTATATCCCTGTACAAATAAGGATCCTGGATAGGATTCTATTGGGGTCAGAGCCATAGGACGAGAAGACGGACCTGAGGGGACCTTTGTCTATAAGGTTGTAATATTCATTGTTATATTTCCCCTGTTTTAGAACTTCACCAGAGAGCGCCCGGGTTTTTCCTTGTTCCATAACGTTAAAGATACGCCACCTTCTCACACCAGTACCATCTGTGAGCGAAACACTGCATGTGTTGCTGAGTGTCAGCCACATTGAGCGCTACACCGGCTTCTCTTAAATGTTCTGACAGATCTCTAAAAACATTCATACACATTTCCACAATTAGGTGCTGAATTATAAGCAGTCAACTTTGCTTTCATGGTAGGGATGTACATTATTGTAGCTATATTAATACCCAACATATGCAGTGTATGTACAACAGACCAGTTAATTTTATAACGCATTCCTGCATGAACATTGTATTTATGTTGTATGGTGTTTAAAAGAAATGTGACGATTAGTTTCACATGTACATTTATGTTAAGATGGATAATATACAGATTGCCCTAACCATAGAATTGTGATTTCGTTATGGGATGCTGATATTTAGCCATACATACTCCCACTACAGATACTTAATGTTAATTATGTACACATGACAATGAAATTCTGATATTATTCTTCTATATAGTTGGTTCGGCAGCTCCTGTGCCACCTGTGGCACGTGACACTGAACACGTCTCCTCACCTGTCTCATCAAGGTCATCATCAAGAATGGAAGGTGAGTGTATGAGGTGCAGCCCATATAATGTGTACATTGGAAGCATTTCATTTGCCATGCAAAATAAATGCCTTTCACATGTAATGAACTTCAGATCAGTTATTGACACAGGAGATGTAGTGTTTCATGACACAACATGTATTGTGTCTGTTTTCAAGTATCAGCTAGGAGTTGTGATGTTACAACAAACTTTAATTCATTCTTCTTTCACACTCGAAACTTCATTGTTGTTTCAAGCATCCTCTTTTAATTGGACACAAATAATAAATTATGGAAACATGTTATGTGTTCCACTATGAGAATAAACATCATTATAGTCAAAAAAAGTGAAAGTTCCATGTCAGTTCATAATGTCTTTATTTATTTGTAGAACCAGATGTTGCCGCTCAAGGACAAATTCACTCAAGTGACCATGAAGATATTGACACGCCTGGATTAACACAGCATTCAAGTCCTCCTGCTCGTGACACCTACTCAGCTATTGCAGCTTCTGAAGAAGGAATCTTGGGTGAAGAAAATCGTCGCCATTCAGAAATGATGTCAATGCATGAAAGGATGATGTCACTGCATGAAATGATGCATGAAAGGTCAATCTCAGAAATGTCACAAATAAAAAATGTCATCATCCAAGTTCCTAAAGAAATCCAAAATCTAAACAGGACATTACAAGCACTAGTTCTGATGTAAGCCAAGCCAATCAGTTTCGAGTACAGCAAGAGAACAACAATTCCACTTCACCCCATCAGAGGATGGATCTTTACATGCTGCTAATTTTTCTCCAGAGTCATCACTTCTTCATTCCCCACTTCAGGATGATACCGGTACAGTAGGTGCAAGTTCTGTGCAGGTCCCTGTCAACATCCAACCGCTTACATCATATGTTCAAAATATGGAACCGACACCTACAAATGAGACACGCAAAAAAAAGTTTGGGCAACAATTACTAATCACCAGCTTCTGGAAGAAGACAAAAACACAAACACAAGAAAGTGCTCCACCACCACTGTTGCAATGTTTCTCAAGTGTTTCACAACTGCCACATCCCACACCCAGTGCCCCTGAAGTGCCACAGCCCACACCCAGTGCCCCTGAACTGCCACAGCCCACAGCCAGTGCCCCAGTACTGCCACAGGCCAGTACAAGTGCTACAGTTAAGGCGAGAGTACTTGGCACAGGGAAAAGGCGAACACAACAGCCAACAAGCAGGCCTGTGACTCGCTCTCAAAAGGATAAACAAAAATAAATAAGCACATTCACTAAATAATTTTGTGTAGTGGTGTTGTTTACTGCAGACTCTTTCATGCATAGTGTATGTATGATCATGTACAGATGCATGCAAACATTCAAGTATGTCCTTGTACACATGAATGTTTATAAATGCTCTTTGACTGAATGAGTGAAGGCATATTTTATAACATATGAATATCTATTAATCATCTGTTGATTAATGTTAATACATTATTACACACTTGGCATGTTAATGGAAGATGACATTCACTTAGCTCTTGTTCAGTATGAGATGTATCTGGGTTATTTTTGTAATGTAGATAGTCATTTCATGCTAATATTATTTACATACAACTTTATGTAAGTACCCATATAACAGCATACATTTTAATGTTATGTTTTCTTGTGTCTTAACTCTGTAAGACATTAATTACCTTAATCTTCATGCATAGTTCATAATGTTGGCATGTGATCATGTATGATTTTTGGTTACAATAACAGATCTTTAAGTGTATATGAATATATCTGTAGTCTATCTCTGTATCTCCATCTATATATGTATACACACACACACACACACATTGTCTATCTTTGTGTATGTGTGTGTATATTTACTGATATATATATATATATATACAGTATATATATATATGCAAATATAACTGTATGCTCATCTGCATGTCTTAGGCAAGTCTGCAACCCCGCCTTTCCCCATTATCACCCAGCATACAGCACTTCCACTGCAGCAAGGGATTCTGGGAAATGACATGCAAATGAGCACACAGTGTCACTTTTTGCCTCAATAACCATTTTTAACATGGTTCCCTATAGGCTTAAGCTTGCTGCATGGTCACAGCTTTGAGCACAGCCAGGGTTAAGGTGCATACCCAGAAAATCACCCACAGACAGCTGTTTCGACCTTGATGGGTCTCATCAGTGTGGGGTTGATTCTACTGGGAATGCAAGAGAGGCTATGGGATAGGCTATACCATAATACTGAGTTAAGTTATGGTGAGTAAAAAAAGTGACAAAAACCCTCCACAGGAAAGCAAATATGCAAATATAACTGTATGCTCATCTGCATGTCTTAGGCAGGTCTGCAACCCCGCCTTTCCCCATTATCACCCAGCATACAGCACTTATACTGCAGCAAGGGATTCTGGGAAATTACATGCAAATGAGCACACAGTGTCACTTTTTGCCTCAATAACCATTTTTAAAATGGTTCCCTATAGGCTTAAGCTTGCTGCATGGTCACAGCTTTGAGCACAGCCAGGGTTAAGGTGCAAACCCAGAAAATCACCCACAGACAGCTGTTTCGACCTTGATGGGTCTCATCAGTGTGGGGTTGATTCTACTGGGAATGCAAGAGACGCTATGGGATAGGCTAAACCATAATACTGAGTTAAGTTATGGTGAGTAAAAAAAGTGACAAAAACCCTCCACAGGAAAGCAAATATGCAAATATAACTGTATGCTCATCTGCATGTCTTAGGCAGATCTGCAACCCCGCATTTCCCCATTATCACCCAGCATACAGCACTTCTACTGCAGCAAGGGATTCTGGGAAATGACATGCAATTGAGCACACAGTGTCACTTTTTGCCTCAATAACCATTTTTAACATGGTTCCCTATAGGCTTAAGCTTGCTGCATGGTCACAGCTTTGAGCACAGCCAGGGTTAAGGTGCATACCCAGAAAATCACCCACAGACAGCTGTTTCGACCTTGATGGGTCTCATCAGTGTGGGGTTGATTCTACTGGGAATGCAAGAGAGGCAATGGGATAGGCTAAACCATAATTCCTGATTGCTGAGAGAAACGCTATGCACTGTCTTCCTGCCAGAGGTCTTTCATGTCTTTGGTGTCTTGATGACTATGAAGAGTGCTGTATGAACTGCCAGTCCAGATATGACTGCTTCATCATTTCCATTTTAAGTAAGTGTCTATATTTTGCCTGTTATTTGTACATATTTGCTGTGTTCACCTTTATCAAGGAATAAAATCACTTTATTATATCTTAAGTCTCGTCCCAGTTCAAACCCAGGTATATATATATTTATATATAGTTTTGGTGTAAATTACAGCCTGTCGCAAGCTCTTGTGACAGGCTTGTAGGTCCAAGACCACGCAGCAAGAACCGAGACAGCACTCAGATTGATATCAAATATAGATGTATTGAAAAAAAGGCACATACTGTACAACCGACGTTTCGGTCCTGAAACAGGACCTTTCTCAAGGGAGTGCTCACCCTTAAGTGACAAAAACCACCATTATATACCCACATGCAACACCATTAGCAAACAGTGATAGGTTAACAACCTGCCCCTCCTCTCTGGATCAGCTGAAAGCAACTATACACAAAACGATCTAAATGACATCATTGCTATGCAATCTATAAGACCCGGAGTGTCTGTATGGAGGAACCCTTAAAGCAGAAGGCCGTGAGCATGCGCAGATGTGCAATGTGTAAATGTATAGACCCATGCGCCGAGATACAGCATCTAGTATCGTCATAGCGATACCACAGAAGGGGGACCATCGCACCTATGGAAACTAATATGCCAAAGCACGGAGCGACACCATTGCACATGCGTACAGGGACAGAATATGAGCGTCTCACGTTGCCATGGCGATGTAATACCGGGGCAGTCATTGCGCATGTATGCGCTGACAGTCTGAAACACGGAGCACGAATGGAAGCCCATTGCGCATGCGTGCAGGTACTGCTGCGGCCAAGTTTATTCGAGCATTTGCCCGTTCTTGGCCGCAGCAGTAGCCTGGCGCGCGCCCGAGTGTGACGGGCACGCGCCGAAGCAGCGGAAGAGCGCCCTCCGATCGGGGCGCTCTCCCTACCGCTGCCGGGTCCGCCGGGTCCCCCGGAACCCCTTGCCGCCGTCCCGCAGGTCGCGGGACACCAGGGCTCCCTCGGGGAGCCCTGTACGCGCGTGCAGGGGGCGCAGGCTCCCGAAGACGCGTGACCGCGCGTCTATGACGCGCGGCACGCCGAGGGGCGGCCACTAGCAAGCCGGGAAATCTCCCGGCTTGCGGTACCGACCACACTGCAATAAAGTGTGTCGGTACTGTATAGCATGTAAAAGCCAGAAAAACTGGTAGAGTATGAACGCAGCTTAAACGCACAGCCTAAGGGTAAACTGAAAACATTAATGAGCATGAGATAATGCATCCTGAGGGGGCACAATACAGTGTAAACACCAAAGTGCTGAATAAAGATAAAAAGCAAGATATAAAAACCATGAGTGTGTAGGCAAGGAAGGGAAAGGAAATGGTGGGGGTTGAGAAGCAACATATAGGGGGACAAAAACAAAGGAAACTGCAAAAGGATAATGGGAAAGGGGAAGGTAGGAAATGAGGGAAAGAAACCAGACAAATTAGAAAAAAAGGGGGAATCATAATAAACAATAAAGACCAATGGATATACTGAGGGCCATGTCAAGGACAATGGCAGAAGTGTATAGGGGAGGCAAAAAAGGAGCGTATGTAAGATAAACTGATAAGGTTGAAATAATTAAATAAAGCAACTAAGTCTCAAGTCCTCGTTCAAGCCATAAGGTGACAATGTCCTCAGATCGTGAATGGTTTTAGCCTCCAACTGGAGCAGCAGTCTGTTACGATCCCCACCACGTGTTGATAGGTTCGCTTGTATAATCGGCATACATTTCAGCGACGAAAGGCCATGACGGTGTTGTTTGAAATGTCTCGCCACTGGGAGGAGTTTAAGGTCGTCATCAGCATTTTGGTCCAGGAGTGCCTTACGGATAGTTGACCTGTGCACAGCCATGCGTTCTTTCAGCATGCGGCTTGTTTTGCCTATATAGTAAAGGCCACAAGGACATTTACTAAAATAGACCACAAATTTCGACTCACAGGTCATAGCAGTCTTAATGCCGATGGATTTCCCACTATGTGGATGTGCAAAGGACTGACCGGTCTGTAGAAAACTACAGTTAATGCATCCATGGCATTTGTATACACCAGGTTTTCGCTGAAGCCATGTTGTAGCATTGGCATATTTGGTAGTCGGATCAGCCTGCACGAACATATCCCTTAAGTTCCTTCCACGGCGATAGCACATTCTTGGTGGTGTCTGACAGATGCTCCCAATTTTAGGATCATTGGCTAGAATGTTCCAATTTCTTTTAATACTGCGTTTAATAAGATTGGACGAGGTAGTGTAAGTGCTGCTAATGTTAATTGATTTGTTATCAATTATTTCTGTAGAAGGTAAAAGCAGGGAAACCCTGTCAATAGCCCGTACCTTAGTTAGGGCCACATTAACTTCCGATCTTGAGTATCCCCTATCCAAAAACCTCTTAGCCATTTTCCATAATGCATCTTCAACCAGCATAGGGTCACTAGTAATGCGTTTGACCCTTAGCATCTGAGAGAATGGGAGTCCTCGTTTCAGTGGTTCCGGATGGTGACTCAAAGCACACAGAAGAGTGTTTCTGTCTGTAGGTTTATGAAAAATCTCAGTCGCTGGTCTACCATCTTTTTTATAGACCACTGTGTCTAGAAAGGGAATACGGTCCAGGCTGTAATTAACAGTAAACCGAATCGTTGACGGTATCGAATTCAAGTAACAGATAAATTGTGTCAGTTCCTCCTCCTTTCCACGCCAAATTAGGAAATGTAGCGGGTGTAATGAACAATATTGTTGGAAAAAGGGGCATCGTTAAGCAAATGCAGTTGTTCATAGCTATCCATAAATAAGTTGGCGTATGCCGGGGCCATATTACAACCCATCGCAGTCCCTGTTTGTTGGAGGAAGAAATCCCGTTCGAACCGGAAAAAGTTCTTATGCAGTATAACATCAATCAAGAGGAGAACAAATTCACTTGGAGGCCCATCATATCCCCCAAGATGGGAAAAGTGATCCCGAATGGCCTCCAGACCCTCAACAGCATGCCGTGCTCCTTTTGCCATCCCAGCCAGGGTCATGCCCGGCTGACGCGCGGTTGATGGGTTTATTGATAATGGTTCGGATTTAAATAGGCTGCAATGCTTCGCGTGTTCTCCAGATGGCAGAAATTCATGAATTGTAATACGCAGAATCAGTAATGTGTCGGCTTGCAGGTGTTTCGTTTAAAAAAGATACTGTACCACAGTGTGCCATTGTAACTTGGCCTTGGCCTTGAGACTGAAGGAAGAGTTGCCAAAATGTATCAATTTAGGCTTTTCATATTAAAGAAAGACAAAGACCAGTTTCAGTTTGTGTTACACTATTCTCCAGAGACCCACCCGCCATGAGTGTTCAAGTGCAGCCCGCTTTCCAAAAACCTGACAGAAGTTACGCGTATTTGATATGGGCCGCGATTAATGCAACAGAGGATAAGATGGCAACAGTTGCTCAAATTTATCAGTATTTTATCGAAAAATATGACTTTTACAAATTTTCGCCAACTCCTCATACGTGGAAGCGTGCAATAAGGAAAAGCTGTTTTCACCGTATTGAGCCTCAATTTGTTGGAGGGTATTGGTGTGTATCACCGGGTTTTTCCCGTATCTATGATCATGGAGGCGGCAAAAGGCAAAGGGTCGTGTTAAAACCAACTAAGAAGCGACAGTCGCTGCCAAGCAATGCACCAGCACCAGCACCGGCTTCCAATGACGGTCCCACTGTCAGTGACAACCCTGAGCCTGAGCCTGAGGCTGATCTGGATTTGGCGTGCAGTTTTGATGAAGCTTGCATGTACCTAAGCGATTTCCAGCCTCACCTGCTGACTACAGATGGACTAGTCCCGCTGCCAACTATCGACGTGGATGATGAAGAAAGCTGGACTGGCAGTGGACCGGCGCCGGCTCAAGCTGAATGGGAAATTCAATGGTGAGTACTGTCTTGTTGCCGTATTATTTTGGTGGGGCTGGCTGGGTACTTCTTTAGGGGGCTGACCATTACTGTACATTAAAACTTTCCTTTTATTTTCCTCAGAAAAGAAAACGGCTAATGGGGGGATTTCGATAGATAATATTGTACTGTATGCTGATTTTTTCCGGCCGTACAGTATACTATGTAATAAACCCTGATTAAATAAAACTATGCATTTATTCTACATATTCAGTATCGTTTCATTATTTGTCTTCCACAGTATACTGTACAGTGGTATACAGTGCCTAACATCTATGGGCAAAAAGAATTTTATTCCTAGGTGCCCTAGAACAGAAGTTCCCACGCCAATTGCCCGTGAACTTTACCACGGCCCTAAGTAGTTCCCACGCCAATTGCGCAAATATAATGTAAAATAACCCGTTCTGTGGGGCTGAGCGGGTTGAAATTTACCTGGTCCCCATGCAGGAGGACCCTTGCCATAGTGGCAAAATATCAGCTTTGCACGACCCCCGGAACCGGAGATACCAGAAGACAGTTTAAAAGCACATTACAAAAGTGGCTTTTTTTCTGCCATGCAAGTCAATCACAGAAACCTGAACTTTAACATCACCTTGACTCCGTTCTGTTGCTACGAGAGGGTCGCAATTTGCCATGCAATCCTGCCGCAACTAGGGCTACATGGTGACCGAATTTGAGCGCTCTAGCTGGAACAGAACCGGAGTTCTGGGTCCCAGGTTTCTGCTCATTGTGACTTAGCCGCTTCAAAGCTTTCTCCGCCATTTGCGCTCAATGGTAGGACCCTCCTCGCCGGCGTGACCCTTTCTCGCCGCCATTACTGCTGGGACCCTGTTGGGGTCAAGTGAGGGGGTTCCTAACATCTATGGGCCAAATAAATTTTATTTCTAGGTGCCCTAAAACAGAAGTTCCCATGCCAATTGACCTAGTTCCCACGCCAATTGCCGTAGTTCCTACGCCAATTGCGCGACCAGCCAGTAAAAAAACAGTGCAGCAAGCCGCTACAGTACAGTACATTTGTTACACTGGCAAAGGAGCAAATCGAAACAATGTGAGGCAATTCCACATGGTCTTTTATTCGTGGAGTCAGTACAAAAACATTTATTTACAATATTGAAACATTTAAAGTGCACAAGGAAACATTTTTGGTGCATGGAGCAAAGGGAGTTAAAGTGACTTGCTTTTTTTAACCATCCATACACAATAATACATTCTGCAGCCTTTATTACAGTACATTCTTCTGCCTGCCACAAAACATTTTTGGTGCGTGGGGCACAGGGAGTTAAAGTGACTTGCTTTTTATGTACTGTATTTGGGGGTTGTCTTTTGGGGTTTATTCATCCAATTATTATGATGAACTGCCTTTTGAAATTACACTGCTGTTAACTACAGTTTTTCAGCCACACACCTCCACAGTTTTTAATCCCTCCCTAGCCAAGCGTTAATCGGCTGTGTCACCCTAGCTAGCCTACAGTACTATCCCCCTCTCTCCACACACTGGGTCGTTGATCTGCTGCATATAGGCATTGTGTTCTTAATCCGCCCATAGCCGAGCTACAGTACAAACACTCAGCACGCCTGCTTCTAATCACACCATCCCCCTCCCCCAACCCTTAGAGGCCTGTTCTTTGAACGGTACTGTAATGCTTTGAAAAGTCCCCTCTCGAATTTGAAATGTAAATCTTTGTCAGTCACTATGGTTTACAGTCACATGTTTTTAATACAATACAGTATATTCTTTAATATCTTTAAAATAAAAATATATAAATCCTGTATACAGAATACTGTAAGTACATACTGTATAATGTAAAATAACCCGTTCTGTGGGTCTGAGCGGGTTGAAATTTACCTGGTCCCCATGCGGGAGGACCCTTGCTATAGTGGCAAAATATCAGCTTTGCACGACCCCCGGAACCGGAGATACCAGAAGACAGTTTAAAAGCACATTACCAAAGTGGCTTTTTTTCTTCCATGCAAGTCAATGGCAGAAACCTGAACTTTAACATCACCCTGACTCCGTTCTGTTGCCATGAGAGGGTCGCAATTTGCCATGCAATCCTGCCGCAATTAGGGCTACATGGTCACCGAATTTGAGCGCTCTAGCTCGAACAGAACCGGAGTTCTGGGTCCCAGGTTTCTGCTCATTGTGACTTAGCCGCTTCAAAGCTTTCTCCGCCATTTGCGCTCAATGGTAGGACCCTCCTCGCCGGCGTGACCCTTTTTCGCCGCCATTACTGCTGGGACCCTGTTGGGGTCAAGTGAGGGGGTTCCTAACATCTAGGGGGCAAATAAATTTTATTTCTAGGTGCCCTAAAACAGAAGTTCACACGCCATTTGACCTAGTTCCCACGCCAATTGCCGTAGTTCCTACGCCAATTGCGCGACCAGCCAGTAAAAAAACAGTGCAGCAAGCCGCTACAGTACAGTATATTTGTTACACTGACAAAGGAGCAAATGGAAACAATGTGAGGCAATTCAGCATGGTCTTTTATTCGTGGAGTCAGTACAAAAACATTTATTTACAATATTGAAACATTTAAAGTGCACAAAGAAACATTTAAATTGCACAGCAATTCAAAACATCAACAAAACAAAACATTTTTGGTGCATGGGGCAAAGGGAGTTAAAGTGACATTTTAAGTAACATCTCCTTTATTAAAGAAATACAGTACTGTATACAGTACAGTGGGATGGTGCCCAACACTGTCAGTCAGACCTGCACCAGTTCAGTCCTAGAGGGCAGCAAACAGGGCAGATTTTCAGGGCAAAACATGGAGAGTACAATACAGTTCAGCACAACAGTATGGTCTCACTGACAGTCCTCCACATTGTCCATCCATGGCCGATTCCTTGCATGGTGCAAAACGCCATTAATGCAGTCTCTAACGCCTTTCATTACAGGATCTGTAACTGTATAAAAGTGCCGCAATTCTTCCACAATGTTTTACCTTAAATTGGCAGGAAGGGCCTTTTTTAGGCGATTCCCATCGTAGTTCACTTTGAACACCCACTCGCAGTACAACGTGTAGGGAACCTGGTGCTTAAAAATGATCAAGGCATACTTGTGGGGTACACCAGCACTCATCACCCTATACTTCTCCCTAAGCGCTGCTGGCAGATCGCGCAGGGTGATGTCGGGCACTGTTTCTATGCGAGCGGGTGTAGGTCTTTTGGGAACGGGTGTGCTTGAGGCGACGGGCGATGGTAGGATGTCTGGGAGGTAGCTTTCCTCCGGTCGTGGTCGCCGTGTTGTCTCCTGGCGTGGTCTTGATGGGGTTATCATGTCCTCCTCAACGGCATACATGTACACTACATCTTGTGGTGGAGGGGGGGTGCTTGGTGATGGAAGGGGGTCGATGCTCCCTTTCATCACATCCATGTCACCCTCCTGCTCCGGCGTCGGGGAAACAGGGGCATTAGCACCGAGCAAATAATGTATGCCCGCAATGTCAGCCTCTATCTTCTCCATCCGTTGCTCCATTTGTAGCATCCGTTGATCCATCCCTTGCTTCATTTGTAGCATCCGTTGATCCATATGTAGCATCCGTTACTCCACATTTAACATGGTCTCCAGAAGCAGATCTATTTTTGCCAGCACAATAGAATTCCCGGGGAGATCCACACTTATCTCATTCAGCATTCGGTCCAACAGGCTGCTTCTTGTGCATGGCGTCTGGACATCTGGGGGGATGGGTGCAACGGAGGATGAGATGGGGGTTCGATGGAGAGAAGCGGCATCGATGGAGAGTGGAGGAGGTGACCTGTGGATACCCGGTAGAGGAGAAGCGGCAGCGTCGTCGAAGAGGGATGGAGAAGGTGACCTTTGGATTTCCGGGCGAGAAGCAGAATCATCTAAGCGCAAAGGAGACAGTGACCCATGGATTTCAGAGGCGGCAGCGTCGTCAGATGGATCCGGAGAAGATAGGGGTGGAGAAGACGATATGAAGATTTCCGGGACAGCTACAGCAGTCGTCGAAGCATATGGGAGGAAGTAGTCTGCGGAATCGATGGGTTGGCTGCCAATCGTTTTGCGTAAAGAGCGTATTACCGTATATCTTCTTCACATAATGAGGCTTACGTCTAAGAAAACCCTTAGCCTTTGGGGTCAGCAGAAGGTTTTCTTTATTGGCCTTAGCCTGTCGCTTTGCTCTTGGCGTGGAAACGGCTCCTGCATTTCGCTTTTTCAGCATGACAGGCACGGCAGAGGTGAGAGGGTTCTTGTGTCCATAGAACCGGGGATGCTCCATGGAAGCAGGTGGCACAATGCAGTATTTGGACAAGGGCAAGTTCAGATAAAGATCATGGAGTGGTGGGCTATGCAAAGTGTGTGACCTTTTATGCATGGCGGCCAGATACAGGTGTTGAAAGTGGGCGTACTCTAATGTGAGTCATTACCGTATAAATACACCATCCATTTTGTGTATTGACTGCACATAGAATACACATCGACTAAACATCGAATATACATTCTTGTGTTTGTATTTCTTTCTACTCGCAGCAATGCCTGTTAAAAAGATTTCAAAGGATCTCAGCATGCGAATTAAGGAGATGTACAGGAGCGGACACCGAATTGCTGCTATCCAACGCTGGTTAGCGACTTCTGACCTCGTTGTGCCATTAACCACCGTAAGCTATCATACATAAGGAAAAAACAGAGACCGGAAAAAGGCACCAAGGGTAACAAACGCGTAAGTATATTTATAAAACTTAACAAAAAAAAAATATAGAAAACTGTACTGTACATCTGTATATTTCAATTAATCTTACAACGGTATATACTGAATAGGATGTACTGTATATTTATATTTATATTACAACAGTATATTTATTTGGCATATTTATATTTATAGTACAACAGCATATATATTTTATCTATTTATATTTATAGTACAGCAGTATACGTTTTTTTTGTATATTTCAATTAATCTTACAACGGTATATACTGAATAGGATGTACTGTATATTTATATTTATATTACAACAGTATATTTATTTGGTATATTTATATTTATAGTACAACAGCATATATATTTTGTCTATTTATATTTATAGTACAGCAGTATACGTTTTTTTGTATATTTCAATTAATCTTACAACGGTATATACTGAATAGGATGTACTGTATATTTATATTTATATTACAACAGTATATTTATTTGGTATATTTATAGTACAACAGTATACAGTATATATTTTGTCTATTTATATTTAATGTACTGTATATTACAACATTACATTTATATACATTTTATATTGCTGCATATTAATAAAACAATATCATTTCTTTACATTGTAGGGAGACAACTCTTCTGGTTGACAAAATAAGTGAGGAGAATGATGAGAGGAGTGCATTAAGGGTCAAATACACACTGCAGGAAAAGCACAATATGACTGTATCCGAGAGCAGCATAAAGAAGATGAGACGCAGCATTGGATGGAAATATGGACGTGTGAGGTTAGTACTGGACAGTACAGGAGGTAAAAGTGTTGTTTCGCAAACTGTACTGCACTGTGCCACAAATTTTTTTTATTCCTTGTCATTACAGAGTGTACCCCATGATACGGGACGCAAACAAAATCAAAAGAGTGCTCCAGGCCCAGGCATGGATCGACAGCGGGGAGACTTTCCAGGATTGCATCTTCACTGATGAGTCTACTGTGTCGCTGGAGAGATTTGCACGATTTGCATTCCACAAAAAAGGCCGCTTATCTTTGAAGCCGCGGCCAAAACACCCTGTGAAGCTGCATGTGTGGGGTGCCATCTCTAGGCGTGGACCGGGATGCATTGTCATCTTTGAAGGTAAAATGTATCAAATATAATGTCGCCTAATGCACTGTACTTGACTAGTGTTGCCTTACCGTATGCACTGTACTTTACTATTGTGCAGTTTTTTGAGCACTTTTCTTTTCTTGCTATAGGAATCATGAATAAAGCTTTCTTCCAAGACAACATTGTGCCCGATATAGTGCAATACATCAAACACGACTTCACCAATGGTCACCGCTTCTACCAGGACAACGATCCCAAGCACACTGCGTCAACGGCGCATATCCTTGAGCGCGGCATCAACTGGGTGAAGACGCCAGTGGAGTAAGTGCAGTAGACCGTGTCCCATTTTTGTTCCCCACTGTTTTTAGCTCTTAAACCAATTGTCCTTTCTTTCCAATGACAGGTCGCCAGACTTCAATCCGATCGAAATGGTCTGGCATCAGCTGAAAGACCATATCCGGAAAGTGGTGAAACCCTCCAAAAAGGACGAGTTGTTGAAAGGCATACAGAGTTTTTGGAACGATGTACTCACCGTGGAACGCTGCAATAAATATATAGACCATATTGCCACTGTGTTGCCCATTGTCATCGTGCGTAATGGGCAAGCATCAGGAAAGTAGTACTGTGCTGTAGTATTGTAAGTACAGTATGTTACAGGTAAGTATGGCACAGATTTTTTCTTTTCAGATAGTAAGAGTACAGTATACAGTAGTTAGTTTTTTCTTTACAAAGAGTGCAGCACCAGCCATTAGGTTACAGATACATAGAATTTAACAGTAGTCAGAGTATACAGTAGTTCCAGTACGGTATACAGTACAGTACACTAGTTGGACAGTACTACAGTAACTGCCTACTAACTGCCCCATTTTTTTTCTTTCCAGAGAAAGCTGCACCAGCCACCTACAGTAGTTCTGCCATAATACAGTAAAGTAACTGCACTCATTTTTGGTTTTCTTGTCGTTCCAGGAAAAACGGTGGCCTAGGGGGATGGGGGCGTTGTGTCCAGTCAAATCTGCTTCTACAGTCAAATGTACAGTATATAAACAGCAGCAATGATGTACACAAAACCTCTCCTCTCTCAATGAACTACTGTACTGCAGACAGAATGAGGAAAAGATAAAGACTAAAGAAAAATTAATTTTACTATACAGTACAGTATATACAGTACAGTATATTATACAGTACATTACAGTACTGTACTGTATATACTGTAGTATTAAATAATATTCTTATAAATGTGCATTACTCATGTTTCCCCATGTTTTACAAAGGTTTTCCAAATGGTTATCCAATTTCAAGCTGCCAAAATAACTTAATAAAGAGTGCATTACTGTATGTATTATTCCTGATTATTTTTAAAATAAAATAAATATTTATTCACTTTCCTGCAAATCATAATCATTTACAGCCACCCCTACAGTGCACCAATGAATTATTTTATTTAGGTATTTATAAAATATTTTACCAGGATTTATACCAGGATTTATATATTTTTATTTTAAAGATATTAAAGAATGTACTGTATTGTATTAAAAACATGTGACTGTAAACCATAGTGACTGACAAATATTTTCACACCCTGATGAAATACTGTCTCAGTGTACTCTCAATTCTCACAGTGCTTTGCACATCAGATATACATTTCAAATTCGAGAGGGGACTTTTCAAAGCATTACAGTACTGTTCAAAGAACAGGCCTCTAAGGGTTGGGGGAGGGGGATGGTGTGATTAGACGCAGGTGTATTGTACTGTGTTTGTAGCTCGGCTCTGGGCGGATTAAGAACACAATGCCAATATGCTTGGCTAGTGAGGGATTAAAAACTGTGGAGGTGTGTGGCTGAAATAGTTAACAGCGTTGTCATTTCAAAAGGCAGTTAATCATAATAATCGGATGAATAAATCCCCAAAGACAACCCCCAAATACAGTACATAAAAAGCAAGTCACTTTAACTCCCTGTGCCCCATGCACCAAAAATGTTTCCTTGTGCACTTTAAATGTTTCAATATTGTAAATAAATGTTTTTGTACTGACTCCACGAATAAAAGACCATGTTGAATTGCCTCACATTGTTTCCATTTGCTCCTTTGCCAGTGTAACAAATGTACTGTACTGTAGCGGCTTGCTGCACTGTTTTTTTACTGGCTGGTCGCGCAATTGGCGTAGGAACTACGGCAATTGGCGTGGGAACTAGGTCAATTGGCGTGGGAACTTCTGTTTTAGGGCACCTAGAAATAAAATGTATTTGGCCCCTAGATGTTAGGAACCCCCTCACTTGACCCCAACAGGTTCCACGCAGTAATGGCGGTGAGAAAGGGTCACGCCGGCGAGGAGGGTCCTACCATTGAGTGCAAATGTCGGAGAAAGCTTTGAAGCGGCTAAGTCACAATGAGCAGAAACCTGGGACCCAGAACTCCGGTTCTGTTTGAGCTAGAGCGCTCAAATTTGGTCACCATGTAGCCCTAATTGCGGCAGGATTGCATGGCAAATTGCGACCCTCTCGTGGCAACAGAACGGAGTCAGGGTGATGTTAAAGTTCAGGTTTCTGCCATTGACTTGCATGGCAGAAAAAAAGCCACTTTGGTAATGTGCTTTTAAACTGTCTTCTGGTATCTCCGGTTCTGGGGGTCGTGCAAAGCTGATATTTTGCCACAATGGCAAGGGTCCTCCTGCATGGGGACCAGGTTGACCCACAGAACGGGTTATTTTATATTATACAGTATGTACTTACAGTATACTGTATACAGGATTTATATATTTTTATTTTAAAGATATTAAAGAATGTACTGTATTGTATTAAAAACATGAGACTGTAAACCATAGTGACTGACAAAGATTTACATTTCAAATTCGAGAGGGGACTTTTCAAAGCATTACAGTACCGTTCAAAGAACAGGCCTCTAAGGGTTGGGGGAGGGGGGTGGTGTGATTAGAAGCAGGCGTGCTGAGTGTTTGTACTGTTGCTCGGCTATGGGCGGATTAAGAACACAATGCCTATATGCAGCAGATCAACGACCCAGTGTGTGGAGAGAGGGGGATGGTACTGTAGGCTAGCTAGGGTGACTCAGCCAATTAACGCTTGGCTAGGGAGGGATTAAAAACTGTGGAGGTGTGTGGCTGAAAAACTGTAGTTAACAGCAGTGTAATTTCAAAAGGCAGTTCATCATAGTAATTGGATGAATAAACCCCCAAAGACAACCCCCAAATACAGTACATAAAAAGCAAGTCACTTTAACTCCCTGTGCCCCACGCACCAAAAATGTTTTGTGGCAGGCAGAAGAATGTACTGTAGTAAAGGCTGCAGAATGTATTATTGTGTATGGATGGTTAAAAAAAGCAAGTCACTTTAACTCCCTGTGCCCCACGCACCAAAAATGTTTTGTGGCAGGCAGAAGAATGTACTGTAATAAAGGCTGCAGAATGTATTATTGTGTATGGATGGTTAAAAAAAGCATGTCACTTTAACTCCATTTGCCCCATGCACCAAAAATGTTTCCTTGTGCACTTTAAATGTTTCAATATTGTAAATAAATGTTTTTGTACTGACTCCACGAATAAGAGACCATGTTGAATTGCCTCACATTGTTTCGATTTGCTCCTTTGCCAGTGTAACAAATGTACTGTACTGTAGCGGCTTGCTGCACTGTTTTTTTACTGGCTGGTCGCGCAATTGGCGTAGGAACTACGGCAATTGGCGTGGGAACTAGGTCAATTGGCGTGGGAACTTCTGTTTTAGGGCACCTAGAAATAAAATTTATTTGGCCCCTAGATGTTAGGAACCCCCTCACTTGACCCCAACAGGGTCCCAGCAGTAATGGCGACGAGAAAGGGTCACGCCGGCGAGGAGGGTCCTACCATTGAGCGCAAATGGCGGAGAAAGCTTTGAAGCGGCTAAGTCACAATGAGCAGAAACCTGGGACCCAGAACTCTGGTTCTGTTTGAGCTAGAGCGCTCAAATTTGGTCACCATGTAGCCCTAATTGCGGCAGGATTTCATGGCAAATTGCGACCCTCTCGTGGCAACAGAACGGAGTCAGGGTGATGTTAAAGTTCAGGTTTCTGCCATTGACTTGCATGGCAGAAAAAAAGCCACTTTGGTAATGTGCTTTTAAACTGTCTTCTGGTATCTCCGGTTCTGGGGGTCGTGCAAAGCTGATATTTTGCCACAATGGCAAGGGTCCTCCTGCATGGGGACCAGGTTGACCCACAGAACGGGTTATTTTATATTATACAGTATGTACTTACAGTATACTGTATACAGGATTTATATATTTTTATTTTAAAGATATTAAAGAATGTACTGTATTGTATTAAAAACATGAGACTGTAAACCATAGTGACTGACAAAGATTTACATTTCAAATTCGAGAGGGGACTTTTCAAAGCATTACAGTACCGTTCAAAGAACAGGCCTCTAAGGGTTGGGGGAGGGGGGTGGTGTGATTAGAAGCAGGCGTGCTGAGTGTTTGTACTGTTGCTCGGCTATGGGCGGATTAAGAACACAATGCCTATATGCAGCAGATCAACGACCCAGTGTGTGGAGAGAGGGGGATGGTACTGTAGGCTAGCTAGGGTGACTCAGCCAATTAACGCTTGGCTAGGGAGGGATTAAAAACTGTGGAGGTGTGTGGCTGAAAAACTGTAGTTAACAGCAGTGCAATTTCAAAAGGCAGTTCATCATAATAATTGGATGAATAAACCCCCAAAGACAACCCCCAAATACAGTACATAAAAAGCAAGTCACTTTAACTCCCTGTGCCCCACGCACCAAAAATGTTTTGTGGCAGGCAGAAGAATGTACTGTAATAAAGGCTGCAGAATGTATTATTGTGTATGGATGGTTAAAAAAAGCAAGTCACTTTAACTCCCTGTGCCCCACGCACCAAAAATGTTTTGTGGCAGGCAGAAGAATGTACTGTAATAAAGGCTGCAGAATGTATTATTGTGTATGGATGGTTAAAAAAAGCATGTCACTTTAACTCCATTTGCCCCATGCACCAAAAATGTTTCCTTGTGCACTTTAAATGTTTCAATATTGTAAATAAATGTTTTTGTACTGACTCCACAAATAAAAGACCATGTTGAATTGCCTCACATTGTTTCGATTTGCTCCTTTGCCAGTGTAACAAATGTACTGTACTGTAGCGGCTTGCTGCACTGTTTTTTTACTGGCTGGTCGCGCAATTGGCGTAGGAACTACGGCAATTGGCGTGGGAACTAGGTCAATTGGCGTGGGAACTTCTGTTTTAGGGCACCTAGAAATAAAATTTATTTGGCCCCTAGATATTAGGAACCCCCTCACTTGACCCCAACAGGGTCCCAGCAGTAATGGCGACGAGAAAGGGTCACGCCGGCGAGGAGGGTCCTACCATTGAGCGCAAATGGCGGAGAAAGCTTTGAAGCGGCTAAGTCACAATGAGCAGAAACCTGGGACCCAGAACTCCGGTTCTGCTCGAGCTAGAGCGCTCAAATTCGGTGACCATGTAGCCCTAGTTGCGGCAGGATTTCATGGCAAATTGCGACCCTCTCGTGGCAACAGAACGGAGTCAGGGTGATGTTAAAGTTCAGGTTTCTGCCATTGACTTGCATGGCAGAAAAAAAGCCACTTTGGTAATGTGCTTTTAAACTGTCTTCTGGTATCTCCGGTTCCGGGGGTCGTGCAAAGCTGATATTTTGCCACTATGGCAAGGGTCCTCCCGCATGGGGACCAGGTAAATTTTAACCCGCTCAGACCCACAGAACGGGTTATTTTACATTATATTCGCGCAATTGGCGTGGGAACTACTTAGGGCCGTGGTCAAGTTCATGGGCAATTGGCGTGGAAACTTCTGTTCTAGGGCACCTAGGAATAAAATTCTTTTTGCCCATAGATGTTAGGCACTGTATACCACTGTACAGTATACTGTGGAAGACAAATAATGAAACGATACTGAATATGTAGAATAAATGCATAGTTTTATTTAATCAGGGTTTATTACACAGTATACTGTACGGCCGGAAAACATCAGCATACAGTACAATATTATCCATCGAAATCCCCCCATTAGCCGTTTTCTTTTCTGAGGAAAATAAAAGGAAAGTTTTAATGTACAGTAATGGTCAGCCCCCTAAAGAAGTACCCAGCCAGCCCCACCAAAATAATACGGCAACAAGACAGTACTCACCATAGAATTAAAATTCATTTCCCACCAGATGTTAGGAACCCCCTCACTTCACCCCAACAGGGTCCGAGCATGTACTGTACAGTACTGTACAGTACTTTAAAATAAATTAAATATGCAATTTTACTATTACTGCGAGCGCACGCATAGACTGTGTACTGCAGGTTGAACCACGAAGGTATTAGACTTCAGAGACAACAGCTCGCAAACGCCCCCATGTGTTTTTACACGGCATTGCAGTATTGCAGCCAGCCGGAATAAAATGCTTAAATCACAGCCGCGAATATAACGCTATATACCCCGGGAGAAAACGACACAAAACCGCACATCACCGGGATCCTCTGAAATTCGCGAAGCGAGCCAAGTAAGAATAAAGTTGGTCGCCAGTGTATATGTTAGTAGGAGATGGCAGTATGCATGCTTTCCAGTAGACGAGGGGTTAACCCAGCTTATTAAGCAGTCCGCAGGTGATTCAAATTAGGCTAGTTCACCTGCTTTAAAAGAGGAAGAGGAAATGCCTCTGGGGCAGCAGTCTCTCTCTGAGGCACAGAGAGAAGACAGAGGAGTGTTGACAGACAAAAGCTGCTCAGATTGATCCTGTCCCAAGGGGGAGAACCTTTCGGGAGGAGGTTCTTACAGCCAACCCAGCTAAATGTTCAGTCGGCCTAGCAGAAGCAAAATATCTTGTCTATGTTGTGGGAAGGGGGACATTAAAGACTCAGCTCAATAAAGTTGAAGCCATTGAGAGTTTGCCCCGTCCCCTTAAAGAAAACAGGTTAGGATATTTCTAGGCATTGTAGGTTACTACAGGCGATTTATACCCCATTTTGCAACCCGGGCTGCACAGCTTTCAGATTTAGTAAAGGCAAAGGCACCTGATGTTGTAAAATGGAACAGTGATGCGGAGACCACATTTTTAGACCTACGTACAGCGCTCTGTAGTCACCCAGTCTTGGTAGCCCCGGATTTTACGAAGGAGTTTTTTCTGCAAATGGACGCCTCCAAAGTAGGTCTCGGAGCAGTACTGTCCCAGTTTGTAGGAGAAGAGGAACACCCGGTCCCCTATTTAAGTCGCAAATTGTGTCCCCACGAACAAAGATATGCCACAGTAGAAAAAGAGTGTTTGGACGTAAAGTGGGCAACAGACACATTGAAGTATTACCTTTTAGGCAGGTCTTTTACGCTCGTTACAGATCACGCACCCCTACAGTGGATGCATAGAAATAAAGAAAAGAACTCGAGAGTTACCCGTTGGTTTCTGTCGTTGCAACCTTTCAACTTCACGGTCCAACATTGGCCAGGCATACTGCACAGTAATGCTGACGTACTCTCTAGGGTGCACAGTCTCGGTGCACGGGCCGCTCCACTCGGTAACGTTACGCTGGGAAGGGGGATATGTGACAGGGTCATTGACTCTGTATATGTTAGTAGGAGATGGCAGTATGCATGCTTTCCGGTAGACGAGGGGTTAACCCAGCTTATTAAGCAAAGTGAAAAAACGAGTGACCGCGGCGCCACTCGTTTTTTCACTCATCTCTTTTACTTCCGGCTGGAGCACACAAGGACACCACTACACAGCAGACCGCTGGGCAACCTCGTAACCAGCACTTCGGCAGATCACACAAGGAGTCGTGAGTACTGACCGCTGAGTCTATACCGGGACACAGGGCGTGGGTGAGGCGTCCTGCTACCGGTTAAAGGGACTTATTTTCGGGCATTTCCCTGGACGTGTCCGCGGGTATTTCCCCCGGTCCAAAGCCCCCCGCCCTGTCTTAGTCTGCACGGCTATATCTTGGTTGCCTATTGTCTTTACTAATCAAAGGATGTCCACCTCTTGCTGCTATGGACTTGCATAATTAGAACCACCACGGTTTTGGTAGCCACGGTATCCCGAGGGGTCCATTCCCCTATTTCTTGTCTACAGCTTATTAAGCAGTCCACAGGTGATTCAAATTAAGCTAGTTCACCTGCTTTAAAAGAGGAAGAGGAAATGCCTCTGAGGCGGCAGTCTCTCTCTGAGGCACAGAGAGAAGACAGAGGAGTGTTGACAGACAGACACAAGCTGCTCAGATTGATCCTGTCCCAAGGGGGAAACAAAGCTCCCAGGTAAGAAGCCAAATGGTATTGTTGAACATTGTTTGGCTTCACTAGGTTATCTAGCCAGCCAGGTAGATAGCCTGCACTTTTGTTTAGTCAGTGCCCCGACCGGGGTTAGGTTTTTGTTTACGTATTTCATTTATAGGGACAGTGTACCCATTGTTTTAGTTACCCTTTTTGGACAAATAAATCCACCAGCACTATTTCACCAGAAAAGTCGTGTTGTCTCCTCACTTACCACGGCCATCCTGCCACAATATATATATATATATATATATATATATATATATATATATATATATATATATATATATATATATATATATATATATATATATATATATATATATATATACTGTATATATATATATACAGTGGTCGACAAATCACCAAAAAATCTAGTCGCCGAACAAAAAAATCTACTCGCCACCTAGTACCACACGTGTGCTGCTTGGGCCAATAGGAGCTCACCACAATGTTAAATCCACTCGCCCGGGGCGTGCAAATGTATAGGTTTGTCGAACACTGTATATATATATATATATATATATATATATATATATATATATATATATATATATATATATATATATGGAACAAACAGAAGGAAAAAAGCTGCGCCTTAAAGGAACATATAAACTATGTATGTCTATGTAGAAATATCTGATGTATAACCTAAATAGTCTAAGCAATATTGTAAAGGTATACAGACCTATAACCATAAGATAGGCCCATAACAAACATACAACAACAATACATGAAAAAAAGCAAATGAAAGGATAAACCAGTCCTCAAATAGTTCCGATGATGAATATGGATGCTGGTATGTAGGGTCTCCGGCAGCTCTGAGTGTGGACCTACCACGTCCACAGGATATCTAAAAAGGAAAAAAGTGGAGAGAGCGCACGCCCATAGCGTATAAAAGTATATTTAATGAAGGGGAGGGGGGAGGGAGGGGTAAAAAACGCACTTACAAGAAGTACAATAAAATCAAGCATATGTGATAATAATCACCGCTATCCGGTCTAACTGCAAGCTCTTGGGGCAGTCCCAGGCTCCGTTGGTGAAGGAGCAGCGTCTCAGCAGATTTCCAGGACTGATGTAAGTCATCCGGTCAAAATGCAGACTTTGGGGGCATTCCCAGGCTCCGTTGGCAAACGAGCAGCGTACCAGCAGTTTCCCAGGGCTGGTGTGCTGTGAATAGTCCCAGACAAAAAGTTCCGTATAGGTAGTGCCTGCAGCACTAGCGCTAGGATCAGTCCGCTCCTGCGCTGGATGTAGACTTCAATGTCAGTGCGTCTGACGTCACGACGCTCCCTGACGCGTTTCGTCAGTCTCGGCTAACTTTTTCAAAGGGATAACGTGAGGGGGGAGGTCCGGTATTATATACACACTCCAATGATGGTAATTGATGAAAAAACACCCCTACTCAGCTGCAGTCATTATCCGTGCTACCAACACTATAGAAAACATAATTACATAAAATACAGATATTTACCCTGAAAGAATTGGAGGAGATGATAAAATAAAACTAAGATATACATTCAATATCTAATCATATTACTAAATATACATATACAGTTAACACACAGTTAAACATATATTAGATATAAAATAGTTATCAATAACCAATTATAAAACAACATTATAAAACAACATAATAAAACAACATAATTCTCTAGGGCTCAAACCCAAATTGAAAATACTAATCCTGTATGTGAATCAAACCCCATCAGTTGTAACCATGGGATACATTGCAATACATCAACATGGTGCAATGATAATACATATCTAGATCCCACCTGTAGATAGAGGGATGATCACACACAGGCCAGTGTGGAGTATATTACTTAAATATTGATGATGGAACAGGAGATCATATGACATTATATACATATACATATATGCAACCACAATCAATTAAATATTAAATATTGCACCCAAAGGGGGGGGGAAGGGGGGGAAGGGGGGGGAAGGGGGGGGGGAGGGGAAGGGGGGGGGGGGGGAAGGGGAAGGAATAAGGAATTGGAATGGGGGGACCTCTGGAGGAGATCCAAACAAGGGATGAACTGAGAAGCAGAGGAGGAGAACAGGAAGAGGCATCCGAGGAAAAACTAAACTAAAGTACTAACGTCTAAACATTCGTTTAGTCCCCCAGGACTGAGAGTGCCCAATTGGTGAATCCAATAGGATTCCCGCCTGCAGAGCGTCTTGAACCGGTCGCCTCCCAGAACACAGGGAGAAATGGTCTCTATTCCCATAATTTGCATGGTCTTGGGATTCTGTTGATGAAATAATTTAAAGTGTCGAGGGACACTGTGATTATTCAGACCTTTAATAACATTTCTCCTATGTTCTAGGAAGCGAGTTCCCAGAGTCCTGGTGGTTCGTCCAACATATTTCAGACTGCAACCGCACTGTATAAGATACACAACATAAGTGCTGAGACAGGTGATAGAGCTACTGATGGCATACGTGGTACCCCTCATTGGAGAACAAACATGAGTTTGATTCAAAAGATGCCTGCACGTAATGCATCGACTGCGGCCACAGGGATGGTTACCCAATGGTCCCTTCTGTTTTACAGTATCACACTTGGAGGATGATTTAAGCCTAGTGGGAGCAAGTATGCTTTTTATACTCCTTGCTTTCCTATATGTAACAGTAGCTCTATCCGGCAGGATAGGTCCTAGATAAGGATCACACTTTAGAATGGACCAATGATCATTTAAAATCCTATTGATAAATTTGGATGACTGGTTGTAGGTGGTAATAAATCTTACAGTCGACCTCTCCATCTCTGAATGTATTATTGGGGTGTCATAACCTGAACGTTTTCCTCTCTGTTGTTTATTTTGTTTGCTTTTTGATTTCTCAAGTAAAGTCGATCTAGCAATGGAACTCACCTTGCTGAGAGAGTCGGACACCACGATGGGATCATATCCCTTGGAACGAAACTTCTTTCCAAGTGTGACCGACTGGTTTTCAAAGTCAACATCCCTTGTGCAGTTCCTACGAATTCTGTGGAACTGCCCCAAGGGAATATTGTTGAGCCAGTGTTTGTGATGGTTGCTGGACGCATGGACGTAGCTATTCACAGACACAGACTTGAAATGTGTGGTGGTAATGATATTCAGGTCTGTGTCTATGCTCAGGGCCAGATCCAGAAATACAGTGGACAAGTTGTTAATATCAAAAGTAAATTTGAGTCCAAACGAGTTGTCGCTGAAGGAGCTCAGGATATCGTGTAAGACCGACTCCTCTCCGTCCCAAATTATAATGATGTCATCTATGAAACGGCCAGAGTATACGAGACCCGCTCCAAGTGAGGTGTTTTGCCAGACATGGGATTCTTCCCAGTGCCCCATAAAGAGGTTGGCATAACTGGGAGCGAATCTCGTACCCATGGCCGTTCCACAGATTTGCAAGTGAAAATCATTTTCAAATAAAAAATAATTGTGCGTGAGAATGAAGTGAATACTTTGTAAAATAAATCGCTTCTGTTTATCTGGGAATCGTGAATCCTTATCCAACCAATATTTAATTGCCTCTAACCCCTTGGTGTGTTCAATACAGGTGTATAGTGATGATACATCACATGTAGCCCATAGATAGGTGGATTTCCACCTGATATTGGAAATGGAGTCGATGACATGGAGTGTATCCTTAACATGCGACCTCAGTGCAGTTACATAGGGGTGAAGAAAGTAATCTACATATTGGGATAGGGTCGATGTCATCGACTCCACGCCCGATACTATGGGTCTACCAGGGGGATTGGACAAGGATTTGTGCACTTTGGGGAGGTGATAAAAAATGGGAGTGCGTGGATGTGAACAAAACAAAAATTTAAATTCCACTTTTGAAATAATACCATCACCCTGTGCAGATGTGAGGAGCTCCTTCAGCAACAACTGGTAAGTATCAACTGGATCGGATTCCAACAAGGTATAGGAGGCCGAGTTACCCAGGAGTCTGCGTGCCTCTGCGAGATAAGCAGATAAGTCCTGGATGACTATGCCCCCCCCCCTTGTCGGCCTGTCTAATAACTATATCATGATTGATCTTAAGCCCGCCCAATGCGTCCAGTTCACCTTTTGTTAAATTGGGGTTGAATTTGGTGGATTTTGCACACATGGACTCAAAGTCACGTAAAACCAGGCTGTAGAACGTATCCACAAATCCGCCCTTGGACTGGTATGGGAAGAAGACTGATTTCGGTCTAAAAGGTGAGTGCAAAATATATATATACAGTGTTCGACAAACCTATACATTTGCTCGCCCCGGGCGAGTGGATTTAACATCGTGGCGAGCTCCTATTGGCCCAAGCAGCACACGTTTGGTACTAATGGAAAAATAGGGTAACCCCAATTATCGAGGCCACTACCAGGCACTATGGAGTGTGTTTAGGAAAGAAGGTTTGACACCGGTATACAGGTGATGCAGGTAATAAGGCAATATTGGGGTATCTCCGATACTAACAAGGGGAGTGGGGTACTGGAAAACCGGTTAGAGGTACAAGGGGACACCTCCCAAGGGGCCGCCCCCAAGTAAATCACGGCCCGGCTACCAATATATCCTCACCTGTCTCCTCTGTGTATCGCGTGGAGGTCCCTTGAAAGCCGTTCCTGTTTGCGGCTGCAAGCTTGATCCTGGAGGCTCTGTGTGCTGGGATTCTGCTTGCTGGCGTCTGCGTGCCCCAACCGGATATGACGTCACAGGTGAAAAAAATGGAGATTGCTTCCGAGGTTCACAGCACCTTCACTCAGCCAGTTGTATGAATATAAAAAACTTTATTAGTAACCAGCAATGTACAACAGCATGAATACTCTTACGTGTTTCGTCCAAGCCAGGACTTTTTAAAAAAAAGTCCTGGCTTGGACGAAACGCGTAAGAGTGTTCATGCTGTTGTACATTGCTGGTTACTAATAAAGTTTTTTATATTCATACAACTGGCTGAGTGAAGGTGCTGTGAACCTCGGAAGCAATCTCCATTTTTTTCACGTTTGGTACTAGGTGGCGTGTAGATTTTGGCGAGTGGATTTAGGCCGCTGGTGAGCTGTGCTGAGGCTCTATGACATCCCCTGCTCACGACAACTTTTTTAAAAAATAAATAAATAATCCCCCTCCCTGATTGGGTTGACGCGGGGAAGAGGGCAGGCAGGCAGCACTGGGTTAGCCCCTTCTCCCGATCTCCTCCCCCCTGCCCATGATCTCCTCCCCCCCTGATCTCCTCCCCCCCTGCCCCCCGATCTGGGGGGGGTCCCCGCTTGCTGCCTGGTGCGGGAGGTAGGCTGAGGCGGGTCCCTGCTTGCTGCCCCCCTGCCTTGCAGAGGCCCTCCTGCCATGCGGAGGCCCCCGCTGCCATGTGCGACCCCCTGCCTTGCAGAGGCCCTCCTGCCATGTGGAGGGCCCACTGCCGTGCGGAGGCCCCACTGCTGCCATGTGCGACCCCCCTGCCTTGCGGGGAGTGTGTGTGTGTGTGTGTGTGTGTGTGTGTGTGTGTGTGTGTGTGTGTGTGTGTGTGTGTGTGTGTGACTGAGTGACAGTGTGTGTGACTGAGTGACTGTGTGTGTGTGTGTGTGTGTGTGTGTGTGTGTGTGTGTGTGTGTGTGTGTGTGTGTGTGTGTGTGTGTGTGTGTGTGTGTGTGTGTGTGTGTGTGTGTGTGTGTGTGTGTATGTGAGTGAGTGTGTGAGTATGTGAGTGAGTGTGTGTCTGTGAGTGTGTGTGTCTGTGAGTGTGTGTGTGTGTCTGTGAGTGTGTGTGTGTCTGTGAGTGTGTGTGTCTGTGAGTGTCTGTAAGTGTGTGTGTCTGAGTGTGTCTGTGAGTGTGTCTGTGAGTGTGTGTGTGTCTGTGTGTGTGTGTCTGTGAGTGTGTGTGTCTGTGAGTATGTGTGTCTGTGAGTGAGTGTGTGTGTCTGAGTGTGTGTGTCTGTGAGCGAGTCTGTGTATCTGTGAGTGTGTCACCCTCTCTCCCTCTCTTTGTAACCCTCTCCCTGTCACCCTCTCCCTGTGTCACCCTCTCCCTGTGTCACCCTCACACTTTCCCTGTCGCCCTCACCCTCTCCCTGTCGCACTCACCCTTTCCATGTCACCCTCACCCTTTCCCTGTCGCCCTCACCATTTCCCTGTCGCCCTCACCCTTTCCCTGTCGCCTTCACCCATCCCTGTCGCCCTCACCCTTTCCCTGTCGCCCTCACCCTGTCGCCCTCACCCTTTCCCTGTCGCCCTCACCCTTTCCCTGTCGCCCTCACCCTTTCCCTGTCGCCCTCACCCTTTCCCTGTCGCCCTCACCCATCCCTGTCGCCCTCACCCTTTCCCTGTCGCCCTCACCCTGTCACCCTCACCCTTTCCCTTTCACCCTCACCCTTTCCCTGTTGCCCTCACCCTTTCCCTGTCGCCCTCACCCTTTCCCTGTCGCCCTCACCCATCCCTGTTGCCCTCACCCTTTCCCTGTCTCCCTCACCCTCACCCTTTCCCTGTCGCCCTCACCCTTTCCCTGTCGCCTCACCCTTTCCCTGTCGCCTTCACCCTTTCCCTGTCGCCCTCACCCTTTTGCCCTCACCCATCCCTGTCACCCATCCCTGTCGCCCTCACCCTTTCCTTGTCACCTTCACCCTTTCCCTGTCGCCCTCACCCTCTCCCTGTCACCCTCACCCTCTCCCTGTGTCACCCTTTTCCTGTCGCCCTCACCCTTTCCCTGTCACCCTCACCCTTTCCCTGTCGACCTCAACCTTTCCCTGTCGCCCTCTCCCTCTCTCTGTCGCCCTCTCCCTCTCTCTGTTGCCCTCTCTCTGTCGCTCTCTCTCTGTCACTCTCTCTCTGTCTTTGTTTCTCATTCTCTCTCTGTGTGTGTTCTCTCTCTCTGTTTCTCTCTCATTCTCTCTCTTTCTCTGTGTCTCTCTCTCTCTAACTCTCTCTGTCTCTGTGTGTGTGTGTCTCTCTCTCTTTGTGTGTCTCTCTCTCTGTCTCTCTCTCTCTCTGTCTCTCTGTCTCTCTCTCTGTCTCTCTCTCTGTCTCTCTCTCTCTGTCTCTCTCTCTCTGTCTCTCTCTCTGTCTCTCTCTCTGTCTCTCTCTCTGTCTCTCTCTCTGTCTCTCTCTCTGTCTCTCTCTCTGTCTCTCTCTCTCTCTTTCTGTCTCTCACCCACTCTCTCTCTCTCTGTCTCTCACACTCTGGATCTCTTATTTACCCTATATATCTTAACTGCCCTATACCTACACCGAAATAACCTATACTGCTTTCTTCCAGATCTAACTCTCGAGCTTCACACGGAAGACATCGGAATCCCCCCTAAACCAGAAGACAGGTAAGGAACACCTCCCATCCAATGTATAACATTGCGGGAATGAGAGTACCTGGACATTGATGGACTGTGGATCAGGTAAGATCCCAGGTGGGATTGCTTCTTTAGATATTGTGAAGCGGGGGCATCCAGGCACTAGTTATGGGGTTCAGGAAATGAGTCATTCACATCTGGCTTTTTTTCTAAATCTGACATTTACACACACATACACACATACATACATACACACACACACACACGTAACAAGGACTAATTGTAGTATAATGTAATACAATAAATAAACTAATGTCAAAAACGAATGTTGTTCTTACTAGGAATTGATTCATTTATTTTTATTAAAAAGTGGGTCTGGGGGCGGGACTAGGGGCGGGCTGGGGCGGGACTAGGGGCGGGGCTGGGGCAGGACCAGGGGCGGGGCTAGGTGGCAAGTAGATTTTTTGTTCGGTGAGTAGATTTTTGGGTGATTTGTCGACCACTATATATATATATATATATATATATATATATATATATATATATATATATATATATATATATATATCCGTGTAGAGGTATCAGTACCGTGTTAGCCGAGCTTCAATAATCAAAAAATAAATAGATGATACCGTTCTGTGGCTAACGAAATGCTTTTATTTGTGCGAGCTTTCGAGAGACACTGATCTCTTCTTCCGGCGATGTTACAATGAAAGCTCGCACAAATAAAAGCATTTCGTTAGCCACAGAACGGTATCATCTATTTATTTTTTGATTATATATATATATATATATATATATATATATATATATATATATATATATATATGTATAGGCAATACGGTACCGTATGATGACGAATATCAGAGGCAGCACTCCAAAAGGCTGTCAAAAGAATATATTGTATTAACAAGACATCATTCCATCATTCCAATGTTTGATCATCACATCACCTTGATAAAGGTCCCACACGCGGACCGAAACGTTGGAATGATGTCTTGTTAATACAATATATTCTTTTGACAACCTTTTGGAGTGCTGCCTCTGATATTCGTCATCATACGGTATCGTATTGACTATTTGTTCCATACAGGATTTGCACCCAGTCTATTGATTTCCCAGCCGGAGTGCCTATTGTTCTTTATTATATGCTATATGCAATATATATATATACATACATACATACAGGTATTTGCCTTTCTGATAAGTATTTTTACCTTTATGAGTTCAGTAATACTGTCTGACTCTACTTACCGTTAGCATTGTAATGTTACACAATGAGCTATCAAAGAATTCACCCTTGCGTGACTTTAAGCAGCAAAACTTTAAAAGCCATATATGTTTATTTTTAAATAAATCAGTTCTGTAGTATAAGACAGCGCTGCGCAATCTTTCCTGCTTGCGTCCCCCCTCCTGCTTCCCTCCCTGCTTGTGCCCCCCTCCTTTACCCCCTCTCCTACTCCCGGCATCAGACAACGTCGCAGGGTCACATGACATCACGTTGCGATGCCAACGTGACGTTACATGACCCCACGGCATCATTTAATGCCGCGTTGCCATGGAGACGTGTCACCGAAGATAAGGTAAGATAGTTGCAGAGGCCTGATGCGATCCCCTGGCATTAATTTAAATGCCTTGGGGGAAGAGTGTGGGACCCCTGCAACCGCCCGCGCCCCACCTGAATAATTTTTGGCACCCCCCAGTTTGTGCATCGCTGGTAAAAGATAATCATATTTTAAACCCCTTATGCTATTTTTAATGATTTCTTGTATGTACTGGTCATTCTTTGGTTGCTACAGCAACCATTTAGAAAGTCATATCCACTTCATCTTTTGAAACACACACACACCTTTTTGAGCCCTGCCCTTTGGCAACTAAGTATCACAAACAGATCTTTTGCTATGTTCCAAACAGCAGGCTATTTTTACAGCTTTCAGAGTAACAGACAATGTGTTTACACTTAATTAATATAATGTTACATATCAGCTGCTACATGTCACAGACTGCAGCACAAAATTAGAAGGTGGCCATTTTGTTTGGCCCTCAATCAGGATTTTGATAGATTTATAACAGGAGCACTAAAAGATTGTCAGCTTAGGAAAAAATTTAGAATTAAACATTGTCACATTGTCACGGGAGACCAAGTTTTATCATAACATTAATCCTGGGATTCTGGATTGAGCACAACAAGGAGGGCAAAATAAATTGTAATTTTATTTCCTTTTCAGACAAACACACAATTCTTCACAATTACACTCAATAAATAATAAATGTGTTTCGAGAGTGATACACCAAAGAATCCCCTTTGGATAGGCGCACTGCAGACCTGAAAATAAAGACGGTCAGGGGTAGGATATGGTGTGTATAAATAAAAAACTTTATTAAATATTTGTGTATAAATAAAAACTTTATTGAATATTAGTGTAATAGTGTACACAAAACAGTATATAGTGCTGTACTATACACTGACTAATAATAGACTGCTGTTGATCTATGTCAACCTCCGTCAAGCGTCTCACTGTGCTCCCATTAGTTCTGTCTCCCTTGAGGTGTGAAAATCTTGGCAGATGCTCTAAATGTCAATAATCTAGATGGGTTATTGTAACCCTATGACATATTGGTAGGTATAGGCTCTACCGAGACTTAGGCCTCGGTCCCGCTGCGCTCGTTGGCGCGGGCGGCAATGTCGCGAGTTCCCCACCAGCAGGGGAATCCTCGCGAGCCGGTCCCGGTCCCCACTGGCGGCACAGCTGACTACACGCTGTCGCGGGTCAGCCGCTGGAGACACCAGAGAATGGTGTTTTCTAGCTTTGACGCGTGACGTGTGTGGCTGTGAGCCAATGGGGAGGGGAGGCTTCGGGAGGAGGAGAGGCTTCGGGGAGCGGGGAGGAGTGTGGAGTGAAAGCAGGTGAGTGCCTTTCTCTGTGTGTGTGTCTGAGTGCGTGCCTGTCTGTGTGTGTATGTGTCTAAGTGCGTGAGTGCCTGTCTGTGTGTGTGTGTGCCTGAGTGCCTGCCTCTGTCTGTGTGTGTGTGTGTATGAGTGCGTGAGTGCCTGCCTGTGTGTGCGCGCGTGTGTGTGTGTATGAGTGTGTGAGTGCCTGTCTGTGTGTGTGTGTGCCCGAGTGCCTGCCTCTGTCTGTGTGTGTGTATGAGTGCGTGAGTGCCTGCCTGTGTGTGCGCGCCCGTGTGTGTGTGTATGAGTGCGTGAGTGCCTGCCTGTGTGTGTGTGTGTGTGTGTGTGCGCGTGTATGAATGAGTGCCTGCGTGTGTGTGTTTAAACTTACCTTCCAGCTCCAGCCCGAGTCCGTGGAGGGAGGGGGGGGAGAGTAGCGGGTCCCTCCGCTCAAGCCACGCCCCCCCTCCCTGTCAAACCGCCCACCTCCCGATCAAACCTCCCACCTCCCGCCCACCTCCCGATCAAACCTCCCACCTCCCGCCCACCTCCCGATCAAACCTCCCACCTCCCGCTCCGGCTCCCGCTCCCTACAGACCGCAGATCGCGGTCTGTGTATCTCAGCGCACCGCCTGTCAGCAGCGCAGGTGCGCTGACTCTGGGAGCGGGGCCTTAGCCTAACAGAGAAGTTCACGCAGCACATCAACGTAATGTGCACACTGCGCATGCGTCATGTAAGTTAAAACAGTAGAGTCTGTTTATATGCGAGTTGCGCATGCGCCGGGGCAGTGCGTGAAGTAAATGTTTGGACGGCCCGTATAAGGTTGGTAACGGGTAAAGGGAGTACTGGGTATCGAGGAAATGTTCAATAGTGATTACACATAGTGACACACAGAGCGTAGTGCCTATGGATCACTATAGATCGTAGTTTGATATGAACCCAGTATATATGCGTATTCTTTGTACATTGGTGCGTTCATGTGTCAAAGTTTGTGCTGTATCTGGTATAGTGTGCGTCTCAAACGGGCGTAGGTACGAGGATGCTGTGCACCTTTAGTAGCAGGAGTAGTGAAAAATAGTAAACGCAGGTCTGGGCTGCTTGGTAATATTTTCAACGGGGTTTTTTTGGTGCCCATGTGACCGCAGAGCTGCTCACTCGTAAACTGCTGCAATTGAGAAAATGGTATAGCACACGAGACCTAGGTAGTCAGAGCAGCTGTGTCTATACAGGGCTGCATGGAAAAAACATGCACGGTAGTATTTAAAGCAGGCAGGCTATTATGATAGTGAATAGCAAGTGCTGCCCTGTAGCAGCACTAACACCTCTTTAAATGGGTGTATCAAATGAAAGTAAGACACAGGTCATCCGGGGTGAAGTCACAGGAAGTGACGAAACATGCAGCATGTCGGGTCTTTAGCTGTATGATTCATACCTTACCACGCCAGCTATCTCTACTAGCTCCTCTAGTGCGCTGACCTGTGTCTTACTTTCATTTGATACACCCATTTAAAGAGGTGTTAGTGCTGCTACAGGGCAGCACTTGCTATTCACTATCATAATAGCCTGCCTGCTTTAAATACTACCGTGCATGTTTTTTCCATGCAGCCCTGTATAGACACAGCTGCTCTGACTACCTAGGTCTCGTGTGCTATACCATTTTCTCAATTGCAGCAGTTTACGAGTGAGCAGCTCTGCGGTCACATGGGCACCAAAAAAAACCCCGTTGAAAATATTACCAAGCAGCCCAGACCTGCTTTTACTATTTTTCACTACTCCTGCTACTAAAGGTGCACAGCATCCTCGTACCTACGCCCGTTTGAGACGCACACTATACCAGATACAGCACAAACTTTGACACATGAACGCACCAATGTACAAAGAATACGCATATATACTGGGTTCATATCAAACTACGATCTATAGTGATCCATAGGCACTACGCTCTGTGTGTCACTATGTGTAATCACTATTGAACATTTCCTCGATACCCAGTACTCCCTTTACCCGTTACCAACCTTATACGGGCCGTCCAAACATTTACTTCACGCACTGCCCCGGCGCATGCGCAACTCGCATATAAACAGACTCTACTGTTTTAACTTACATGACGCATGCGCAGTGTGCACATTACGTTGATGTGCTGCGTGAACTTCTCTGTTAGTCTCGGTAGAGCCTATACCTACCAATATGTCATAGGGTTACAATAACCCATCTAGATTATTGACATTTAGAGCATCTGCCAAGATTTTCACACCTCAAGGGAGACAGAACTAATGGGAGCACAGTGAGACGCTTGACGGAGGTTGACATAGACCAACAGCAGTCTATTATTAGTCAGTGTATAGTACAGCACTATATACTGTTTTGTGTACACTATTACACTAATATTCAATAAAGTTTTTATTTATACACAAATATTTAATAAAGTTTTTTATTTATACACACCATATCCTACCCCTGACCGTCTTTATTTTCAGGTCTGCAGTGCGCCTATCCAAAGGGGATTCTTTGGTGTATCACTCTCGATACACATTTATTATCTATCTAGCCCATCCCCAGGCAGCACGCCTCTACCTTCTAGGGGTCTGAGCGAGGTCCCTTTCTATAGTTTACACTCAATAAACACTTACTGGGATGGGGAAACGAAATAAAATGTCCATGAAACGAATGATTTGAGAACAAAGTCTCTGGGCACCCCAGCACGCATGCAAGTGGGTGCGCGATTTGAGCCGTGCGACAATCCTTGGTAGGGGCACATGTTGCCACCCCTGTATCTCCGCCGAAAGGAATCTTTTCGTTGGGTCCTTACAGGATTCGTTCGGGAATCCTTAGCTCAAACGAATTCTGGAAGAGGGGCACGAACCTTGGTTACGATGTTGTTAACCCCTCACACTCCGGAACCGCAGACACTGTAACTTGGACAAGTCTTAGATGAACTCAGATGGATCTTACTAGGACTGGGCTGCAGGAATTTTTATAGGGTTACGGGTACTATCTCTAACATACCCAGCCAATCCTCCCATGGGAACAACTTTTCACACCTATCCCAGACTTGCCAGTAGCTCACAAAAAGGGCAGAAGTTGCTTCCCCGTTTGCTACGAGCATACACTGGCGACACACTTTATTCGAGCTCATCTAGTCCCACGAATTTGGGTATACTCGGGTGTATTGAGGTTTGTGACTGTTTTCTGCCCGAGTGCATTGCGTTATTTTCCAGGCAGGGATTGAAGCATTTTATTCCCGCTGGCTGCAATACTGCACAGTATATATATATATATACTGCATTACAATTCATGAATTTATGCCATCTGGTAGACACGCGAAGCATTGCAGCCTATTAAATCCTAATCATTATCATTTAACAGATCAGCCGCCCGTCAGCCAGGCATGAACCATGGCTGGGAAGGCAAACGCAACGGGGCTTGTCTGAGGTGAGGAGCGGCGCATTCCAGGTATCTGCCAGGTACATACTGGGTATTTGCTCGAATAAAGTGTGTCGCAGCAGTATGCTAACTTGACACCTAAGCTGCTTGGCATACCAGGCCCCACCCCTTGTCTGGGGTTTGGCTACCAACTGTTGATAGCCCATACTTCGCATCAATATCTGGTACTTTGCAATAATCCGGCCACCCTAAAACCTAGGGTCTCTGAGGCTTTTCAACTCCGGACTTCTCTAGACACCGGGGCACCAACTCAGCAGGGTGCCCATTGAAGTACGGAGATGAAAAATTCCTCAGCTCATTCATTCTTAACATATTGACATGTTAATGATTCATTGCCGGGCTGACAGGAAAGGGTTCCTGCCTTTACATTTTAAAACATACCTGAAACACATTTTATTTGTATATGTACTTTCTGTATGTGTGGGTGATATAAAAACAACATGTATGTGAATGTTACATTCTCAACTATCTGTATTCCAAAAATTAGAGTGCTAGCTCCTTCCTAACAAAAGTTAGCTATTTAATTGAATAGGCTCTGTGATGTGGTTTGCGGTTTGAGCTATGGCATACAATGTATCACTGCTTGCCAGAATCGGTAACCGCAGCAGCACTCCACCACTTGATCTTAATTGGTTAACGAGACCTCAGGATACATTGTTGCATTCTGCCACTTCAACTAGACCGCAAACCACTTATCCACTTGAGTTTGTGGTTAAGACTCCCCCGGTGGGGTTTGTGGTTTAGGAAGTGATACAGAGCTTCAATGTAGCTGCTTACCACAGATGCACTTATTCAATTAATGCTTGGCACAGCGCTAGAAGCTCTCTGTTGCGAATAAAGTTTGCACATTCAACATACATTCATAGGACTGCAGCTAGTTTCTGAGCTGCAAAACAGGGACAGGGACATTAAAGGGGATGTATAGGGGAAACATGACATTGTGGTGACCAAAAATTAATCCCGTCATCCCCAACAAGGTTTAAGGGTAACCAGCCGGGTATAAGACCTTTATTATTGGCCTGGTTATCCCCTTCACCGCCACACACATGATTTACATATACAAAAAAAAAACAGAAGAAAAAAAGGATAAATGTAATATTGCTGCTTTAAGGTACAACTGATCACTAATAGTTTTTTTTTGTGGACTCCATGTTAAAAATTATGGTTGAATCCCAGAGGTCCCAACCTATGTATACATCAGTATACTCTAGCAATAATGCATTACACAGCATTTCAAATAATGATATTGCCTGCGGGCTTCTATCCTTCACATTCCAAATCTGCTAGTGTTAATTCTGACTGCACGCTCAACTCACTACATCACGCTGCTAGTTCTCTTGGGAAATAATAGCAATTAATCATGAATCCAATGCCTGTCTTTATCTTTCAGCATACAGTACATTGTGCTAAGTAATATTGACACATTTATATCAAAGTTCTATTTTGGATACAATGATTGATTGCAAGAAATTATCCAGGCACAGGGAGTTTAGGTATTATGGTTAATTTGTATAATAGATATACCTGTGAGTATGTCACTACATGCTACAAATGAATAATGAATAATTGTTTAGAACTCATGTATTATTATATTTAGTGTGCACCATGCATCAGATGCTACTGAATTTTTCTGTGGATTACTATTTTTCATAATTTCACTAAACCTATTTGGTTCACATTTGATAAGCTCTGTATAGAGACGCAACATGTTTTATATGTGGACACATAAGAGTGACGAATAAATTGACACTGAATCATGTTTGAATACTTTATTTATCACATAATTGAGACATTACACGATCCTCCTCAGTCACAGTATTTCACCACATCAACTAGAGCCCCTGTATCTACATTTGGCCCCATTGCTTAGCAAATCTACCCAAAGAATTTCGCACCAATCCCTCCTAGTTTGCTCTTCTAAGGGAGGTGTTTCACACAAGTAACAGTGTGTGTGTGTGTGTGTGTGTGTGTGTGTGTGTGTGTGTGTGTGTGTGTGTGTGTGTGTGTGTGTGTGTGTGTATACAGATGCAGTCTTGACTTTAGTCGCCAGCCATTGGGGGAACGACCCACGTGATCGGGAGATTTAAACAAAGCAGAGAGATACTGGTACCCCATACCCATATGGGGTCTGTAACTTGGAAAGCAGGTGGTCCCAGGGCTGAAATCAATGCAGTTAAGCTCCAGAGACCCCCTGCTACAAAACAATATTACAAATAAAATAAAAGCAGCTTCATTAACCTAGCGGCAAGCCGCTAAGGCAATGAATGGGTTAAGGAAGAGCACCTGCTTTGTTGGGGTAGAGGAGGTGAGTGAAGGTTGTAGTTGCCCCAGGGTGGGTGATTAGGACTACTGGGAAAATGGTGGGAGAGTTTAACCCCTTCATTACCTTAGCGGTAGTAACAGCTATAACAATGAAGAGGTTAACCCCTCTCACTACGCACCCGAGGCCTAACCACCCACCCTGGGGCAACTACCCCCTTCACCCACCTCCTTTAACCCCAATAAACATTACAGTACAATCACCAATACAATACATTGAACCACCCCCCTCTTGGTGAGGGCGGTGATAGGGGCAAAAGTGGTAGAAAAACTTCGAATAAATCTCTGATAGTAATTTGAAAAGCCTAGAAAGCGTTGGATGGCTTTGAGGGAGTTGGGTTGCGGCCAGTCGAGTATGGCTTTAAGTTTCTCGGGATCCATGAAACCTTTATCCGAGATGATGTATCCAAAGAAGGAAGTGGAGGTTTGATGAAAGAGGCATTTTTCCATCTTGGCGTACAAGTGGTTGGAGCGGAGACGAGAGAGAACGAGCCTGGTGTGTTGGACATGATCCTGAAGGTTCTTCGAAAAAATGAGGATGTCATCTAAATACACGATCACGAATGAGTTGAGTACGTCGTGAAAAATTTCATTTATGAAATCTTGAAAAACTGCCGGGGCGTTACAGAGTCCGAAAGGCATCACCAGATATTCATAATGGCCGCTGCGAGTATTGAAGGCCATTCCATTCATTTTCCCATTCATCGCCCTCCCGAATGCGTATTAGATTGTACACCCCACGGAGATCCAGTTTCGTGAACAACTTGGCTCCCTGAAGTCTGTCGAAAAGTTCGGAGATAAGGGGGGGCAGGTACCGATTTTTGACCATGATCCGGTTGAGGCCCGGTAGTCGATGCAGGGTCTAAGCATATTATCCTTCTTTTTAACAAAAAATTACCCGGCCCTGGCGGGTGAGGAAGAATGGCATATAAATCCCTTTTCGAGGTTTTCACGTATGTATTCGTCCATGGCTTCAGTCTCGGGGAAAGAGAGGATATGATTTGGACCATGGGAATACAGCGCCTGGGATCAAGTCGATCGGGCAGTCGTAAGACCTGTGGGGAGGCAGTATTCGGATTTTGTCCTGCTGAAGATGTCCAGGAAGTCGGAGTAGGTCGGATTTCGAAGAAGACGGGACCGTGATTCCGGCGTGCTGCGTGAGGGAGGCGGTGATAGGCGTGGGCAGCTCCTCCGACTTCGGTTCCCATTGTATAGGCGTGTGCGACCTCCAGTCTATGCGGGGGTTGTGCTGTTGAAGCCAAGGTAGGCCTAAGGTAACATGGGTCCCGGGAGAGTAGATAACATCCAAGGTAAGGGTCTCGGTGTGCCCGTCGGTGGACGACAAGGTGAGGGGGATAGTTTCAAGGGAAATTAAGGCAGGGTTCAAGGGTCGGCCATCGATCCCTTCTAGTCCGATGGGAACTCTTTTCCCGGAGAGCGGAATGTTATTACACTTTGTGAATTCCTGATCCACAAAGTTCCCTCCTGCCCCGGAATCAATGAAGGCAGACGAAGAGGCGCGGAAGGTAGGGCCCGAGAGAGTGACAGGGATCATGAGTTTCTTGGGAAGCTCTTCTTTTGGAAAGGGGCAAGGAGAGATAGCACCCAGGGGGAGCCCCTTCTTACTCACTGGGTGTGGTCGTTTCGCAGGGGGAAATTCCGAATTAGGTGTTCTGGGGACCCGCAGTAGAAGCAAAGCCCTAGTGTCCTGTGATGTTGCTGTATCGGGGAACGAGTCTGTTGAGCCCCATGTTGCAGTGGTTTGGGTGGTTCCAGTGCTGGTAACAGGGATGGAAGCGGTCTTGGGACCAAAAGAGGCCTAGGAAAGGGGGCGACAATGGGTACAAACCGGGTCGTTGGCGTTCGGAGTGTCGCTCCTGGAGGCGCTGATCCAACTGAATGGCTTGAGAGATTAATTCCTCCAACACTCCTGGCCTGGGGTGAGCGGCAAGTTCATCCTTCATGGAATCCCTCAGCCCCTGCCAGAAAACGGTGACAAGTGCCTCCTGGTTCCACCGGTCTCTGCCACTAGGGTCCGGAATTCCAGAGCATATCTGGCCACGGTCCAGTGCCCCTGTGATAAATGAAGAAGAGAAGAGGAGGCCGTGTCCTGATGTGCGGGAGTGTCGAACACCTGCTGGAACTCTTGTCTAAAGCAAGAATAATCATGGGTTATTTCCGGGCGTAACTCCCAGATCGGAGAGGCTCATGCCAAAGCACCACCAGTCAAAAGAGAATATACATATGCAACTTTCTTATGACCCGTGGAGTACTGAAGAGGCGCCATCTCAAACTGGATCTCGCACCAGTTGAGGAAACCGCGGCAAGCCTGGGGATCACCAGCATAAGGCTTTGGCGCGGGTATCTTTGGCTCTGGTGCTGCAGCGCCTGCATGTTCGGGCTGAGATGGAGGGGGTCCACTCGGTGGTGGCTCCTGGAGTGAGAGATTGGTTAGGTGTTGGGCTAAGGCAACGATTTGACTAGACATGGTTTGATTCTGCAGAATCAGGGCAGACAGAATTTGGTCTAATTCAGTCTGGTCTGCGTCTGTTGGGCTCTGCATAATGTCACAGTAGTGCTCCCCGCTGACCAGACCCATCCCTTTACTGAGGTGGGACATATAGTAACACGCACCCGTAGCAGAGGGAGCATGTCCGGATTGTGGAAGATAGCATAGCCAAGCCAGGCCCGGCCAGGAGACTTTAGCTATAGTAGTAAAGGTACTTGCCGATCCGGGAATAGAAGAACCGTGGTAGTTGCCGTAGCCGATGGTCGAGGAGACGAGAGGTCTGGGAGGTCGAGAAACAAACAGAGATCGAGGGATGAGAGAGACAGCGTCATGAGGAGGGAGCCGGGGTCTAGTGCCAGAGAGGGAGTCGTAAGCCAAGTCGGGTCAAACCTGAAGAACACAAGAGCAAACAAGACGAGATCCACACAAGAGTAACTGAAGCTATGCAGAGCAATGATTCCAAGGAAGAACTGTGGTTATAAAAGGTAGGTGAGCCAATCACAATGGGAGGCAGAGCTGGGGTGTGCCGTGGAGCACATTGTGATGGTGCAAGCTGTCATCATTGCCAGGAATCAGCTGTGGAGTGGAGGAGCATGAGCGGGACTATAGAGAGTGCCGGGGGCCATGGCCAGAAGCCCAGAGTGGTGAATAAATTATAGCCGGGGACGTGCAACCCAATGCTGGCCGGAGCAACATTGCGGCGGGGGTACCGCTGCGGGGGTTGAGGGGTGGCAGCAACGGCATCCGAGCAAGGTAAGGAGGGGTTGCGTGAGCCCTGCTATCTCACATATGGTAATGAAGGGGATAAACCATCCCGCAACCTTCCCGGTAGGCCTAACCACCCACCCTGGGGCAACAACCCCCTTCTCTCACCTCCTCTATCCCCAATAAAGCGGGTGCTCTTGCTTAACCCCTTCATCGCCTTAGCGGCTTGCCGCTAAGGTAATGAAGCTGCTTTTATTTTATTTTAATAATACAGTATTCTAGTAGGGGGTCTCTAACAGGGGATCACAGGGTTTTTATTTTATTTTAATAACATATTGTTGCAGGGGATCTACGGAAAAAAAAAAAAAAAAAAACAATACAGACCGGCGCCTAAAGAGTCCAAGGGAGTAATAAAGTCCAAAGGTATGAAGTCTCAAGGAGTGGAATCAAATCTTGTACTTCTCAGCTCCAAAGCAGGGGGTTAATCCAAGCATGTAATGCAGAAAGAGAAAAAGCAGAGAAAACACATCATAGTGCAACACTGCTAAAATATGAACACATGTAGGACAAACAAGACAAGACAAACAATAGACAAACAAAAGTAAGGCTGACTAATAATAAGAGTTAATTTAATTAAACACACTAAAATGACTATAGCAGATGTTGGATCCGGTGGGTATAACCGGAATCCTACTTACAGGACTGCCACAGGTAACACGCAGAGAAACAATGTATGGTGATCGGCCTCAGCCTCAGGTATTCTCGTAGTGTCCAGAGGTAGCTCCAAACAGTCTCCTGTACTCCTCTACCCCGGGACCGGATGTGCGTCGCCCGCGACCGGATGTGCGTCACCCGGGGGTAAATCTGGAGCTCTGGAGCTCTCCACGAGATGACTGACAGTCCGTAACCGGAAATGCGTCACCAGAGGCGGGACAAACACCAAACTCCTTCTCTCAATGTGAAGCTGCGGCCGCGTTCCTGCAGTCCTCTGCCACAGTGCTAAAAATAACTCAAATGAACTGCTCAAAGCGTTTCATGCGCATGCGCACTTCTTCAGGAGTAATAATCACTTAGACATGAGATATATATATACTGACAGGACTAATGCTATTGGATAACAAAAGGACTACCCATATCCAAATCACCTACTAATAATCATAGTCATATAAAAAAGCACGTAAACCAGATGGATAGAGGAGAAGTGACATACTATTAGTAGTCTATCATAAAAAGTGTACATAAAAGCTATCCATTATTATCATAAAAAATAAATTATGAAAAATATAAATATTATTTTAAAAAGACAGCTAATTCAAAATCAATGTTAAGGCCAATAGTATGTCACTTCTCCTCTATCCATCTGGTTAACATGCTTTTTTATATGACTATGATTATTATTAGTATGTTTGGATAGGATGTATAATATATGTTGATTTTTTATTATATAACTTCATGTGTGTTTATTGCAGGTTTTTCTGTGTGTATTAGAATTATTATGTGTGATCGTTTGTTAATTTTTGACATGACTGACAGCCATTTAGACCAATCACAGTAGGTCCTTTTGTAATCCAATAGCATTAGTCCTGTCACTATATATTTATCTCATGTCTAAGTGATTAATTACCCCTGAAGAAGTGCGCATGCGCACGAAACGCGTTGGGCAGTTCATTTGAGTTATTTTTAGCACTGTGGCAGAGGACTGCAGGAACGTGGCAGCAGCTTCACTTTGAGAGAAGGAGTTTGGTGTTTGTCCCGCCTCTGGTGACGCATTTCCGGTTACGGACTGCCAGTCATCTCGTGGAGAGCTCCAGAGCTCCAGATTTACCCCCGGGTGACGCACATCCGGTCGCGGGCGACGCACATCCGGTCGCGGGGTAGAGGAGTACAGGAGACTGTTTGGAGCTACCTCTGGACACTACGAGCATACCTGAGGCCGAGGCCGATCACCATACATTGTTTCTCTGCGTGTTACCTGTGGCTGTCCTGTAAGTAGGATTCCGGTTTTTACACACCGGATCCAACATCTGCTATAGTCAATTTAGTGTGTTTAATTAAATTAACTCTTATTATTAGTCAGCCTTACTTTTGTTTGTCTTGTCTTGTTTGTCCTACATGTGTTCATATTTTAGCAGTGTTGCAATATGATGTGTTTTCTCTACTTTTTCTCTTTCTGCATTACATGCTTGGATTAACCCCTTGCTATGGAGCTGAGAAGTACAAGATTTGATTCCACTCCTTGAGACTTTATACCTTTGGACTTTATTACTCCCTTGGACTCTTTAGGCGCCGGTCTGTATTGTTTGTTTTTGTTCACATTTACTAACTATGTTTTGGGGTTAGTATCAGCTGGCAGCCTAGCCTTTATATAAGTATTGTGTAAGATTACACAATATTCACTCACTATTATTAGTCTTTTAGCGCTTTTTACACCCTCTTTTTTCCTTCAGGGGATCTACGGAGCTGAACTGCATTGATTTCAGCACCGAGGACCCCCTGCTTCCCGAGTTACAGGCCCCGATATGGGGTGCCAGTATCCCTTTTCTGTGTTTAAATCTCCGATCGCGTGGGTCGTCATGCGGAAGAATTAAAACACGGCCAGTGGGATACCGACACCCCATAACCGGGCCTGTAACTCAGGAAGCAAATGTTCCCCGGTGCTACAATATGTTATGAAAATAAAATAAAAGCCTGCGATTACCTGTTAGAGGCGCACAGGTAGAGTGGCTGATTCAGTCTCACTCTTAGTGCGCGTCTCTTATAGACAGGAGCAGCCCAGTAGGATTTACAAAGCGTGAGTCCCATTCAAAAGCAGGGACCACCGCTATGTTAATCCGATGGGCCATTAAGTATTCCTACCTGCACTGCACATTGCAGCTTGGGCTCAAGCAGTGACAGGCTGAAGCGACAGAATTGGACACTGCATCTGTAAACTGCATTTTTTTAAATCAGTTGTTTCTTGACAAAGGTCCAAATTAGGAATGAAACTTTGATCCTCAAAAAACTTTCACTTTTTTTACAGACATTAAAAAAGGTGAATGGATGATGATGGAGGATCAAAGGAGGATCCTCATCGGTTGAGCAGCGTATCATACTGTATATACATTATCACCTCTTTCACGATCATTACTATTGCAATTCATTTTATTGTCACTTCATCCACCATCACAAGAGCGCACCTAGTCTTCTCTTTTTCATTAAAAAGGGTGAGTAAGAAAAGTGTACAGTTAATAAAAATACACCATCACAAGAGAGCGCCTAGTCTTCTCTTTTTCATTAAAAAGGGTGAGTAAGAAAAGTTAACAGTAAATAAAAATACCACTTGTGGGTACATTTGCATGTCTCAGACAGGTCTGCAACCCTGTCTTTCCCATTATCTCAAAGCAAATAGGGCTCCCACTGCAGCCATTTCTTCTGGGTAATGACCTGTAAATAGAGTCTCTGAGGTAAGATTTAAGCTTTGTGACCATCTGTTGAAGGTAAACATTTACATATTCCAATAGATTAGCTGTAAGAGAACTTATTCTGGATATAACAGGTCTTCCGGGGGGAGTATCAAGATTTTTCTGTATTTTTGGTAAATTGTCAAATGCTGCAATTTTCGTAAAAGGGACAAAAATATTCTGTAGGAGACATGTGCAGAAGTATAACCAGGGAGATGTATGTGAGGGAAAATAACATTGGCTTTTATTTAGTCCATGGCTTTAAACATTAGAGCTTTTTGTTAGCATGCCAAATAAAATAAAAAAAGGCCCTTGGTAAGGGCTAACTCACAATTCCCAGTCCCTATATGCAAGGAAGGTAGGCCTCTTACAACCTCTGACCCCAAAGTCCAAAGTGGTACCTGTAAGCAGGGGGTTCTTTATATCGGTCCATTGATGGGTTGGCGTCCGATGGATGCCCCCTGTGGTTGGTACCAGGGTCAGATGTGCCCTTGAATAGAGGTTCTGGTTCGCTGGGATTTCTCTTTGGCAGCATAGTCCCATCCGAGGCCTTGCCCACAGGTCACCCACTGATATACCCTAAGTTACCAACCTCCGTAGAGACCTTCACTCCGAGACTCGCCTCCGAGGTTCCCTATCAGGCTATGCAGGCCATCTCTGGGCTCTCCACCAAGGTCCTTTCTCATTCTGAAGCATCCACCTCCACCCTACAGTCCTGGGGGATGGATGGCCGCAAGTACCCCAGTTCAAACAGACCTACCTGTACCCAGGGTCACTTTCACGTCAAGTGTGATACCCAAGACATGTACCATCAGCCGGTATCAGATTAACCATGCACCAACTCCTAGTCAGAGCACAGTTTATATACACCTGTCTCTGGGAACATCCAACATAGGAGTGACGCTACCGCAACTGGTAGAGGCCCTCACACAGTAAGCTCACAGTCACCAGTACCGTCGCCTAAAAACCTTCTCAGGAGTACAACCCACACCACTGGGTGAAAAGACGTTTGATGATTGGCAGGATCACGCGGAACAGGTGCTGCCCATGTTGACATGCTCAGATGTGATAAAGATACAACGGATCATAGAATGCTTGCGGCCTCCGGCCACCACCATCGTACAGTTATCTCGCGAAGGTCACCCCGACGCGGAGGCTCAAGGCCTGGTACGTGCGTTTACTAGGACCAACAGAAAGAAGGATGACCCCTTGTGCTGTTGGCATACTTTTATGCCCTCAAGCAGAAGGAAAATGAAGACTTGTCTGAATTCCTTCACTGACTGCAACTAGCTCTGTGGACTCTTAACCACAAAAGGATCATCAGGATGGTGGAATTGTTTGACTATGGAACTAGGCAATTCCTGCATGGAGCCTCCCTCCATCACCCTTTGGTGGCCCGAATCTGCTGAAATCTTCCACTGAGAATCCCCCCAGCTACGAGGACGTCATGGAACGTATACAGGATCAGGAGGTCATTCTTCAGTTCCAAACACCCAGGAAGACTCGTGACTTGTAAGGAGGAGAGCGTGCCACAACCGCTTCAAAAGGAGCCTCAGAGAGCAGACTACCACAAGGAAAAGATCAAGGAACCCTATAATATGGAGGAGGATTCTCAATCCAAGCCACCCTCCTTTAAGTCCAAACCATCAGGGAGAACGTCCCCTTCGTTCAAAGCTCGCACTGACCTTAGGGATGTCATTTGCTATGGCTGTGGTCGAAAGGGCCACTTCTCCGGGAAATGCCCAGAGAATGATAAAAAAAACCTGCAATTTGGACGAACTATTCGCAATCCATGATCTGCAATGTACAGATAGCAGAAACCTTGTCCCCACCCACCGAAACCACTCCCGAGACAAGCCCCAAATATGGAACCCCACCATTGGAGACTTACAGTTGGGTAGACCCACCGTCCTCATATGCGTCATCGTGGATGGTGTCTATTCATCGGCGTTGCTAGACAACGGCTCACAAGTGACCATTGTGTACCGAGTATTCAACAATCAATATCTCTAACATCGACCCTTGCAGTCGGCAGAGCACATAAAGATGAGGGGGCTCAGCAATGAGGATTACCCCATTGATGGGATAGTGAAGGTTCGGATGGAGATACCCCAGTTGAATACCAGCAAATCACATATTATGGAGGTGGAGGCACTGATATGCCCCGAGCCTCATGAGCACCCCAGCGCCCCGGTAATACTAGGAACCAACACCGACATAGTGCGGGCCGTGATTCGGGCTTACCTGCGAGACGCTGGCGAGCTACCCCTGGATCCTTTAACAATCCATCCCCTCCTGCTGGAAGAGTGTAGCAAGATATCTGCCCAATACAGGTATGGAGACCTCTTCAACTTACAACCCGGGATAACAAAAATTCCACCAGGGGGAGTGAAGCGTATGGTCGCATTGTGCTGCTACCCCAAACGGGATGAAGCTGACCACCTCTTCTCCCTGGAGAGTACTCTCGCGGAGGATGCTCAGCGAGGCTACAAGTTGATACCTGAAGTGCGGGAATGGACCTCCAAGATTCCTGGAAAAGTATTCATCCAAAATATCTCACCCTACTCTATGGCCTTCGACAAAGGCCGAAAATTGGGACGAATATACCCTATTACTCCCATGGAGTATATGCCCCAAGTGAATACTGCCGCGGTGTCAGAGCCACCAGCTGAGCTGACATTCAACTTCGGAGATTCAGATCTACCGGATAAATGGAAAAACCAACTCACGGCCAAGTTTGAAAAATGTTGGGCCGTATTCTCAACAAGTGAGATGGATTTGGGCTTCAGCCAAAATTCCCAACACACCATCCGTCTCAGTGAAACCACCCCCTTCCAAGAGCGTTCTCATCGCATCGCCCCTCGGGATGTGGACGATGTAATGGGCGTCTTACAAGAGATGGAAACAGCAGGGATTGTGACCGAATCCCGGAGTCCCTACACCTGTAACAACAAGGGAGTCACACCATTCTCGGCGTGCTCCCCACTCACCGGTACCGTTGCCAGGTCTCCCCGCACTGCTCAACCAGCCTCCCTCCGGGACACCGATCGCCGCCACTCCGTGCACGCCGGCGCTCCTCATATGGCGCCAGCTCGGGGGGCACACATGGTCACGCGCTCGCAGGCACGGCCGCACGGAGGCGCGCCCACATTGAGGCGCTCCAGCCTCTTAAAGGCACCCTACCTCAACACAATGCTGCAATCAAATGCAGTCTTATTACAGAGCTCTCTAGCTCCTCCCCAGGGAGCCCTTCTGGACCTATCCCTGCCGCAGGCTGACCCATCCACACACCCCCACCTTGCTATCCTGCCATTGGATCCTCTCTCCTATATATACCCTGCGGTTTCACTGACTCGTCGGCTGAGCATAGAACGAGTTGTTCTCATCACTCTCTGCCTCCCTAGTCCTGTCCTGTCTTGTCTTGCAGTCCTCCTTGTGTACCGAACCAGCTTCCTCTACGACTCTCCGCACATTGGCATCCCGAACTTGGCATACAGCAATACGACTCTCCACACCTCTGGTATCCCAAACTCGGCATACGGTAAAACGGTTACGTCTCTCTCTCTAACCCCGGACATGGCTAACAGTACCCACTACTATCCGTACCTCTCCTGCCCAGGCCCGGACATCCAGACCATTCTACTCTCAAGACGTGCCCTCATGGCTGTGGGTGGCGTTATATCCTTTCCCACCTCAGCACCGTGGTCCCACCTCGTTTGTGGTGAGCACTACCTGACATTATGCTCAGCCCAACAAACATGGACCCCGCTGAGGTGGAGCGTACTTTGACTTCGCACACTAATCTCTTCGCCATGATAGAAACTTATCTGGAACAAAATGATAGGCGGATGGATTTGCTTCAGAAGAGCCTTCATTCCCTTACCGTTCAAGCCCGGGCTTCCAGTCTAGGACCTTCGACAACGGCCTCAGCTTCCTCTGCAGCTGTCTTCACATCCCATCCGTCTGCAATGGAACCCCGAATCCCGACCCCCAACAGGTATGCTGGGGACCCCCAAGGATGTAGGGGCTTCCTTAATCAGTGTTTCATTCAATTTCAACTCTCACCCTCTTGTTTTGTCTCCTCAAGCTCTAAGGTCGCTTATATCGTGGCTCTTCTTTCCGACGAGGTGCTGGCCTGGGTCTCCCCCATTTGGGAACAACAGTCTCCCATCACACACGATATTGACCACATCGCCCGAGCGTTCCGAAGGGTCTTTGACACACCTGAATGGCAGTTAACGGCAGCTTCCTCTCTCTTCCACATAACCCAGGCAGATCGTCCAGTCGCCCGGTACGCTGTGGAGTTCCGCACCATTGCAGCTGAGACGGGGTGGAACAATGAAGCACTAACTTCAGCATTTTAGAAGGGTCTGTCAGAGCCCCTAAAGGATAAGCTTGCGGCGCAGGAACATCCTACAGACCTAGAGCATTTGATCACCCTATGTATCTGGGTGTACCAGCGTCTGCAGGAGTGGAAGACTGAGCGTTCTCATCACCGTCTACGGGTTTCAAGGTCTCCTGTCCCACCGTTCGTTTCCCCAGCACCTCTGTCTTTGGACGTCCCAGAACCAATGCAATTGGGAGGGAATAAGCTGTCCTCTGCCGAAAAATAACACCGGCGCAGTGCAGGTCTCTGTATGTACTGCGGCAATTCCGGTCACTTGGTGCTCCATTGTCCCCACAAGCCGGGAAACTCCAAATCCCAATGAGATCCCGGGGAGTCTCGCTGGGAACACTGCCCCTCTCCCCCATAATCAAGGATGTCCTTCCCACCAGGATCCTGATGCCAGTGACGCTGTCTGGAGAGGGGTTCCATACTCAAGCACAGGCATTCGTGGACTCCGGCTCCGCAGGCAATTTCGTTGATCAAGCCTTTGCAGAACGGAACAAGATTCCACTTACCTGCAAGAGGATTCCAGTGGGCCTGGAGGCCATTGATGGTCGACCACTACAGCCGGCCTTCATCACGCTGCAGACGGTGCTTCTTCAACTGCAGTTCATTGGGGTTCATACGGAGACCATTACCCTCGATGTCATTCAGACACCTTCCATCGAGCTGATCCTGGGTCTTCCTTGGCTCCAACTTCATAATCCTCACCTCGACTGGACCAACCACGAACCTATCCAGTGGAGTGCTCAATGTGCCAAGACCTGTACCAGGCTGCCCCACAAGGTAGGAGGTTTGTGTACCATGCCAGAGTAGGTCAACTCCTTGCCCGTAGTATATTTGGAATTCCGTGATGTTTTCGACAAGGCACGATCCGAGGTCCTACCCGCGCACCGACCTTTTGACTGTCCTATCGACCTGCTGCCCGGGGCAGCCCTTCCCAGGGGGCGATCTTATCCACTTTCTCTTCCAGAGACTAAAGCCATAAACAGTTACATTGCAGAGAATTTGGAGAGGGGTTTTATCCGAAAATCTTCTTCCCCAGTCGGAGTGGGCTTCTTTTTTGTAAAGAAGAAGGATGGGTTTCTTCGCCCATGCATCAATTGCCGGGGCTTGAATAAGATCACGCGCAAAAAACACTACCCGCTTCCTTTGCTTTCTGAGCTTTTTGACAGCCTTCAACTAGCAACCAGTTTTTCTAAATTGGGCTTACGGGGCGTTTACAATTTGGTTAAGGATACGTAAGGGGGATGAGTGGAAGACTGCGTTTAACACCCATGACGGCCATTACGAATACCTGGTCATGACGTTTGGCCTGTGCAACGCACCAGCAGTCTTTCAGGACTTCGTCAATTAAATTTTCCGGGACATTCTTAACAAATTTCTCATCGTTTACTTAGACGACATCCTAATCTTTTCTAAGTTCGTCCAAGAGCACATTTAACACGTTCAGTAGGTACTGTTACGCCTCCGGGAGAACCATCTCTTTGCGAAATTGGAGAAATGCCAATTCCATCTGACGTCCGTGGCGTTCCTGGGATACGTTATCTCTGACTCCAGGTTCACTATGGATCCAGCGAAACTAAAGGCCATTCTGGACTGGCCCCATCCGACCACCCTTAAGCCGTGCAACACTTTCTAGGTTTCGCAAACTACTACCGTCGCTTCATTCACAATTTTTCCACCACGGTATCTCCCATCACTGCTCTAACTAAAAAAGGTGCAGATCCCTCATCGTGATCCGGAACCGCCATTCAAGCATTCAATCTCTCAAGAAGGCTTTCGTATCTGCCCCTATCCTCACCCACCCAGATCCTAAACTCCCATTTACCCTGGAAGTGGATGCCTCTGACGTCGAGGCTGGCACCATTTTGTTCCAAAGGACTTCACCCTTAGCCAGATTACACCCTTGTGCCTTCTTTTCAAAGAAATTTTCTTCCACAGAACGGAATTATGATGTCGGGAACTGGGAACTCTTGGCAATCAAGTTGGCATTAGACTAATGGAGACACCTCTTAGAAGGCACAGAAACCCCCATAACCATCCTCACAGACCATAAAAACCTGCTCTACTTAGAAGGGGCATGTCGGCATTATTCTTCTCCCGGTTCAATTATTTCATCTCCTTCGTCCCAGGCTCCAAAAACCTGAAGGCAGATGCCCTGCACGGCAGTTTCTTGCAGAGGATAGGTCTGAAGAGCGGCTAGAAACGATAATTCCTTTCAAATTTATCGTATCCGCCAACTTCTTTGACATCATGGACAAGATCCGATCCGAGCAATCACAGGCTCCTATGGGGCTCAAGGTCCTGTGGGAAGGCTCTACACTGCACCGCAACATCGCAAGAGAGTCCTCGAGTGGTGCCATTCCTCTAAGTCGGCAGGACACCCATGGATGCGGAAAACTAACGACCTAATCCAACGAACCTTCTGGTGGCCAGGGATGTCTAAAGATGTTGAGGAGTTTGTGCTTGCAACAAAGTGCCCCGGGTCAAACCAACAGGTCTTCTTCTTCCATTACCCATCCCAGATCGGCCTTGGAACCATATTTCTATGGATTTTATCGTGGATCTTCCAACTTCCAAAGGGATGAATGCTATTATTGTTGTCATTGATCGCTTTTCCAAGCAGACTCACCTTGTTCCCTGGAGGGGTCTTCCGAATTCCCCCAGGCTCGCGGATGTTTTCATCCAGGAAATTTTTCATCTCCATGGAGTGCCGTCGACCATCGTCTCGGACAGGGGGTCCCAATTCATTTCAAAATTTTGGCGAGCCTTTTCACGAAAATTGGGCATTTCATTACAATTGTCCTCAGGATACCACCCACAGACCAATGGGCAGATGGAGAGAGACAATCAAAACCTGGAACAATACCTTTGCTGTTTCGTAACTGATACACAGGACGATTGGGTGGATCTGCTACCTTGGGCCGAGTTTGCCCTCAACTCCCTACGTAATGACACCACTCAAGAATCACCCTTTTTTGTAAATTTCGGGTTTCATCCATCCCGCTTACCCTCCTCTCCCCTATCCTCTGGGGTACCAGCGGTTGACAAACGCATCACCTCCCTAAAAGACCTATGGAATAAGATTCAGGAGAACCTAAGAGTGACCACTGGAAGACAGAAATTCCAGGCAGACCGTTATCGGCACCAAATTCCCGGAATTCTCTCCAGGAGACAGGGTGTGGCTTTCATTAAAGAATATACGACTAAGAGTTCCCACTATAAAGCTGGCACCCAGGTTCCTTGGTCCCTTTTCCGTGGTTAGGAGGATCAATCTGGTGGTGTATCGCCTGCGTCTTCCACCCTCAATGAGGATTCCTCCGGTCTTTCATGTATCTTTGCTAAAACCAGCATTTCAGAGTCCTCGTTTTTCCAAGACCACTTCTCCTCCACTCCCTCTTCTGATCCAAGGTCAACAGGAGTACGAGTTCCAGTCTATCCTGGATTCTAGGATCTCCAGAGGAGGAGTACACTACCTGGTCCATTGGAGGGGGTTCGGACCTGAGGAATGCTCATGGGTTCCCCACCGAGATCTCCACGCTCTCCGACTCGTCCAGGCTTTCCATCGTAGGAATCCCTCCAAGCCATGCCATGAACGCCCGGAGGTCGCCCCAGAAGGGGGGGTACTGTAACAACCAGGGAGTCACGCCGTTCTCGGCGTGCTCCCCACTCACCGGTACCGTTGCCGGGTCTCCCCGCACTGTGCAACCAGCCTCCCTCCAGGATGCCTATCGCCGCCACTCCAAGGCGCATGCGTGCCGGCGCTCCTCATATGGTGCTGGCTCGTGGGGCGCATGCGGTCATGCACTCGCAGGCGGTCATGCGCTCGCAGGCGCTCCAGCCTCTTAAAGGCACCCTACTTCAACATAATGCTGCAATCAAATGCAGTCTTATTACAGAGCTCTCTAGCTCCTCCCCAGGGAGCCCTTCTGGACCTATCCCTGCCACAGCCTTGCCCATCCACACACCCCCACCTTGCTACCCTGCCATTGGATTCTCTCTCCTATATATACCCTGCAGTTTCACTGACTCCTCGGCTGAGCATAGAACTAGTTGTTCTCATCACTCTCTGCCTCCCTAGTCCTGTCTTGTCTTGCAGTCCTCCTTGTGTACTGAACCGGCTTCCTCTACGATGCTCCGCACCTCTGGCATCCCGAACTTGGCATATGGAAATGCGACTCTCAGCACCTCTGGCATCCCGAACTTGGCATATGGCAATACGACTCTCCACACCTCTGGTATCCCGAACTCGGCATACGGTAAAAGGATTACGTCTCTCTCTCTAACCCCAGACTTGGCTAACAGTACCCACTATTATCCGTACGTCTCCTGCCCCTGCCCGGACATCCAGACCATTCTACGCTCAAGACGTGCCCTCGTGGCTGTGGGTGGCGTTATATCTTTTTCCACCTCAGCACCGTGGTCCTGCCTCGCTTGTGGTGAGCACTACCTGACAACACCTCGCCCATCGTGGTGGTGAGGAAGAAGAAGAGGTCGATAAGATTGTGTGTCGACTACCAGACACTGAAAAATCGCACAGTACTCGATCAGTACACTCTTCCCCGCATCAAAGAGATTCTCAATGCCCTGACGGAGAGTCAATGGTTCAGTGTATTGGACTTGCGATCCAGGCATTACCAGGTACCGATGAGGGCAGAAGACCAGGAGAAGACTGCCTTCATCTGTCCCCTGAGCTTCTATCAATTTACACCTATGCGCCAAGGCATATGTGGAGCTCCAGCCACATTCCAACGTCTCATGGAGAAAACAATTGGTGACATGAATCCTCGGGAATGCTTGGTCTACCTGGACGATATTATCATCTTTGGAGGAACATGAAGAACGGCTGCTCAAAGTGCTGGACCATCTGGGACGAGAAGGCCACTGATCCAGCTAAAGTGGAAGCAGTGGTGAATTGGCCCCGACCTGAGAACGTCATGGAGCTACGTTCATTCCTCGGCTTCTGTGGCTATTATCGCCGTTTTGTGGAGGGGTATTCAAGCAAGGCCAAGCCTCTCAACAATCTCCTTAAAATATACCCCGAGGACACAGGGCGAAAGGCCACCTCTGCCACCTCTGCCAGATAGCCGTTCGATGACAAATGGGCGGCCGAATGTGAGCAGGCCTTCCTGGGTCTGAAGAAAAGTCTAACAGAAGCACCTGCTCTTGCTTATGCCGACCCAGAACATCCCTAAATTTTTCATGTAGATGCAAGTTTCAACAGATTGGGTGCCGTCATGCACCAGAAATACCCAGAGGGACTCCGACCAGTAGCCTACGTCAGCCGTAGTCTGACTCCCAGCGAGCAGAACTATCCGATACACAAGCTGGAGTTCCTTACTCTCAAATGGGCAATTGTGGATAAACTCCATGATTATCTCTATGGCGTCACTTTTGAAGTAAGGACGGATAACAATCCGCTCACTTACATATTGACCACCGCCAAGTTGGATGCTACCGGCCATCGATGGTTGGCAGCCTTATCAAACTACAAATTTACCCTGAAATATAAACCGGGGCAACTGAATACTGGAGCGGATGCCCTATCCCGAAGACCACTCCCGATGATGACCTCTGGGAGGAGATCTCTTGACCAGGAATGTGAGCCATGTGCCCTACCGCGGCGATCATAGAAGATAGAGTGGCCTTCTCAGAGTTAAGAGTTGCGGACTCCTTGGGGTGCCACTCCAAAGCCATCCCCACTGCATATTTTTACCCTAAAGGGATCAATATCACTCATGATAAGATCATTTGATGGAAAGACATGGTAGAATACTGTACCAGATGCGGGACCCTGTGGCAGGCATTATTCGCCAGGTCGTCCAGAGGAACAAGCCTGAACTTCTGAAGCGTGCCCCCAGTAACATGGTCCCTATACTTATGAGTGAAGTGGGCACATTTGAAATTGATAACTGCCTACTCTATCGAGTGGTACAGTATCACAACCACCCGGATAGAAGACAATTGGTTCTGCCTAGGAACCTACAACATATGGTTCTTAAAGCCTTGCACGACGAGCATGGACATCTTGGCGTGTAGAAGACCTTTAGGTTGGTTCGAGACCAATTCTTTTGGCGAAAGATGCGCGAATCAGTAGAAAGACATGTCGTTGGTGCTCCAGGTGTATCCAGCGCAAAACGCTTCCTACCCCAGCCGCAGCAATGACTCACTTGAAGAGCTCGGGCTCCATGGACTTAGCGTGCATGGATTTCCTGTTCATAGAGCAGGCCTGCACAACTCCAGTCCTCGAGGGCTGCAAACAGGCCAGGTTTTCAGGATTTCCCTACTTCAGCACAGCTGGTTCAATTAGTGGCTCAGTCTTTGGCTAGTGGCGCCGCTCGCAGCCACTATTTCTCAGACGAAAGTAATCTTTTCGTTTTCCCGCTGTAGGATTGGGGAGCAAGTCCTTAGTTCTTACGAACTTTTGAAGCAGGGTGCAATTCTTGGTTACGATGTTATAATCTTTGTCCTGCACAATGAATCTTTCTATTGCATGATGAATCTAACTCCCGATTGGCTGCATGGACTTTTAAAAAGCACCAAAGTCCTATCTTTATACTCTGCAACCAATCACTGTGTGGGAACTAAACTTCCCACCTATGGAAAGGTTGCCAGTATTTCATGGAACCGGGCAACGGGACTTCCAGGTATGCCAAGGGCATGCGCAAACTTCGCACCTGTCCCGCTTAGCATATCTAACCAAGCCCACTTCCCTGGAGACATCTTGTCTCAATTCCCACAGACATCTGGACATATGCCAGGGGAACACTGTTTACATATCCCCCTCCCCACTTAACACTTTAACATGCGGGTCCTTTGTTCATTCTGGACCCTGGCAGACATTCTGGGATCATATCAGCAGGATGCCTTGGAAGTCCAGATTACGTTATGCATGACTCACTCTCTGGAATTCCCTGTCATATACCTTTTGATCACTGTACTTGTGAATCAAGTGTTTACGCTGCTCTGCCCACCCAAATGTAAATTCCTTGGCTCTTATAATATTAAGACACTTAAAAGAGGAGGACTTTCATTCATGACTTTTCATTAAAGTTTATAAAACATAAACTATAACCGTTTTAATGATTAACCCCCAACCGCTTGCACAGCAAATTTCAAAGCGCTAGGATGTTCCTGGACAAAGTTAGCTTCCTGCTTATACGCTATGCAGCAAGCTGCAGTGTTTTAAAAACTTTTTTCCTTTTTGCAGTTAGCAGCGAAACACTGTTGCAATGCATACACATGATACATAACTGATACATTACTTATACAGTGGAACTCATGAGATGGATGGGGTCCCCTTATGCCTAGCGGGACCCACACAGACAATTATAAAACATTTCCAGCACTGCAGTCAATACCGGGAACTTTGACAAAGTTCCTGCTAGGAACGAAACGCGTCAGAGTTGGCTCTGCAGCGCACTCTGTGTAATATGCACAAATAAAACCTTTTTTATTGCAATTTGCGTGTTTACATTCATACCCCGGCGGCAGCAGTGAACCGCCTCGCAACTTTCTATTTTTGTAATACCGGGCTGCAGAGCTGACACTCTACATGTTAACTTAAAAACCCCTATAACTCTCTTCACCTTATATCTGGCGAGAGAGGTACGGAACCCCTCCCTGGGTTCTGGGATTTTGGCATAACCCGGGACCTGTAATGTAACCCAGTTCCCTGCCTGGTCTTACTGCCCTGGTTTTTGCTGAAACAGGGAGATTTGGCGGTGAGCTACAAACTGCTTTCAAGGGAGGATTTTATCCGGTAGTCTGTGTTCCTCATGTCCTCAGGAGTCTGGGAAGATTCCTGAGTGCATGTTTGAGGTAACCCACAACATTGGCCCCCTTCTACCCAAACACACCCTGACAACAGTTTACCATAAAATCATCCCTGACTCTCACGCCTTGCCCGCTGGTCAGCACTCCTGGAACAGTAAAAAACCACACATATCTTTATTACACATGTGGTTACATGCCACAATTGGGTTGAAGAGCTGACACTCACAATTCCCCAATATGGCTCAGGGGCACCCAGCCGGGCCAAATATCTTTATTAATGGCCTGGGTACCCCTTCACAGTCACACGGGCCATTACATGCAATATGCGCAAGCCTTCCCCACCAAAGAACAGAAGTCCATCACGGTGGCGAAGATACTGTGGGAAAGGTACTTAGTACATTATGGCCTGCCCAATCGCCTTCATTCCGACCAAGGCCAGGATTTTGAGAGCAAGTTGATCCGGGAACTGCTCAAGATTCTTAATATCACAAAGTCCCGGACAACTTGTGTACCATCCGGAGGGTGACGCTCTGCCGGAGCTATTCAACAGGACATTGCTGGACATGCTCGGCACGCTGAAAGGCTCTCAGAAGTCTGATTGGAGCTGACACATGGAAATCTTGGTACACGCGTATAACTGTACTCGGCACGAGTCCACCGAGTTTTACCCATACTTTCTCATGTTGTATTGTATTGTATTGTATTGTATTGTATGTCTTTATTTGTATAGCGCCATTAATGTACTGTACATAGCGCTTCATAGTAGTAATCATATAAATAACAAATAATATAATATAAATAACAGGTCATGGGAATAAGTGCTTCAGACATACGTAACATTTAGGAACAGGAGTCCCTGCTCTGAGGAACTTACAATCTAATTGGTATGTAGGAGGAACGTACAGAAACAGTAGAAGGGCATTTTGGTAAGTGCTTCTGCAGTGGGCCAAGCTTTATATATCATCTAATTATATCTACGGTGCTACTCATATGCTTCTTTAAGCAGGTGGGTCTTAAAGGTGGATAGAGTGGGTGCTAGTCGGGTATCGAGGGGAAGGGCATTCCAGAGGTGTGGGGCAGTCAGTTAGAAAGGTTTAAGGCTGGAGAGAGCTTTAGATACCAAGGAGGTAGAGAGAAGACATCTTTGAGCAGAACGCAAGAATCGGGATGGTGCCTAGCGAGAAATTAGGGATGAGATGTAAGTAGGGGCAGAAGAGTGTAAAGCTTTAAAAGTGAGGAGGAGAATTGCATGTGTGATACGGGATTTGATAGGAAGCCATGAGAGTGATTTCAGCAGTGGCGACGTTGAGACAGATTTAGGAAAGAGTAGAGTGATTCTGGCAGAAGCGTTTAGGATAGATTGTAGGGGAGACAGGTGAGAGGCAGGAAGGCCAGACAGCAGAAGGTTACAGTAGTCGAGACGGGAGAGAATGAGGGCCTGAGTCAGAGTTTTAGCCGAGCAACAGAGGAAAGGGTGAATCTTTGTAATATGTTCGGGCTGGAAGCCAGGCTACCCATGGATGTGCATTTGAGGGTATCAACCGATGGGGAACGCAACACGACGCATTTCAAATACGTGCAATGGTTTCATGAGAGTCTGCAATAGGCTTACCAGCTGGTCAAGAAGTCCTCTGCTCAGCTCACTGTCAACAACAAGAGGCGCTATGATCACAAGGTCAGACACCATTAAATCTGTCCTGGAGATGCCGTGCTTCTCCGCAATCTCGGAATTCCCGGGAAACACAAACTAGCCAACCGTTGGCGTGACGGTGTATTTGAGGTTGAGTTGCAGATGCCGGGCCTCCCGATCTACCACATAAAAGACACGGATGGCCGAGTAAGGTTCTGGCACCGTAACCACCTTCCCCCTATTCCACAAGAGTAAGACGATGAGCAAAAAATACCGGCTACATCACTGGACGGTGAGCCGGAACAAGTGAAGGCTGCCAAAGACACCAACCATAAGTCGACCAAAGACCACACTGATGGTGAAGAAACCGTCAACGAGGCCGTAGAGGATCCTATGGAGGGACCCTCTCAAATGGGACCCCAAAGTCTTGGAGCACCTCCTTGAGGAGCTATGGGTAAAGGAGCCCTACGACCAACGCCTACCAGTGTGGCTCCAACGAGTCAACCTCTGGATCCTAGAAAACTTGAAATGGAGGCTGGTTTATGCTGGTAAAAAGTTCTTTATTAAGGCATACAAGCCAATATAAAAAGCACAGAGTATCCCCTGACGCATTTCCCGCCTCTCAGGGCGCTTTCTCAAAGGGAAAGAGAAAGCGCCCTGAGAGGCGGGAAACGCATCAGGGGATACTCTGTGCTTTTTATATTGGGTTGTATGCCTTAATAAAGAACTTTTTACCAGCATAAACCAGCCTCCATTTCCAGTCTGCTGTGCCCGAATCTCTCTTCATTCAACTATCTGGCTATCACATTCGGAGCATGCTTAGGGATGGCATACTTCCATACTCTCAAATCTCATGAGATTTGATTCAGTGTCTGGCCACTGTTCCGGCGCTAGCAGGGAGTGATTGCGGCAGTCCTGGTGGAGGGATGCAGGCTGCCTGAGACCAGTGATCGGCGGGTCGCGGTTTGATGACGTCATAGCGTCGCCACTTCCTGGGGAGTCACCACGTTGGACTAGGAGGTCGGCAGCGCTGTCTGGAGCCTCCCGGGTGATCATCTGCCTTCACACCAGACTGACGAGTACCATCCAGGACATCATATTTCAGCTAAGTGTCTTACCCCCACCCCCTCCCTCCGTTTCTTTACATATACCTGTCTAGATGCCTCTGGTATACACCGTGTAATGGGCATGACACACTAGCCATCCTTGGTGCCACTGCCAGACATGGAGAGGTTCAACAGGTTATATTTTCAAGGGGGAGACACACACTGGATTGTGGGTTATATTACAGATGGACAACTATTCATCGTGGCCCTGTACACCTTCATTACTTCATTTTGTCGTCCCGTTACTTTATCCTAAGGTCCTTCAATACCACATCCGCTGTTTTTGGCATTGGAGCACACAGAGGGCAGCTCCTCTATCCGTTCTATCTGGATCCTAGAAGCCCATGTTTCGTGCCCAAGAGAGACTATTCAGAGACATTTATACCCTCAAAGGGACAGGCTGAGCCTCAGGACTTTGTTTATTACTCCCCAGAGGGAGTTGCTGAAGAACCGGTCGGACAGAGTCAAAGAATTAGGCATCCTCCATCTCGGATTACCAATGATTAAATTGGGGCACCCCATTATGAGACTCAGAAGTGGGCTCATAGCAAAGTGAAATCCGTTATAGTAAAGTTTACGGAAATGTACAACCTTATGTAGAGTCATATTGTGTTAAGTTGTATATAGTTTATAGTATTTTTATGATATCATTTTCTGTATTGTTGTGTTACACGTTCCAGGTGGGGAAGTTGGGGTTTCCACCTGGGGAGGATGTAGCCTGGTCCTCTCTTTAGCTCTCCTCACCTCTGCTGCAGGCGGGTAACCGGTAAGGGCACCACCATTTTGTTTGTGTGCTCACATGCGCAGAAAAGGTTTGCGCATGCAAAGGTTCCAGCAGCCCCAGGGTCTGCAGAACACATGACACAGTACTGCCAATAGGGCTGCTAGAATCTCCTGAGGGGTGATTGGAACTTTGGGTGTGCTTGAAGTTTGAGCTGACAGTTGGAGCTGGGACAATGAATGAGTAAGTTATATGTGCAGATGTCAGTGGCATCTGCACTAGGCCAGATACCCCAGCTAGGCTCCGACTAGGCTCCAGCTAGGCTCCGACTCCCACATAGTTTGTGGCTGCGATAGGGACTTGCCCCTCAGATAGGGACCCTGCCCTGCTTAGCAATATTAGTGCTTGGGACACAGGGAGATGCCGCACGGTGGCTTCGGCCTGTGGTCCAGGACACAGATCGCCCTACATTAATAAAGACATTGTTTACGGTGGTACAATCCACGAGGGACTCACCCAACATAGAGGCGGAGGCTTCTCAGAATCAGCATCGGATCTGTGGATCCCAGCATCGTGACATCAGCATGCCCAGGTGTGGCATCATCTGGCAGTTACCCAACACATCAGTGCACCAACTCAAACACTATAGTGGGGCAGCGCTGTCACACACCTTGGGTGGAGGAGCGGAGCATTGGAGGGTATGGCCGTGCGTGGCATGGTTGGTGGTATCTATATATATCCTAGGTTATTTATGTTCAGTAAAACTGGTATCTTTCATAAGTGTATGCTTTATTGTATGCGGGTCCTGTAGCGGGTTATTCTACATCATAGAATCCTGTACAGGTGGAGGCGCTACCGACTGAACATCGACTTAGGCATACCCCAGGTTCCCAGTAGCGGAGACTCAGTTCTCCTGTGCACCACAGGTATTGCACCATATACACACACCGTAGCCACACATCTCTCAGGGGTTGGGGAAAGTGCGCTACAATAATAATAATTACAATCTCTATTATCCTTTAGTTTTGGAGGGACTCCCTTGGGTCTGAAGCCCCTGGACTTTACCCTAAAACATAGTAAGGAGAATGACTGTTTTGTCTGAGACTTGGCCAGTGTGAACCAGCAAGGTTTGGGTAAACACGGTCTAGGTTTTATGGGTTACAAATCCAAGTATGTTTGAGAAACACATAAGTTTAATGCATTATTTTTTTATCTCGCAATCATGACTCAAGCTGGCAACCCTATTACAGGCTGTCCTAGATTTAGTAATATAAATTATTTCCATTAAAAGCAGTGATTATTTTTCCTGTGATAAATCTGTTGCAGTTGTCTTCGATATAACATTATAAACAATTAATATTTAATTCATATTTGAAATGCACTCACATATACTTGCTAGTTTGGATTTTCTTAGTATACTGTGATTCCCTGATGATAGGTTTTAATTCTCTGCTTTATATCTCCTTCCTTTAAGTACTTTAATTAAATTGTTCTGATTATTTGCACCACCTACTGGATTGTTTATAAACTTTTTACACATTCACACACATACTTGATACACAGTATTCGCTATACTCTTTGCCTCCAACCATTAACATAAATTATATTCTTTCACTTTCAATAGCTTTTAATAATTTTTTCCTGGCTACTTTGTATTTCTACGATGAATTCAAAAGCACTCATGTTAATTCAGCTGTAAACTGCCATGGGTGCTTAGACCTCCACAAAAAGCGGTGTTCGTGTGACCAAAGCAAGAGCCGGGAAATAGTCCAAAAAGGGACCGAAACATTGATCCCACAATAAACTTTCACGTTTATACCAAGCCCTCTGGAGTGCCAGCTATTACTTTTCTCATCCGAATACTACTTTCTATTTCTGCCATTTTAAAAATAAATGATCCATATATTCCTCTACTTCTTATCACTCCTTTTACATACTGTACAGTATTATCTTCCTGATTGTCCATATCATGATCATGATCACTTAAAATTATTCATTCATGGAGGCGCATGCGCGACGGCAGAGAGGATGGAGGTGTGATTCCAGTGCTCTGTGCCCCGCTCATAGAATAGTGTTAACAATTAACCTCAAAATCAATTAAAAACACTGAAAAACTACTCCGAGCAGCTAGACAACTGATCAGGATGTCAAAACGGCAAACCAAAACCCCGAAAACAAAGGGGCTCCCCCAGTACTTTGGCAGTACTAGAAACTGCACGGCTGATTCTGCAATGGCGCCGAGTTCAAACCAGGGCTCCGATTCAGAGCGGGAAGGAGAGAGGGAGGACAGCGGAATCCTGAATCCCAACCAGTAAGGCTTTGCGATTTTAATCGCCTTTATAATGATCTAAAGACCTTATTGCAGGCGGAGATCAAAGAACTGGGGAGGGAGGTCAGTAGGTTGGGGGAGCGCACAGGACAAGTGGAGACACAACTTGACTTAACCACCAAGGCTACTAAACGGAACGCAAAAAAAACGGCGGAGATGCAATTACAAATGAATGAAATTAAAGAAAATCAAGAAGATGCCGAAAATAGAGAGCGGCGTAATAACATTAGGATCAGGGGAGTCCCCGAGGGGATAGGGGATTGTGAGGAGTTCGTCCTGAGATGGCTGGGGGAATTATTACCTGAGTCCCCCAAGGAGCGGCTGGAGATGGACCGCTGCCATAGGGCCCTAAGATCGAGGCCTATGCAAAAGGAACAACCGCGAGACATCATTGTGCGAATGCACTATTATAGTACCAGGGAGGCCATCCTCCACAAGACTTGCGCCACTCCAGCAACTGAATTTGAGGGGGCCAGAATGCTCATATTTCAGGACCTGTCCCCCATGAGCCACCTGAGGCGCAGAACATTACTCCCGATCACAAAGATACTCAGGGACCAAAACGTCCGCTACCGATGGACCTTTCCATTCGGGCTCTTGGTGAGCAGAAATGGCAGATCCATCTCCATGAAGAAGCTTGGGGAGGGAGATGCATTTCTCCAGAAGCTGGGTCTCAAGGGGGCCCCGACTGCTAGTGAGGATACGGATGAGATCCCGGGCCCCAGCTGGGCAACAGTGGGGCATACTCCCCGGTCACCAATAAATAAACGCTGAGGGTCAGAAGGAGGGGGACCCCTAAAGTAAAAAGGACGTTTACAAAGTTACCTGGTTAAAGGTTCAAGTTTCAAAGTTGCTTTGCTACATCCCCTCCTCAGCTTAAGTTAAACATAGCTGAGAAGGTAACATGCCCATCAGGAACGGAATTTAAAGACACTAAGGGGCCCAAGATAATTTCCCCATCGGTGAGAAATCCTCCGCATTGTGGCCTGTAAATCAAGATTTACTTACTTGAGAGATGGAGGTGAGAGGCCCGAAGATGGTGGCAGCCACGAGGGAGGCAGAGTTCCATGCTGGAACGCAGGAGCAGGAAATTCCCACCAGCCGAGCAGAGAGCGCGAACACAACCACCCAGGACGAACGACGACCTCAAAATGGCGGCGGCCGGATGTCCGGACATCAGTAGTGGAAGTGAGCGGGCGGCCATCTTGAATGGGGCAGAGGGGCAGACAGCGGACGTCACAGAGTGGCGACACGTGTGAGGTCCACCGCAGCAGGAGATTTAAAGGGACACCGGAGTAGAACTACATGGCGCGGCCGGAGAGGCCAGCGATGCAGCGCCAACGGGAACAAGAGCCATTGGACACAGGAGGATCACCAGACACTGAAGGGACTACAAAGAAGAGTAGGTCAATAGGCGGGGGAGAGGAGAGTAGAGATCCAGGGACAGGAGAAGGAGATAGGGGGCGGAAGTAGAGGTCGGAGCGGAAGAAGGGATGAGTAGGTTAGGTGAAGGGGAGAAGTATGGATACAATGTCGAACGGAAGGGGGAAGTGATAGGAACAGACACGAAGGCAACGAAAGGGCGGAGAGATAGGCAGGGAGAGAGTGGTTACATAAGTAGAAGGTTGACAGGAAGTGACAGTAGTGCGAGTAAGGCGGTGGGAGCAGGTAAGGTGAGAAGCAGTTAGCATGAGAAAGTATGTACAGGGGGACGTGATAGTGGAAGGTAAGAGCAAGTGTAGCAACAACTGATGAGAGGGTATAGCAAGTGAACAGATAGCAGCGGGATGTAGAGGAAGGAACGGTAGGTAAGGTGAGAGGAACAAGGTAGGTGAGTACTTAGGAAGTAGTGTAGAGAAGGGGAAGGCTCAGAGGAAGTTAGGGGGCAGAGGAGAGTAGCTGAAGGAAGCGTAACGTGAGGGGGATATGCTCCTTGTAAGGGGGATTGCCAGAGGAGGGGGATAAGAAAGGTGCCACTTCGACAGACACTAGGACGAGGGCTGGTGGCGAAATAAAGGATAGGAACACCAGGAGGAGTAGATTACGATAGCGTAGAACTCGGAGTCCCGGGTGAAGGAAGGGTGAGGAGGCAGGGTATGCCACAGAAAAGTCATGACTCGGAGGCAAGGAGTAGCAAAATGTACCAGGGTTAGCGTTAAAATTAGGAGTTACAAGTCATAGAGGTTTCAATAAAGTTAATTAGTTAGGAGCGGGGCGGAAGCTACGGGAGCCGGGCCTGCTCTGCGGTACACATGGGCCAGGGGCTGGGGTTGGGAAGACCCAGCAAAGTCCTTTGGGAGGGGGTGGGGAAAAGGGGGAGAGGTGATGGCGGGGGGCGTCCCGCGGCAGTTCCCCAGATCCCAAAGGCGTTGAACTTGGAGCCAAGATGGCGGGGCCACGGCTCTGAGGACATTAAATGTGTGTGGTTGTGTATGTGTTCCCACCCAGGTTTCCCTTCTGTTTCTTCCCAGTCCCCAGGACTCACCAGACACGGAGATCCGAGGGTCCCTCTGTGTGGACAAAGCCCTGTACCGGAGAAGGTTAGCGGCGGAGTTGAAAACACTGATGCCCTTTGCTGCAAGTTCACCCCACCTTTCAGATGAGTAATGAGCTGATCCTTATCTCACACAATGTCAAAGGATTCAATAACCCCATAAAACGTAGACTTGTTTCCGAGATTACATCCGCAAAAATGCAGATATAGTGTTTATTCAGGAAACACACTTCTCCCAACTCAATCACCCGAAATACCTAGACAAACACTTTAGAACAGTCTTCCTATCCTCTGCTGCGATTAAGAAAAGGGGAGTGGCCATTCTAGTCCACAACAGACTGCCCTTCCAGGTAATAAGGTCATATGTAGATACCGACGGGCGCTATGTCAAAGTCACGGGAACAATCCATAATCAAGATGTCACTTTAATCTCTATATATGCCCCTTGTGAACAAACCCCGCAGTTCTTCACAAAATTCTTTGATAAGCTACATCAGGTCGCACGAGGATGTGTAATACTAGCAGGTGACCTGAACCGAACTCTAGACCCAGACCTGGACAGATGCACGGGGACTAACCAACCACAGAAACATGACGTACTAACCATACTTCAAGGATTACGAGACTGTCAGCTGATCGATATATGGAGGGAGCAACACCCACAGCGAGAGCATACACCTTCTATTCACACCCTCACGACAGATACAGTAGGATAGATTATTTCCTGTTTTCTAATAAGGCGGTTCCCATGGTCTCCCACTCTGGGATCCATGATATTTCATGGTCAGACCACGCACCAATAGAGCTGCGGTGCACACTGCGGTCGCTGGACAGGCCAGGGGCGAACTGGAAATTGAATGAGCTGCTGTTAAAAAACCCAACATCGGAGCGGGCGATAGGAGATAAAATCAAGGAATATTTTGAGATTAATACTGGTAGTGTGTCTTCTCACTTCACGCTCTGGGAAGCCCATAAGGCGACCATGAGGGGACTCCTATTTAATCTAGCAGCACAAACAAAAAGAGTACACTGGCGACACACTTTATTCGAGCTTGGCTAGTCCCACGAATTCGGGTATACCCGGGTGTATTGAGGTTTGTGACTGTTTTCTGCCCGAGTACATTGAGTTATTTTTCAGGCAGGGATTGAAGCATTTTATTCCCGCTGGCTGCAATACTGCACAGTATATATATATACACTGCATTACAATTCATGAATTTATGCCATCTGGTAGACACGCGAAGCATTGCAGCCTATTAAATCCTAATCATCCTCATTTAACAGATCAGCCGCCCATCAGCCAGGCATGAACCCAGGCTGGGAAGGCAAATGCAACGGGGCTTGTCAGAGGTGAGGAGCGGCGCATTCCAGGTATCTGCCAGGTACATACCGGGTATTTGCTCGAATAAAGTGTGTCGGTGCAGTAAAGGAGTCTCAGATAAAAGAACTACTTGAGAGACTAGCACATCTCTCCGCACTTCATATATCCAACAAACAGAGAGATACCCTGAAGGAACTCTCTGATACCAAAATTAAACTTAATCTGTTGCTAATCTCCAGAGCCGAGAGGGAGTTGGCCTGGTCTAAGCGAAAGTTTTATGACAAAGCCAACAAGCCAGATACCCTACTTGTCAACAAATTACGTAACAAACCACCTAACTATAGTATCTCCTCAATACGAACTAAGGGGGGGGGGACCTTACCTCCAATCCTAGACGAATAGTAGAGGAATTTAAACAATTCTATGAAATTCTCAATGACGGAGATAAGGTCAGCCACACACAAAAAATAGGAGAGAAAACACAGAAATTCCTCAAAGAGGCACATCTTCCCAAATTGGGTAGAGTAGAGAGGGAGGCACAACAGGGAGACATCACCACTGAACAATTGTCCGAGGTAATAAATTCCCTTAAACCAGCCAAAGCTCCAGGACCAGATGGTTTTCCAAATTTATACTACAAAAAATATCTTAAAATACTAGCGCCACAGCTTCTGAAATTATTCAATGAAATTCTAGCGGGCGGCTCCGTCCAAACCCAAATGCTCCAGGGCTCAATCTCCCTAATCCACAAGCCCAGCAAGGACCCGGTAGACTGCAAGAGCTACTGGCCCATTTCCCTGATCAATTTTGACGTCAAAATCTTTTCTAAACTGCTAGCTAACAGGGTGGGTATTGTCCTGCCCAGGTTAATTCACCCGGATCAGGTAGGATTTATCGGAGGAAGGCAGGCGGCAGACAACACTAGACGGATAATAGATTTAATTGATCTGGCCAATACAAAAAACATCCCGTCTATGTTGTTAAGTCTGGACGCTGAGAAAGCCTTTGATAGGATCGATTGGACCTATCTGAGGGCAACACTATGGGCGTTTGGGTTCGAGGGACGCATCTTAGAAGCCATCATAGCCCTATATAAAGGCCCCACGGCAAGGGTGCGCCATCAAGGGCTTCCCCTCGGATCAATTTACAATTTGTAGTGGGACGCGACAGGGGTGCCCCCTGTCCCCGCTGCTGTTTGCACTATGTATAGAACCCTTGGCGGCACATATCCGCCTAAGCCCAGACATAGCAGGGATAGAGGTAGGGGACCAGTCCCACAAGGTGGCGCTATACGCAGACGACGTCATCCTGACACTGTCAAAGCCTCTTACTTCTCTGCCCAATGTCTTCGAGATTCTGGGAACATTTAATCAAATTTCAGGGTTCAAAATTAACCAAACCAAATCCGAAGCCCTTAATAGTCTACCAAGACCGGTAGAAAAATTAATCAAACTGAATTTTAATTTTAAATGGCAAGCCTCCTCAATCAAATACCTAGGTATCCACATTACTAGGACCTACGGTTCCCTTTATAAAGCCAATTATCCCAGATTATTCCGAACTCGAAGGGAGGATTTTAGGGTGTGGGCGGGGTATGGAATTTCTTGGTTTGGAAGAATTCATAGCATTAAGATGAATCCCCTACCAATGGTGCTTTACCTGTTCCAGGCCCTGCCGATACCATTGGTGCGAGCTGACATCCTCGCCTTACATTCGAGAATCATGAAATTTATATGGCATAACAAGAGCCCGCGAATTGCAAAGGGCATACTAACAAGGCCAACGGTTCGAGGGGGACTAGTGGTACCTTGCTTGATGGCGTATTATAAAGCAGCACAATTAGGTCAAATTATCCAGTGGCACTCAGACCCATTCCTGCGGAGATGGGTGGCGCTGGAGAGAACCTGCTGTGCACCAATTGACTTGCACAATCTAATCTGGCTACCAAAACGTTGTGACAACACGGCAGAGATGCTGCTGCGGACCATGGTGAACTCTCTGGCGGTGTGGAGGAGTTCCAAATTTAAACATAACCTAACGACGAAACACTCCTTAATGACCCCGTTATTCGATAATCAGGAGTTCGCCATGGGGATAACCGGTGACCGGCATTTCAAAATTTGGATACAGTCGGGCTACAGGCGACTGAAGGATCTGGAGGGGAGAACATTTACAGTGGCGACCAACTTTATTCTTACTTGGCTAGCTCCGCGAATTTCAGAAGATCCCGGTGATGTGCGGTTTTGTGTCGTTTTCTCCCGGGGTGTATAGCATTATTTTCGCGGCTGTGATTTAAGCATTTTATTCCCGCTGGCTGCAATACTGCAATGCCGTGTAAAAACACATGGGGCGTTTGTGAGCTGTTGTCTCTGAAGTCTAATACCTTCGCGGTTCAACCTACAGTACACAGTCTGTGCGTGCGTGCGCGCGCAGTAATAATAAAATTGCATATTTAATTTATTTTAAAGTACAGTACTGTACATGCTCAGACCCTGTTGGAGTGAAGTGAGGGGGTTCCTAACATCTGGGGGAAAATAAATTTTAATTCTATGGTGAGTACTGTCTTGTTGCCGTATTATTTTGGTGGGGCTGAATTGGTACTTCTTTAGGGGGCTGACCATTACTGTACATTAAAACTTTTCTTTTTTTTTCCTCAGAAAAGAAAACGGCTAATGGGGGGATTTCGATGGATAATATTGTACTGTATGCTGATGTTTTCCGGCCGTACAGTATACTGTACTGTACTGTGTAAAAAACCCGAATAAATAAAACTATGCATTTATTCTACATGTTCAGTATCGTTTCATTATGTGTCTTCCACAGTATACTGTACAGTGGTATACAGTGCCTAACATCTATGGGCAAAAAGAATTTTATTCCTAGGTGCCCTAGAACAGAAGTTCCCACGCCAATTGCCCGTGAACTTGACAGTGGCCCTAAGTAGTTCCCACGCCAATTGCGCGAATATAATGTAAAATAACACATTCTGTGGGTCTGAGTGGGTTGAAATTTACCTGGTCCTCATGCGGGAGGACCCTTGCCATAGTGGCAAAATATCAGCCTTGCACGACCCCCGGAACCGGAGGTACCAAAAGACTGTTTAAAAGCACATTACCAAAGTGGCTTTTTTTATGCCATGCAAGTCAAAGGCAGAAACCTGAATTTTAACAACACCCTGACTCCGTTCTGTTGCCACGAGAGGGTCGCAATTTGCCATGGAATCCTGCCGCAACTAGGACTACATAGTGACCGAATCTGAGCCCTCTAGGTCGAACAGAACCGGAGTTGTGGGTTCCAGGTTTCTGCTCATTCTGACTTAGCCGGTTCAAAGCTTTCTCCGCCATTGCGCTCAATAGTAGGACCCTCCTCACCGGCGTGACCCTTTCTCGCTGCCATTACTGCTCGGACCCTGTTGGGGTCAAGTGAGGGGGTTCCTAACATCTAGGGGCAAAATTAATTGTATTTCTAGGTGCCCTAGAACAGAAGTTCCCACGCCAATTGACCCAGTTCCCACGCCAATTGCCGTAGTTCCTATGCCAATTGCGCGACCAGGCAGTTAAAAAACAGTGCAGCAAGCCTCTACATTTGTTACACTGTTAAAGGAGCAAATGGAAACAATGTGAGGCAATTCAACATGTTCTTTTATTGGTGGAGTCAGTACAAAAACATTTATTTACAAATACTGTACAATGTTGTAACATTTAAAGTGCACAGCAATTCTAACCATCAACACACAATAATACATACTGCAGCCTTTATTAAATTCTTCTGCCACAAAACATTTTTGGTGCATGGGGCACAGGGAGTTCAGTGACTTGCTTTTTATGTACTGTATTTGGGGGTTGTCTTTGGGGGTTTATTCATCAAATTATTATGATGAACTGCCTTTTGAAATTACAGTGCTGTTAACTATTTCAGCCACACACCTCCAGAGTTTTTAATCCCTCCCTAGCCAAGCATATTGCCATTGTGTTCTTACTTCTCCCATAGCCGAGCTACAGTATAAACACTCAGTACGCCTGCATCTAATCACACCATCCCCCTCCCCCAACCCTTAGAGGCCTGTTGTTTGAACGGTAATGCTTTGGATAATCAACATGTTCTTTTATTGGTGGAGTCAGTACAAAAACATTTATTTACAATGTTGAAACATTTAAAGTGCACAGCAATTCTAACCATTAACCCACAATAATACATACTGCAGCCTTTATTAAATTCTTCTGCCACAAAACATTTTTGGTGCATGGGGCACAGGGAGTTACAGTGACTTGCTTTTTATGTACTGTATTTGGGGGTTGTCTTTGGGGGTTTATTCATCAAATTATTATGATGAACTGCCTTTTGAAATTACAGTGCTGTTAACTATTTCAGCCACACACCTCCAGAGTTTTTAATCCCTCCCTAGCCAAGCATATTGCCATTGTGTTCTTACTTCTCCCATAGCCGAGCTACAGTACAAACACTCAGTACGCCTGCGTCTAATCACACCATCCCCCTCCCCCAACCCTTAGAGGCCTGTTGTTTGAACGGTAATGCTTTGGAAAATCAACATGTTCTTTTATTGGTGGAGTCAGTACAAAAACATTTATTTACAATGTTGAAACATTTAAAGTGCACAGCAATTCTAACCATTAACCCACAATAATACATACTGCAGCCTTTATTAAATTCTTCTGCCACAAAACATTTTTGGTGCATGGGGCACAGGGAGTTACAGTGACTTGCTTTTTATGTACTGTATTTGGGGGTTGTCTTTGGGGGTTTATTCATCAAATTATTATGATGAACTGCCTTTTGAAATTACAGTGCTGTTAACTATTTCAGCCACACACCTCCAGAGTTTTTAATCCCTCCCTAGCCAAGCGTCAATCGGCTGAGTCACCCTAGCCTACCATCCCCCTCTCTCCACTGGGTCGTTGATCTTCTGCATATTGCCATTGTGTTCTTAATCCGCCCATAGCCGAGCTACAAACACTCAGCACGCCTGCGTCTGATCACACCATCCCCCTCCCCAACCCTTAGAGGCCTGTTGTTTGAACGGTAATGCTTTCGAAAATCCCCTCTCGAATTTGAAATTTAAATCTGAGGTGCACAGCACTGTGAAAATTGAGAGTACACTGATACAGTATTTCATCAGGGTGTGAAAATATTTGTCAGTCACTATGGTTTACAGTCACATGTTTTTAATACAATACAGTACATTCTTTAATATCTTTAAAATAAAAATATTTAAATCCTGTATATACAGTAAGTATAATGTAACATAACCCGTTCTGTGGGTCTGAGCGGGTTGAAATTTACCTGGTCCTCATGCGGGAGGACCCTTGCCATAGTGGCAAAATATCAGCCTTGCACGACCCCCGAACCGGAGGTACCAAAGACAGTTTAAAGCACATTACCATATTGGCTTTTTTTCTGCCATGCAAGTCAATAGCAGAAACCTGAACTTTAACATTACCCTGACTCCGTTCTGTTGCCACGAGAGGGTCGCAATTTGCCATGCTATCCTGCCGCAACTAGGACTACATGGTCACCGAATCTGAGCCCTCTAGGTCGAACAGAACCGGAGTTGTGGGTTCCAGGTTTCTGCTCATTCTGACTGTCTGTTGGGGGTTTATTCATCAAATTATTATGATGAACTGCCTTTTGAAATTACAGTGTTGTTAACTATTTCAGCCACACACCTCCAGAGTTTTTAATCCCTCCCTAGCCAAGCATATTGCCATTGTGTTCTTAATCCGCCCATAGCCGAGCTACAGTACAAACACTCAGCACGCCTGCGTCTAATCACACCATCCCCCTCCCCCAACCCCTAGAGGCCTGTTGTTTGAACGGTAATATTTTCGAAAATCCCCTCTCGAATTTTAAATGTAAATCTGATGTGCACAGCACTGTGAGAATTGAGAGAACACTGATACAGTATTTCATCAGGGTGTGAAAATATTTGTCAGTCACTATGGTTTACAGTCACATGTTTTTAATACAATACAGTACATTGTTTAATATCTTTAAAATAAAAATATATAAATCCTGGTATAAATCCTGGTAAAATATTTTATAAATAAATAAATAAAATAATTCATTGGTGCACTGTAGGGGTGGCTGTCAATGATTATGATTCGCAGGAAAGTGAATAAATATTTATTTTATTTTATCAGGAACCAAAAAATACAAATATAAAAATAATCAGGAATAATACATACAGTTATGCAGTCTTTATTAAGTTATTTTGGCGTTTCAGCCCTCAGGCCTTCGTCAAAGGCTTTGAGAAGGCCTGAGAACTGAAACGTGTCAGAGGATCCACCAGCTACACATGTCTGTTTAATAAACTCTTTTTGTAGTCACCACCCACGTCTATACCCTGTTTGTCTACGGCTGTGCAGCGCTACCTTCCCTGCTGTTGCTGGAAGATTTTTCCTTGTCTTGGAAGAAAGCTTTATTCATGATTCCTATAGCAAGAAAAGAAATGTGCTCAAAAAACTGCACAATAGTACAGTACAGTGCATACGGTAAGGCAACACTAATCAAGTACAGTGCATTAGGCGACATTATATTTGATAAATTTCACCTTCAAAGATGACAATGCATCCCGGTCCACGCCTAGAGATGGCACCCCACACATGCAGCTTCACAGGGTGTTTTGGCCGCGGCTTCAAAGATAAGCGGTCTTTTTTGTGGAACGCAAATCGTGCAAATCTCTCCAGCGACACAGTAAACTCATCAGTGAAGATGCAATCCTGGAAAGTCTCCCCGCTGTTGATCCATGCCTGTGCCTGGAGTACTCTTTTGATTTTGTTTGCGTCCCGTATCATGGGGTACACTCTGTAATGACAAGGTGTGGCAGGACGGCCTGTAGCCGAGGTCAGGTACCAGTCCACACGTGTAGTTTCAGGATAAATGAAAATGTTCAGTGGCTTTATTTCTCCACAGCAACATAACATGCGGGTACACTGTCCCTTTAAGCAAATAAATCCTGCTCCACGTTGGGAGAAAACTGACTAACACAGCAGTCCTAGCTAGCAGGCTGGCTGGCTAAACCATACCCAAACCGTAAGAGTCTTTTTAAGCAGTCATGCAAACAAATGAAAGAAATCTTACTTTGGCTGCAGTAAGTAGTGTGCTGTATCCTTCTGGCTAGCAGCACATCTATCCATGTGCTCTCATCTGAGACAGGCAGCTACTGCTGGTAACAAGATCCTTATCTACCTTGCTGGCTCTCAGGTGTCAGCTTACATAATGATTAGCTAGCTTCCACCTGAGTTAACCCTTATGAGTGCTGGATAAAGGACTCAGACATATGTTTCCCAGGCATAACTGATAGGGGTTGACTTCACCCTGTCACATACCTCCCCTGTTTGTGTGTGGCTAGTGTCCCACACGGCTGAAGCCCGACCCTCCACTCCTTCTCTTGACAAAAAATTATATACCACCTGGTCAACCTTGGATTTGTGTCCTTCATGGTGTTTAACCACTTCAAGGGCACATGGTCAGTGACCAGGGTGAAGTATACTCCGGCGACATAATGTCTCAAGGCCTCAATTGCCCATTTTACAGCGAGGCACTCCTTCTCAATAACGGAATACCTCACTTCCCTTGGGAACAGCTTCCGGCTGATGAACAGTATGGTGTGTTCAACACCATCAAATTGCTGAGACAGCACTGCTCCCAGTCCTACCTCTGAGGCATCCATCTGGATGATGAAGGGCTCTTTAAAATCTGGGCTCCGAAGAGCGGGGCCCTCTGACAGGCACTTTTTTAGCATGTCAAAGGCGTCTTGGCACTCCCAAGACCATTTAACTTGGGTCGGGGCACTCTTTTTTGTCAGATCTGTTAGGGGTGCAGATATTTTTGAAAAATTGGGAATAAACCGCCGGTAATACCCTGCTAACCCCAAAAGGGAGCGGACCTGTGTCTTTGTCTGTGGGGTGGGGACTTCCTTTATGGCGGCCACCTTGCTAGCTAGTGGCCTTACTATCCCTCCCCCAACGGCATAGCCCAAGTACTTTGTAGTGGATTTACCCAGGGCACATTTTTTTGGATTTGCAGTGAGCCTGCTTCTCTTAAGGACGTTAGGACTGCCCTTAACCTTTTTATATGAGACTGCCAGTGTCTGCTATAGATGACAATGTCATCCAAGTAGGCAGCGGAATATGCCCCATGGGGTCGTAGTACCTTGTCCATTAACCTTTGGAATGTGGCTGGAGCCCAATGTAACCCAAATGGCATAGTGACAAATTGGTATAACCCGAGAGGGGTGGCGAAGGCAGTTTTGCATTTGGATTCTTCCGCTAGAGGTATCTGCCAATATCCTGTCGTGAGATCTAGGGTAGAGATATACTTTGCTTTCCCAAGCGAGTCAAGCAATTCATCCACCCTAGGCATTGGATATGCATCAAATCTGGATACAGCATTTACCTTTCGCAGATCCACGCAAAACCTCACCTTCCCATCTGGTTTAGGGACCAACACGATAGGGCTACACCATTCGCTGTGGGACTTCTCGATCACGCCCAATTCCAACATGTCTATTATCTCCCTCTCTACCAGGTCTTTTCGGCCCTCTGGCAATCTATAGGGACGGGACCGTACTTTTACGTCAGGTTCTGTCTCAATCCTATGGGACACTAAATTAGTCTGCCCTGGCAGCTCCGAAAAAACATCTGGGAACTGGTCACATAATTCTAGTAGGTCTGACCTTTGTTCCGTTGTTAACTGCCCTCCCATGGGAACCTGATGGACCAAAATCCGTCTCTCCTTCCCGAGGGTGGATGAACAGCGATCTCATCGTTTTCCAGGGTTTCAGGAGGTTCACGTGGTAGATTTGTTTACCCTTCCTGGACCCTGGTTGAGAGATCTCATAGTTCACCTCCCCGGTGCGGCGGAGAACTTGGAAAGGACCCTGCCACTTCGCAAGGAGTTTACTCTCTGATGTCGGTAGTAGTAGCATCACTTGGTCCCCAGGTTCGAAGACCCTCAAGCGAGCATTTTGGTTGTACTGCCTCTCTTGACGTTCTTGGGCAGATTTGAGGTTTTCCTTAGCAAACCGATCTATCATGTCTAGGCGGTTTCTAAGGTCTATGACATACTAAAGGGTATTCTTGGAGGGGGAAGGCTCCTCCTCCCAGGATTCCTTCAGTAGGTCGAGAATACCCCCAGGTTGGCATCCATATAGGAGCTCAACGGGGAGAAGCCTGTGGATGATTGGGGAACTTCTCGTACATCAAACAACAGGAAAGGGAGAAGTTCATCCCAAGCTCGCTTTTCAGTGTCCACAAACTTCCTAAGCATGGTTTTTAAAGTACGGTTAAACCTCTCTACCAATCAATCAGTCTGAGGATGGTAGACTGAGGTCCGGACGGATTTTACCTCCAATAACTTTAGGACATCCTGCATTAACTTTGCCATGAAATTTGTTCCCTGGTCAGTTAACATTACTTGGGGAAGTCCTACCCTAGAGAACAGTTCTAACAGCTTGTGAGCAATCTGTTTAGCAGTGGCTGATCTCAGAGGGAAGGCCTCAGGATATCTGGTGGCATAATCTACCACAACAAGTATAAATTTATGTCCCTTCGCAGAGGGTTCTAAAGGTCCGACCAGATCTACCCCAATTCTCTCGAACAGGACGGCTACCAAGGGCAAAGGAACCAAGGGAACCGGATTCTGTCCTTTTTGGCTAGTTAACTGGCATTCAGGACATGTCTCACATAGTTTCATGATGTCACCATGTATGCCTGGCCAGTAAAACCGGGACGAGATGCGGTCCGTGGTTTTATCTCTGCCCAAATGACCACCCCATGGGAGAGTATGGGCTAGGGTGAACACCGTTTTAATCAACCCTTTAGGGACTAGCATCTTTCGAATGACCTCCCCTGTTTGTGTAACATTATTCACACGATATAGAATGTCATTCAACAGTTCAAAATGTGGAAACACTTTTACACCCTGTTCATCCATTATCTTGTTGTTGACCTGTACCACCTTCTCATATTGTCTAGCCAGAGCTGGGTCCTCCCTCTGCCTCTGACGGAAGTCAGGAAGATCCAGGTCTGGCAAAATTCCCGTATCTATCTGTTCCCCACCCTGGTCACCCCCGGCCATGACCTGCAGTCCTTTGGGCTGACTAATGTTACCAAGAGTACCAGCCTTTCTTAACCAGTCCTATTTTTCCGCACGTCTCTGTTTACGTGTCTTTGGGACATGGTGTCTACAGGGGAAAAATCTCTGGGGAAAAAGGGAACAAGTCTCCGGGCTTCTCCGGTACCAGAGAAGTAGGCTCCGTAAGAGTAGGGGCCAACAATGTTTCGAGGTAGGGCCAGTCTCGGCCAAGTAGAACAGGAGCAGGTAGCAAGGGAGCAACTCCCACTAGTAGGCTAGCCTCTTGATCCTGGATACGCAGTAGAACGTTCGCCGTCGGGTATCTCTTTGTATCCCCATGGATACACTCGATATTCCAAGGAGAGTCATAAGATAGTCTATTGCTTGGAATTAGGCCCTCTAGGATCAGGGTTTTTCTAGAGCCCGAGTCCAGCATGGCGTTTACTTTTGTCCCCTCCAGAGATGCTGGGACTAACCACGGATTGTGGTCCCCTCGGAGAACAGCTGTGGCAGTGGTTCTGCCATATGAACAGTCCATCTAATCATCTCCTGAATCCGCAACCTCGGTCGTCAGCGGAAGCTCTCTACGGGGCTCAATGTTTGGACCTCTCCGCTGTTGGATGGGGTCCTCCCTTCTGGTTGGTGGGGTTATCCTCTCCACCGAGTGGGTGGCAGGAGTCCAGGTTCTCGGGGAATACTGTGGGTGGCGGCCTCCCTTGAGTGATCCAGTGGCCTCGGACCCAGGATGGGCGTCTCTGCCGGAGTTTGTACCAGGAACCCTCCGAGATGGGAAAGGGTCTTCCGATCGGGTTGACTGGATCTCCCGAGCTGGTGGGTTGTAGACCCCTCGATTGTCTGCTCTCCTGCCTCTAGCATCACTGGAAGCAACTGGTGTTTGCACCGGACGTTCCCAGCTATCCTGTTGGGTGTCGTCGCCCAGGAAGTTTTCCACCAAGCGGACCGCTGCATCCAGGGAAAATGCAGTGTGTCTTTTTACCCAGGAGCGGGAGGAGGGGGGCAGTATCTGTATGAACTGCTCGAGCACAAACTGTTCAAGGATCTCTGCCTTGTCATGTTTTACCAGTTGTATCCCCCTGGTACATAAGTCTACTAAGCGGTGGGCTACGATCCGGGGTCTGCCTCTGTTTGTATATTTGACTGTCCGGAACCGCCGTCGGTAGGTCTCTGGAGTGAGGCCTAGGCGATCCAGAATAGCAGCCTTTAATTGCTGATAGTCCATGGCCTCGTCTGCTGGAAGAGCCTGGTAGGCTGCCTGAGCTTCCCCTATGAGGAGTGGAGCCAGAGTCGTTACCCAGCGATCAACTGTCCAGCCATGGGCCGTGGCTACCCTTTCAAAAGTGAGGAGAAATGCCTCTAGGTCTTCGTTTGGCTTCATTTTATGCAGCATCACCGGTGGGTTATTTGGAATCCCTGGTCTGCCTGGGGCTGGGCCTATCGGCCAGCAATTGGAGTAGCTTTTCCTCTCGCCGGGCCTGTCGCTCATCTTGCTGGGCCTGTCGCTCATCTTGCTGGGCCTGTCGCTCAGATTGCTGGGCCTGTTGCTCAGCTTGTTTCTCTGCTAGCTGGAGCTGTTGCTCAAGGAACTGAGAAAAAATTGTCTCCATTTTTTTTCCCCCTTCTGTGTGTGTGTGTGTGTGTGTGTGGCCCTTCAGATACAGGGCCCATCCAACATCCCACTTCTGACACCACCTGTGGCAGGACAGCCTGTAGCCGAAGTCAGGGAACAGTCCACACGTGTAGTTTCAGGATAAATGAAAACGTTCAGTGGCTTTATTTCTCCACAGCAACATAACATGCGGGTACACTGTCCCTTTAAGCAAATAAATCCTGCTCCACGTTGGGAGAAACCTGACTAACACAGCAGTCCTAGCTAGCAGGCTGGCTGGCTAAACCATACCCAAACCGTAAGAGTCTTTTTAAGCAGTCGTGCAAACAAATGAAAGAAATCTTACTTTGGCTGCAATAAGTAGTATGCTGTATCCTTCTGGCTAGCAGCACATCTATCCATGTGCTCTCATCTGAGACAGGCAGCTAATGCTGGTAACAAGATCCTTATCTACCTTGCTGGCTCTCAGGTGTCAGCTTACATCATGATTAGCTAGCTTCCAACTGAGTTAACCCTTATGAGTGCTGGATGAAGCACTCAGACATATGTTTCCCAGGCATAACTGATAGGGGTTGACTTCACCCTGTCACACGGGGAATACATTTTTTTTGCGGCACAGTGCAGTATAGTTTGCGAAACAACACTTTTACCTCCTGTACTGTCCAGTACTAACCTCACACGTCCATATTTCCATCCAATGCTGCGTCTCATCTTCTTTATGCTGCTCTCGGATACAGTCAGATTGTGCTTTTCCTGCAGAGTGTTTTTAACCCTTAATGCACTCCTCTCATCATTCTCCTCACTTATTTTGTCCACCAGAACAGTTGTCTCCCTACAATGTAAAGAAATTATATTGTTTTATTAATATGCAGCAATATAAAATGTATATAAATGTAATGTTGTAATATACATTAAATATAAATAGACAAAATATATATACTGTTGTACAATAAATATAAATATACAAAATAAATATACTGTTGTAATATAAATATAAATATACTGTACATCCTATTGTAAGGAATCCACTACTGGCTTTGACTATAGCCTTGCAGACCTGTGCAGTTGCAAGCTTCCTCTGGCAATCTATGGCACATGTGCTGCCTCTCATTGCAGCTTCTGCCCTGTGCTCTTTCATTGGAGGAATTCTCACACACCCTCCTCCTGTGATTGGATCTCCGCCCTTTATATCCAGGGCGTTGGCACTGAACCAGTGCCGAGCATAACCATTCCTACTTCTATGTTACTGTCTCTGCCACAAACCACCCCAGGCCTCTCTCCTAGCGTTCTTACCTTCCAAGTTCCTGAGTATCCAGAGGTCTGTTCTTTCTCCTGTGCTGAAGCGTTGTTGCCAGCACTGGTAACTGCTGCATTCCCTCCTAGCCGTGGCTACCCTTCCTGTCCTGTGGCCTGCTGCTATCCTCCTGCAGTGGCCTGTTCCTGGACGTCTGTGCTGAAGCGTTGTTGCCAGCACTGGCCTGCTGCTATCTCCTTGCAGTGGCCTGCCCTGGACGTCTGTGCTGAAGCGTTGTTGCCAGCACTGGCCTGCTGCTATCTCCTTGCAGTGGCCTGCCCTGGACGTCTGTGCTGAAGCGTTGTTGCCAGCACTGGTATCTGCTGCATTCCCTCCTAGCAGTGGCTACCCTTCCTTTCCTGCGGCCTGCTGCTATCCTCTTGCAGTGGCCTGCCTTGGACTTCTGCGCTGAAGCATTGGTTCTTCCCGACGCTGCCCTGCGATGAACTTCGGCCAGCCTGCTGTCTCCTCCTGCTGAGATCGGCGTCATGGGCCGAGGCCGCTCCTCGCGCAGAAGCCACCCCCGCGCTCACGCTCCTAAGCTGAAGCGGGGAACTCCTGACTTCCTGTTGCCGAACTCCTGCTTCATTAACGACGATGCTGCCTTCTCCAATCCTGACCCTGCGATGTACGACTACGAACTGCGCACTCCGGATCAGTCTGCGTGGACTAAGGTCGGTGATTATATAACCCCACCTCAGCCCCGCGGTCCGGTCCCGGTTTGTGGCGAGCATCGGCGTAACAGTATGCTCGGCCCTTTAAAACCGGACCGCGCCGTGGCGGGAGATGGCAATTTACCAACTGAAGTTATGTCCCGGCCTGCGTACCAGTCCCACTCTGAAGGCCAGTATTTGTGTGAAGTACTACCCCTGATTGATGAACTGTTTACCTATGAAGGTTTAACCCCTTTACAAAGACAATGCCGTTGTGATCTCTTTATTAAGGCTTACTGCATCCAGGACTTAAAACAGTCTCTGGCCGCTTGTATTCGCTCTCCTGATTCCCCTATAACCTGGGATAACGTGTACCCTATGGAACTGGCCGACGCCCAAGAGGCACTCTACGTCCTGGCCTCATCACTGGACATTCATCTAGTACAACAGGGCGCCCTCCTCATGTTGGCTCAGTCTCAAGATACACTCCATGTACTTTCTTCAACACTAGATATTCACATAATAGAACAGGATCCCCTCCTTGCCAGCTACGCTGCTGCTTGGCAGATTCTCTATGCTGCCAGTCCTGTTGCTAAACCTGTGGGGGTACCTCCCTCTCCTAAGAATGGCCAAACCATCTCTCTGTCGCTGCCCGCTAAGGAAGAAGCTGCCACGCTCCCTAATCCTGAGTTAATCTCCCTAAATTCTGTCCCTGAGGTTATTCCGGTCTTAACCCCTGCTAGTCAGGCCTATGAGTCCCCCACTGTAAATCCCTGCAGTCCCCAGGTCAGTGTTTCTTCCTTAGCACCAGAGAATGAGTCCTGTTTGCCCTCTTTTCCTAACCCAAAAATTCTAAGCTCTGTTTCCGAGGTTTTTTCTGTATTAACCCCTGCTAGTCTGCTCTGTGAGGTCCCTACTGCTAACCCTAGTATTCCGCAGTCTAATGATAGGTCCCTAGGGCAAGAGGCAGAACCCCCTATGACCCCACTCTCGGAGACTAACTTCTATTTCTCTGATTCTCAGGTACAGAGTAATTTAACCCTTGAGGTTTTTCCTATGTTAACCACTGCAGGTCAGCCCTATGAACCTTCCTTGGTAAATCCCTTTAGTTCGTCAGTCAGGGACACCTCCTTAGCCTCAGAGGATGAACCCCTTATGTCCCCTGACTCGGCTAAAATTCTCGGGGCTATGCCCCCTGAACTTTCGGCAATAATACTGGCTCCAGTAAAAAGTATTCTGGAGCCGTTTGTTTCTCTAAACCTGTTCGCAGAATCCCTACTCCTAGGTATTTCGCTCACCCCGTCTGTCACTCAGAGAGCTGAGACCCCTGCTTCTGAGCATAGACCCCTTTTCGTGGAATCTATTGTTGTTTCTGATGTCCCGGACACTCTTTCCCAAATACCCACTTCAGAGACCAGCACAGTCGTGGTTGCCCCATTTGCACTGTCTGTGTTCTCCTCTTCTCAAATTCTAGGGTTTAAAGTGAACAGTACATATTATACTCCTTTCCAAGTGACCCCTTCTGAGATCAGCGTATCTGCTGTTGCTCCCTTAGTACAATTAAAGTTAGGGCCCTTCTTTTTGAAGGATCAGGCTTTCAAGTTTGAGACTCCCTTTATCCCTGACTTTGTAAATCTGCAGTCCCTTCTCACTGTAGTTAAAAGTTCTCCAGCAGCCGCTGAGTTAAGCTTTGCCACTGCCAAATCTTCTGTTATAGAAGCAACCTTGCCTAGCTTACTTCTGTCTGTCCTATCTGTGATGCCTATCACCTTTACTAAAATTTCTGTTTTGCAAGGTATTTCTCCTATTAAATCTGTGATACCTGCAATTCCTTTAATCGGTTCCAAAACCCCTGTCACTAAGTTTCCCATGGAGTCTGATGCCCTCACTAGGGATTCTCAGGGACCCAATTCTGAAACAAGCAAGATGTCCCTTGTGTCTGTTGGAGAGTTTACCCCAGTTTCTCTCACGGATCATGCCACAGCCTCCGGGATGATTAAAAATGACTTTAAGTCTGGGATGCCCATTCCTGTAATAATACTGTTTCACGCTGATTCGCCCACAGTATTCAGGGTATCCACTACTGACTGTACTGCACCGACACACTTTATTCGAGCAAATACCCAGTATGTACCTGGCAGATACCTGGAATGCGCCGCTCCTCACCTCTGACAAGCCCCGTTGCGTTTGCCTTCCCAGCCTGGGTTCATGCCTGGCTGACGGGCGGCTGATCTGTTAAATGATAATGATTAGGATTTAATAGGCTGCAATGCTTCGCGTGTCTACCAGATGGCATAAATTCATGAATTGTAATGCAGTATATATATATATACTGTGCAGTATTGCAGCCAGCGGGAATAAAATGCTTCAATCCCTGCCTGGAAAATACCTCAATGCACTCGGGCAGAAAACAGTCACAAACCTCAATACACCCGGGTATACCCGAATTCGTGGGACTAGCCGAGCTCGAATAAAGTGTGTCGCCAGTGTATGTCTACTACCACGAACTCAGGGGTATCGCATTTGGAACTTTCCCTTTTTTCAGAAGATCCCGTCTTTAAAATGGACTTATATTTCTCTGTGTCTTCCACAATACTTGGGGTACTTGCTATTGACTGTCCTGTCCCAAAACTAGGGTTACCTCTCAAGAAGGTGCCTGGAGCTACCGATGTTAAAAACCCTATGTTTAAAACAGTAACAATTTGCATTGCTACTCCCACAGTATCATGTGAGACCTGGGTACCTGGGACCTCCACTCCGAAGCCAAGCTCTAGTTCTCTGTCTTCTTTCTCTGTGTTGGAGGCCTTTCTCTGTGTTGGAGGCACCCAGCTTTAACCCCAAGACTTTTTTCCCTAATGTTGATGCACCGCTTAACTCCTGCCTTTTTTTTTTGATAAAATCTGTTTTCTCACCTTTCAAACAGACTCCTTACTCGCAGGTCTCTGTGCGGTGCCCAAAGTGCCCTTTCTGTATGGCAATTGGCCTCTCCCTAAGATAAAGACACCCTTACTGGACCTCGTCGCTTTACCTGAAGCGTCCGTCCCTGTTCTCTATGGGTCCACTATGGGTATAGACATGCTTATTATGTCCTTCGCCAAGGCCACAATTTCGGATTTGATTCTCTCTAAAGATCACAAACCAAAGGAAGCGGATCCTTCTTCAACTGCCAGTACCATGACCAAGAGTTGCATACACACTGCTACAGACTCTCGCAAATTGCTTGGGACAGCAACCCTGCTTGGTATCAAAAGTACCGCTGCAATAGTGTGTAGTGAACCCTCCCGTCCCATTCCCTTGCTAACCACCACCCGGAATTCCTTGGAAGCTAAAGACTCTCGCAACTTCCTCCGTGCTGATTTCACCAAAGACATTGCCTTCTCTGAAGGTCCCTCTGCCATTTTTGTCGGACAATCTGTGTCCTGTGTCCCGTACTCTTGGACTATTACTATGCACCGGACACCTGGCTACTGCCCTTCTGATGTTCCCATTCCGGAGCCCTCAGGTCCCATTGTCCATGTACACTGGCGACACACTTTATTCGAGCACGGCTAGTCCCGCGAATTCGGGTATACTCGGGTGTATTCAGGTTTCTGATAGTTTTCTGCCAGAGTGCATTGCGTTATTTTCCGGACGGAATTTAAGCTTTTTATTCCGGCTGGTTACAATACTGCAATGCCGTCAAAATACACATGGTGGCGCTTGCGAGCTATTCTTTGTGAAGCCGTCCCCTATAATGAATTGTAATGCAGTATATACTGTATACTATATACTGTATATACTGTATAACAACAACCCCTGTAAGCCCTAACATACAGTACTGTTCAGTACTGTACTGTACTGTATATGCACATACATAAATGATACTACTGTATGGGCGGCGGGGGCGAGATGTGTTTGCAGCAGAGAGAGATCCGCTGCTCTCTCTCTGCGCAAACATCCGCACATTAAAAATTATTTGAAATACATTTTTATTGATAGTGTAGATGTGCAGGGGGTCTCCGGAGCTGAACCGCATTGGTTTTAGGTCTGGGGACCCCGTGCCCCCCGAGATACAGGCCCCTTTAGGGGGTGCCGGTATCCCTCTGCGTTTAAAGGTCCCGATCACGTGATCGCGGCCTGTAAACCAAGCAGAGCAGAGGAATATCGGCACCCCCTAAAGGGGCCTGTATCTCGGGGGGCACGGGGTCCCCAGACCTGAAACCTGTGCGCTTCTGCTCTGGAGACCCTCTGCACATGTACACTATCAATAAAACACATACAATATACAGTATAAATAAACACTCGTTCTTTACCTTAGCGTCTATGCGCTATGGTAAAGAAGCATTATTTTAATAATATTGTAAAGTGAGCAGGGGGTTCCCTGAGCCAGAAATTAATGCTCAGGGAACCCCCCCCCCCCTGCTCCTGATCAATATTATTAAAAATACGGAAAATGCTGCGTCATTACCATAGCGGATAGCCGCTAAGGCAATGAAGGGGTTAAGGCATAATAAACAATTAATACATTCAATACATATTTTTCACGTCTGTGTTAAAACTCCCTGCCTTCTCTCTAATCTATGTAAAACCCCCTCCCCCTATTCTCGCTTTTAAAACGCCCTGCCTTCTCTCTAATCTATGTAAAAACCCCTCCCCCTGTCCCCCTATTGTGTGTGTGCGTTAAGCTTCCCTGCAAGCTATGTAAAAAAACCTCCCCCTATTGTGTGTGTGTGTTAAATCTGCCTGGCCTGTGTTTCTGAGTGCTGAGTGCTCTGCGTTTAAAGGTCCCGATCACGTGATCGCGGCCTGTAAACCAAGCAGAGCAGAGGGATACCGGCACCCCCTAAAGGGGCCTGTATCTCGGGGGGCACGGGGTCCCCAGACCTGAAACCTGTGCGCTTCAGCTCCGGAGACCCCCTGTACATGTACACTATCAATAAAAATGTATTTCAAATGTATTTATTGTCATTTATTTATTTATTTATTTAGATGTATTTATTAATTGTGCTGCTGCTGCTGCAAGTCGTAAACTTACACCAAGGGCCAAACACCCCCCTCACCCCCAATAAAAAAAATTCACGCACAGCAGCCCCACAATTAATAAATAAATCTAAATAAATAAATAAATAAATAAATAAATGCCAATAAATACATTTGAAATACATTTTTATTGATAGTGTAGATGTATATATATATATATATATATATATATATATATATACATACAGTATACAGTATATATACACACATGATGAACCAATAGTACAAATACATGTAGAATGGTTATCAAAATCATACTGTCCTACAGATAACGCTTCTCTATACAGACAATAATAATAATCCATTTAATAATCCTACAGTAACTTATTTTACAATATAAAACATAACATTACAATCCACACAGTACATTGCATTTACATTGTATACTGTAAATGATGCATAGCATTAAATCTATGCACCATATACAATACTGTACATTCTGCAAATGAATGTTAACAATATAATTGCAGGCTACTCTACCAGTAAATACTGTACAAACACTTCCAAACAAGTCAACTACAGTATTTTAACCAATCAAGTAAACCAAAATCAATATATACTGTAAGTACCAACCAGAAAAGACAATTTAAAACCAAACTAACCCTTACAATACCAAGGATTACATCTATCTAATTGTAAAAAACCTTATACATTATACACAGCATTGTTTAAAAACCCCTTCCCCCCTAATGTTTCTGTTAAGCAGATTACACTGAAGGGACAGAGATATAAAGGCCTAAAGCCCCTTCCCCCCTAATGTTTGTGTTAAACAGATTACAATGAAGGGAGAGAGATATAAAGGCCTAAAGCCCCTTCCCCCCTAATGTTTGTGTTAAACAGATTACAATGAAGGGAGAGAGATATAAAGGCCTAAATCCCCTCCCCCCCCTAATGTTTCTGTTAAACTGATTACAGTACATTGAAGGGAGAGAGATTTTACAGAAACACACATTAGGGGGGAGGGGGCTTTAAACAGATTACATTGAAGGGAGAGAGATGTTTCTGTTACCAGTAAATCTCCCTCCCTGCATTGCTAACCACCCTCACCCCCTACCCACATACCGTTAATTCCCCCCCCCATCCTGGCCATGGCCCCTCCGCTTCTGCAAAACAGACACAAAAATTAAAACATACAAAGTGATGTCCCCTAACCCCTTAATCACCATAGCGGTTATTAACCGCTACAGTCATGAAGGGGTTAACCCACCCTCACCCACCCACCACTCGGGATGCCTACATACCCTCCCACACTAACCCCCCCCCCACCCGTGAGGCCTAACCACCCAGTCAGTACCCACAAGGGAGGCCTACCCACATACCGTTGGGGAAACACCCCACCCCCACCCCAGTACCCACAATAAAAACAGTACAATCACCCACAATAAACAGCATTCTATTTATTAAATACATTACCCACCCCCTGTGCCCCCCCCCATAAATACAAGATTTATTCTTTTACATTCAGGGTCCATAACGCAGCCCCACGCTAGTCCCCGGTGGGCTGGCAGGGCACCTGGACAGACCTACAGTTTACCAGCAGCATTCCACAGGTTCTGGAGGCCTGCTGGTGGATCCTGCCAGCACCATGGCGCCCAGGTGGTCTCCTTGGGTCACCGTGAGCCACAATTGGGTCCACACGGTAGGCCCAAGGATGTCTGGGAGCCCCGGGTCAAACCCACAGGTGTCTGCGGGGCCTCGGGTGGTTCCCATGGGGGTCTGGGGAACTCACGGGTGCTCACTACGGGTCCTCGGTGCCCCCACAGAAGTGGGACCACACATCATCATCCCCGCACCTACGGGTCGGAGGTGCCCCCACAGAAGTGGGACCACACATCGTCATGCCCGCAGACTACGGGTCCGCGGTGCCCCCACAGAAGTGGGACCACACATCATCATCCCCGCATGTGTCACCCGTGGAACCACCAGCCTGCTACCCTTTAGGATACCCGAGGATTCCCCGCGGGTGGTCTCCAGAGGTCCCACGCAAAACCACAGAAGTAACCCTGAATGTAAAAAAAATAAACCTGGCCTATACATTCAATACATACACCCTCCCCCCCAACACCTACAGTACAATAATGTGCAAAATAACTATTATCCAGATATGGATAATAGATTAATTGCCCATTATTAAAAACATTAACTAGCATATACAAATAAATAAAGTACTACTTACCTCATCAATACGAAGTGTCCGATGCCAGCGCCTTCCTTCTCTTGCCCACACAAAACATAGCCAAAACCAAGCCAATACATTGCAATTACATTCAGATATCAATTAACCCCTTAAACACCTTATCGGATAATAACCGCAAAGGTAATTAAGGGGTTAAGCCACACAGGCACGATACCCACCCTTCACCCATGAATTTGTACTGTGGCTTCATCATGCAACTATATATATATACTGTATATATATATACACAGAGAGACAGAGAGAAAGAGAGAGAGAGAGAGAGATATATATATACAGTATATATATATATATATATATATATATATATATATATACACACACGTTATATACACACCCATGATAAACCAATATACAGTACAAATAAATGTAGAAGGGTTATCAAAAGCACTGTCCTACAACCAAACTCTTCTCCATACATACACACTAAATTAAAATAAATTTCCTTTAATATTCATAACTGATCTCTCAATCTACTGTAAATCATCACTAAACCTCTGAAAAGCCATTTAAACAACTTACATTCCAATATAAATGATGCCTAAATATCTACTGTATGCACCATATACATTCTGCAAATTACTGTAATCAACCAAGTAAACAAAACTCAATTAGCAATCATTATTTACATCCCTAAACAATTCAGACTAGATCCCGAACAATAAAATCATTAACAAATTCACGCCTAGAGCAGAACAATTAAGCCTTTGAAAAAATATATGTACCGACAAAAATACAACCTTTCCAAACCAAGCCTACTGTACCTATCCCTGACCTTCCTCAAACACACAATACAATACCAAGGAATACATCTACAGTATCTAATTTTAAAATACTTTAAACTCACAAAATAATTAAAAACACATCTAATCCAGCTTTTAAAACATCATCATTTCTTACCCTGAATGTATACTGTACAGTATATCTCTCTAGACATATATATTGTACATACATACATACAGTGGCAAGAAATGATATACCACAAAAAAAAAAATACACATGTTAAAAAACCTTTTGAAAAAATTAACAAGTTAAATAAAATACATTTCTTTACTGTAGTTCACTTACCATTACTTGCCCCCACCGACTCCCGTTGCCCAGCTTACTCACGAACCAATCCACGATCAGGAACCCATAAAATAATAAACCATTCAAAATAATAAACATTAAACTAAAAATCCAAACCAATCCACGGGTCTTCTACTTGTAATCCATCTTCATCTGTATTCTTCTTTCTTCTATCTCCTTCCGGGCGGGGCAGGGCGTGGTCTTCTTTCCATCATCGGCCACGCCCTTGTCTTTTTTCTTCTCCGGAGGTCCTTCCTCCGCGGCGTCTGGCTGCAAAATGAGACGACATAGGCTTTTAAAGGCCTATGACGTCACATTTTTCGTCATGGTTCCCACGGTCCAATCAGGACCGTGAAAACCATGTGTTTTGGCCGATAATAAAAAAATGATGACGTCACTTAAAGGGAATGAAAGCACAGCCAATCAGAATGGCATTGCTTCAATTGCCTTTAAGTTGACGTCATGAAAAGGCACATGGCCGTGCACACATGGTACTAGAGCCAATCAGAGCGTGGGAACTTTATCCCTACTCTGATTGGCTCTGGTATACCATGTGTCAGGGGCTTGGGGGAGAAAGGATGTGACGTCAATGAAAACCTGTCACGTGGTACGGTAGCCAATCAGAGCGTGGGAACTTTATCCTTATTGACGTCACATCCTTTCTCCCCCAAGCCCCTGACACATGGTATACCAGAGCCAATCAGAGTAGGGATAAAGTTCCCACGCTCTGATTGGCTCTAGTACCATGTGTGCACGGCCATGTGCCTTTTCATGACGTCAACTTAAAGGCAATTGAAGCAAAGCCATTCTGATTGGCTGTGCTTTCATTCCCTTTAAGTGACGTCATCATTTTTTTATTATCGGCCAAAACACATGGTTTTCACGGTCCAATCAGGACCGTGGGAACCATGACGAAAAATGTGACGTCATAGGCCTTTAAAAGCCTATGTCGTCTCATTTTGCAGCCAGACGCCGCGGAGGAAGGACCTCCGGAGAAGAAAAAAGACAAGGGCATGGCCGATGATGGAAAGAAGACCACGCCCTGCCCCGCCCGGAAGGAGATAGAAGAAAGAAGAATACAGATGAAGATGTATTACAAGTAGAAGACCCGTGGATTGGTTTGGATTTTTAGTTTAATGTTTATTATTTTGAATGGTTTATTATTTTATGGGTTCCTGATCGTGGATTGGTTCGTGAGTAAGCTGGGCAACGGGAGTCGGTAGGGGCAAGTAATGGTAAGTGAACTACAGTAAAGAAATGTATTTTATTTAACTTGTTAATTTTTTCAAAAGGTTTTTTAACATGTGTATTTTTTTTTTTTGTGGTATATCATTTCTTGCCACTGTATGTATGTATGTACAATATATATGTCTAGAGAGATATACTGTACAGTATACATTCAGGGTAAGAAATGATGATGTTTTAAAAGCTGGATTAGATGTGTTTTTAATTATTTTGTGAGTTTAAAGTATTTTAAAATTAGATACTGTAGATGTATTCCTTGGTATTGTATTGTGTGTTTGAGGAAGGTCAGGGATAGGTACAGTAGGCTTGGTTTGGAAAGGTTGTATTTTTGTCGGTACATATATTTTTTCAAAGGCTTAATTGTTCTGCTCTAGGCGTGAATTTGTTAATGATTTTATTGTTCGGGATCTAGTCTGAATTGTTTAGGGATGTAAATAATGATTGCTAATTGAGTTTTGTTTACTTGGTTGATTACAGTAATTTGCAGAATGTATATGGTGCATACAGTAGATATTTAGGCATCATTTATATTGGAATGTAAGTTGTTTAAATGGCTTTTCAGAGGTTTAGTGATGATTTACAGTAGATTGAGAGATCAGTTATGAATATTAAAGGAACTTTATTTTAATTTAGTGTGTATGTATGGAGAAGAGTTTGGTTGTAGGACAGTGCTTTTGATAACCCTTCTACATTTATTTGTACTGTATATTGGTTTATCATGGGTGTGTATATAACGTGTGTGTATATATATATATATATATATATATATATATATATATATATATATATATATATATATATATATGTATATATATATATATATATACTGTATATATATATATCTCTCTCTCTCTCTCTTTCTCTCTGTCTCTCTGTGTATATATATATACAGTATATATATATAGTTGCATGATGAAGCCACAGTACAAATTCATGGGTGAAGGGTGGGTATCGTGCCTGTGTGGCTTAACCCCTTAATTACCTTTGCGGTTATTATCCGATAAGGTGTTTAAGGGGTTAATTGATATCTGAATGTAATTGCAATGTATTGGCTTGGTTTTGGCTATGTTTTGTGTGGGCAAGAGAAGGAAGGCGCTGGCGTCGGACACTTCGTATTGATGAGGTAAGTAGTACTTTATTTATTTGTATATGCTAGTTAATGTTTTTAATAATGGGCAATTAATCTATTATCCATATCTGGATAATAGTTATTTTGCACATTATTGTACTGTAGGTGTTGGGGGGGAGGGTGTATGTATTGAATGTATAGGCCAGGTTTATTTTTTTTACATTCAGGGTTACTTCCGTGGTTTTGCGTGGGACCTCTGGAGACCACCCGCGGGGAATCCTCGGGTATCCTAAAGGGTAGCAGGCTGGTGGTTCCACGGGTGACACATGCGGGGATGATGATGTGTGGTCCCACTTCTGTGGGGGCACCGCGGACCCGTAGTCTGCGGGCATGACGATGTGTGGTCCCACTTCCTTGGGGGCACCTCCAACCCGTAGGTGCGGGGATGATGATGTGTGGTCCCACTTCTGTGGGGGCACCGCGGACCCGTAGTGAGCACCCGTGAGTTCCCCAGACCCCCATGGGAACCACCCGAGGCCCCGCAGACACCTGTGGGTTTGACCCGGGGCTCCCAGAAATCCTTGGGCCTACCGTGTGGACCCAATTGTGGCTCACGGTGACCCAAGGAGACCACCTGGGCGCCATGGTGCTGGCAGGATCCACCAGCAGGCCTCCAGAACCTGTGGAATGCTGCTGGTAAACTGTAGGTCTGTCCAGGTGCCCTGCCAGCCCACCGGGGACTAGCGTGGGGCTGCGTTATGGACCCTGAATGTAAAAGAATAAATCTTGTATTTATGGGGGGGGGGCACAGGGGGTGGGTAATGTATTTAATAAATAGAATGCTGTTTATTGTGGGGCTGTGCATTGTTTTGATTGCGGGGACTGGGGGTGGGGGGTGGGGTTCCCCAACGGTATGTGGGTAGGCCTCCCTTGTGGGTAGTTATTGGGTGAGGGTTGAGGGTGGTTAGGCCTCACGGGGTGGGGGGTTAAAGTGGGAGGGTATGTACAGTAGGCGTCCCGAGTGGTGGGTGAGGGCGGGTTAACCCCTTCATGACTGTAGCGGTTAATAACCGCTATGGTGATTAAGGGGTTAGGGGACATTACTTTGAAAGTGTTATTTTTTTTCTCTGTTTTACTGTACAGCAGCGGAGGTTGCCATGGGTAGTGGGTAGTGTATTGAATGTATTTATTGGTTATTATGCCTTAACCCCTTCATTACCTTAGCGGCTATACGCTATGCTAATGAAGCCTCGTTTCTGAACTTTTAATAATATTGTGCAGGAGCAGGGGGTCCCCTGAGATTAGATTTCTGTGTCAGGGAACCCCCTGCACACTCTACAATATTATTAAAAAGACAGAAATGCTGCTTCTTTACCATAGCGCATAGCCGCTAAGCTAAAGAATGATTCTTTAATGATGTGTGTGTTTTATTCACAGTGTAGATGTGCAGGGGGTCTCCGGAGCTGAAGCGCACAGGTTTCAGGTCTGGGGACCCCGTGCCCCCCGAGATACAGGCCCCTTTAGGGAGTGCCGGTATCCCTCTGCTCTGCTTGGTTTACAGGCCGCGGTCACGTGATCGGGGCTTTTAACGCAGAGCTGGATACCGGCACCCCCTAAAGGGGTCTGTATCTCGGGGGGCACGGGGTCCCCAGACCTGAAACCAGTGCGGTTCAGCTCCAGAGACCCCCTGCACATCTACACTATAAATAAAAATGTTTTTCAAATGTATTTATTTATTTATTTATTTATTGCGGGGATGCTGTGTGTGATTATTTTTTATTGTGTTTAGCGGGGGTGGGTGACGGGGTTTATAAATGTGAGTTTATAAATAAAATAAAGAATATTATTTATAGGGGCCTTAGAACAGAAGTTCCCACGCCAATTGCACGCTCATTGCTCTTTTGTTACAATGTTGCTGGTCTTGCGGGTTTGCAGTCTGGCAGCAAAAAGCAGTTTGTACTGTAGTACTCAGTGTGAGATAAAGTAACCAGTTCTTTTATTGCTGAAGTCGCCACCAAAAACTTTTATTTACAAATACAGTACAAAAACCGTGCAACACACAACAACATTCAGTATCCTTTGTTTAAGTACAGCAGATACTATAGGGTAAAACATGTACTGTACAGTACAGCACAATATTACAGTATGGTTTCACTGAAAGTCCTCCCCATTTTCCAGCCATGGCCGATGCCTTGCATGGCGCAAAACGCCATTAATGCAGTCTCTAACGCCTCTCATTACAGGATCTGTAACAGGGTAATAGCGCTGCATTTCTTCCACAATCTTTTTCCTTAAATTGGCAGGAAGGGCATTTTTTTGGCGATTCCCATCATAGTTCACTTTGAACACCCACTCGCAGTACAATGTGTAGGGAACATGGTGTTTAAATATGATCAAGGCATACTTGTGTGGTATACCAGCACTCCTCACCCTATACTTCTCCCTCAGCGCCGGTGGCAGATCGCACAGGGAGATGTCGGGCACTGTTTGTATGCGAGCGGGTGTAGGAGGTCTTTTGGGAGCGGGTGTACTTGAGGCGATGGGCAATGGTAGGGTGTCTGGGAGGAAGCTTTCCTCCGGTAGTGGTCGCCGGGTTGTCTCCTGGCGTGGTCTTGACGGGGTTGTCATGTCCTCCTCAATAGCATAGTACACTGTATCTTCTGGTGGAGGGGGTGTGCTTGGTGATGGAAGGGGGTCGAAGGTACCATGCATCACATCCATGTCACCCCCCTGCTGCAGCGTTGGGGAAACAGGGGCATTAACACCGAGCAAATAATGTATGCCCGCTATGTCTGCCTCTATCTTGTGCATCCGTTGATCCAGCCGCTGCTCCATTTGTAGCATCCGTTGCTCCATATGTAGCACCGACTCCAGAAGCAGATCTAGCTTTGCCAGCACACTAGAATTCCCGGGGAGATCCACACTTAGCCCATTCAGGATCCGGTCCAACGAGCTGCTTGTGCATGGCATCTGGAGATCTGGGGGGATGGGTGCAACGGAGGATGAGATGGGGGTTCCCTGGAGAGAAGCGGCATCGATGGAGAGTGGAAGAGGTGACCTGGGGATGCCCGGTACAGGAGAAGCTGCAGCGTGGTGGAAGAGGGATGGAGAAGGTGACCGCTGGATTTCCGGGAGAGAAGCAGAGTCGTCCAAGAGCAAAGGAGACAGTGACCGTTGATTTCAGAGGCAGCAGCATCTTCAGATGGAACCGGAGAAGATGGGGGTGGAGAAGCCGGGCTGAAGATTTCCGGGACAGCTACAGCAGAGTCGTCGAAGCTTATGGGAGCAAGTGGTCTGCGGATTCGGTGAGTTGGCTGCCATGCGTCTTGCGTACCGAGCACAGTACCGTATTTCTTCTTCACATAATAAGGCTGACGTGTTTTAAAAACCTTAGCCTTTGGGGTCAGCAGAAGGTTTTCTTTGTTGGCCTTAGCCTGTCGCTTTGCCTTTGGCTTGGAAACGGTAACTGCCTTTCTCTTTTTCAGTGTGGCAGGCACAGCAGAGGTGAGATGATTCTTTCGTCCATAGAACCGGGGCTGCTCCATGTAAGCGGGAGGCACAATGCAGTATCTGGACAATGGCTCAGATAAAGATCAGCAAGTGGTGGGCTATGCAACGTGTACTGCACCGACACACTTTATTCGAGCAAATACCCAGTATGTACCTGGCAGATACCTGGAATGCGCCGGTCCTCACCTCTGACAAGCCCCGTTGTGTTTGCCTTCCCAGCCTGGGTTCATGCCTGGCTGACGGGCGGCTGATCTGTTAAATGATAATGATTAGGATTTAATAGGCTGCAATGCTTCGCGTGTCTACCAGATGGCATAAATTCATGAATTGTAATGCAGTATATATATATATACTGTGCAGTATTGCAGCCAGCGGGAATAAAATGCTTCAATCCCTGCTTGGAAAATACCTCAATGCACTCGGGCAGAAAACAGTCACAAACCTCAATACACCCGGGTATACCCGAATTCGTGGGACTAGCCGAGCTCGAATAAAGTGTGTCGCCAGTGTACAACCTTTTATGCATGGCGGCCAGGTACAGGTGTTGAAAGTGGGTGGTCTGTTATGTGAGTCATTAACATATAAATACACCATCCATTTTGTGGATTCACTGCACATTGAATACACATCGACTAAACATCGAATATACATTCTTGTGTTTGTATTTCTTTCTACAGTACTCGCAGCAATGCCTGTTAAGAAGATTTCAAAGGATCTCAGCATGAGAATGAAGGAGATGTACACGAGCGGAAAACGAATTGCAGATATCCAGCGCTGGTTAACTGCTTCTGGCCTCGTTGTGCCATCAAGCACCGTGTGCTATCATGCACAAGGAAAAAACAGAGACCGCAAAAAGGCACCAAAGATAACAAATGCGTAAGTATACTGTATTTATAAAACTTAACCAAAAAAAATATAGAAAACTGTAGTGTACATCTACAGTATACCGTATTTATATAGTATATTTATTATATTACAACAGTATATACTGTAGTGTACAGTATGTGTGGTCAATTTATATTTTTTATGCAGCAGTATACACTTTTGGTATATTGCAATTCATCTGACAACGAATATACAGTATACAGTATGATGTGTATTTATTATGATATAACAACAGTATACCGTATTTATATAGTATATTTATTATATTACAACAGTATATACTGTAGTGTACCGTATGTGTGGTCAATTTATATTTTTTGTGCAGCAGTATACACTTTTGGTATATTGCAATTCATCTGACAACGAATATACAGTATATGATGTGTATTTATTATGATATAACAACAGTATACCGTATTTATATAGTATATTTATTATATTACAACAGTATATACTGTAGTGTACCGTATGTGTGGTCAATTTATATTTTTTGTGCAGCAGTATACACTTTTGGTATATTGCAATTCATCTGACAACGAATATACAGTATATGATGTGTATTTATTATGATATAACAACAGTATACCGTATTTATATAGTATATTTATTATATTACAACAGTATATACTGTAGTGTACCGTATGTGTGGTCAATTTATATTTTTTGTGCAGCAGTATACACTTTTGGTATATTGCAATTCATCTGACAACGAATATACAGTATACAGTATGATGTGTATTTATTATGATATAATAACAGTATATTTATATAGTATATTTATATTACAACAGTACTGTATACTGTATATTTTGTCTATTTATATTTATAGTACAGCAGTATACATTTTTTGTATATTTATATTTACTGTATATTACAACATTACATGTACAGTATACAGTATACATTTTATATTGCTGCATATTAATAACACAATATAATTTCTTTGCATTGTAGGGAGACTACTCTTCTGGTGGACAGAATAAGTGAGGAGAATGATGAGAGGAGCGCATTAAGGGTTAAAAACACTCTTCAGGAAAACCACAATCTGACTGTATCCGAGAGCAGCATAAAGAAGATGAGACGCAGAATTGGATGGAAATATGGACGTGTGAGGTTAGTAGTGGACAGTACAGGAGGTACTGTACTGTAAAGTAAAAGTGTTGTTTTGCAAACTGTACTGCGCTGTGACGCTAACATTTTTTATTCATTGTCATTACAGAGCGTACCCCATGATACGGGACGCAAACAAAATCAAAAGAGTGCTCCAGTCCCAGGCATGGATCGACAGCGGTGAGACTTTCCAGGATTGCATCTTCACTGATGAGTCTACTGTGTCGCTGGAGAGATTTGCAAGATTTGCGTTCCACAAAAAAGGCCGCATAATTTTGAAGCCGCGGCCAAAACACCCTGTGAAGCTGCATGTGTGGGGTGCCATCTCTAGGCGTGGACCGGGATGCATTGTCGTCTTTGAAGGTACAATTTCTCAAATATAATGCCGCCTAATGCACTGTACTTGACTAGTGTTGCCTTACCGTATGCACTGTACTGTACTATTGAGCACTTTTCTTTTCTTGCTATAGGAATCATGAATAAAGATTTCTTCCAAGACAACATTGTGCCCGTGATAGTGCGATACATCACACAAGACTTTCCCAATGGTCATCGCTTTTACCAGGACAATGATCCCAAGCACACCGCGTCGACGGCGCATATCCTTGAGCGCGGCATCAACTGGGTGAAGACGCCAGCGGAGTAAGTGCAGTAGACCGTGTCCCATTTATGTTCCCCACTGTTTGTACTGTGTACTGTATCTCTTAAACTAATTGTCCTTTCTTTCCAATCACAGATCGCCAGACTTCAATCCGATCGAAATGGTCTGGCATCAGCTGAAGGACCACATCCGTAAAGTGGCGAAACCCTCCAAGAAGGACGAGTTGTATAAAGCCATAATGAGTTTTTGGAACGATGTACTCACCGAGGAACGATGCAATAAATATATAGACCATATTGCCACTGTGTTGCCCATTGTCATCGCGCGCAATGGACAAGCATCAGGAAAGTAGTACAGTGCTGTAGTATTGTACAGTAGGTACAGTATGATACAGGTAAGTATGGCACAGATTTTAGCTTTCCCAATAGTCAAAGTATACAATAGTTCCAGTATACAGTACAGTAGACTAGTTTGACATACTACAGTAACTGCCTACTAACTGCTCCATTTTTTTTTCCAGAGAAAGCTGCACCAGCCACCTACTGTACAGTAGTTCTACCATAATATAGTACGCACATACAGTACAGTACAGTAACTAAACAAAGTTTTTGTTTTCTTGTCGTTCCAGGAAAAAGGGTGCACCAGGGTGGAGGGGGGGCCTTGTGTTCGTCAAATCTGCTTGTGCAGTCAAGTGTACAGTATATAAACAGCAGTAATGATGTACACAAAACCTCTCCTCTCTCAATGAACTACTGTACCGCAGACACAATGAGGATACTGTTACAGTATGAAGGGAAAAAGAACAGGATGGGTTATTTAACATTACAGTATACTGTGCAATATTTATACTGTATATTTATATATACTGTATTTTTATTCTAAAGGTATTCGAGAATGTACTCTACTGTATGAGGACCTGGTGACTTTCAACCCTCTCAGACCCACAGAAAGGATTATTTCACATCACTGTATATTTATCCTGTATATTTTCAGTAATTTAGAAGCAGTGGCTGTTCTGAACAGCCCAGGGCCAGATTAACAAAACAATGGCTTGGATTGGATTAGCTAGACGATTGATGCTTGGCCAGGGAGGGATTAAAAACTCTAAGGGAGGGGGTGGGTGGTGTAGCTGTAGGATTGTACTGTGTCAGTATTTCCAATGCCAGGTCACCCTAATAATTGCATGAATAACCCCCCAAAGACAAGGCCCAAATATACTAGTACAGTATACTGTACAGTACTGTAAAGTATGTATTATTGTGTGTTGATGTTTTGAATTGCTGTTAACTTGAAAAGTTTCACCATTGTATTGTACTGTATTTGTAAATAAAAGTATTTTGTGGCGACTTCAGCAATAAAAGAACTGGTTAATTTATCTCACATAAAGTACGTGAATACGACCGCAATCACCATTGTACAGTAAATGGGTGCATAGGATGGAACGACAGGTGCTAAAGGGGTATAAATATGATACTGTATTTATCAGTATTGATCAAAGAGAGTTGATAAGAAGGATTCCCCTTATAAAGTATACAGCACTCTATTGTCATTCGTACAGTACAGTATACTGTAGTAAAAGGTAGACAACACATGGTCTTGCAGTACAGTATACTGTATTACTAAAAATCTGTCAGGTTGACCAGAATCACTGCGGATATCGGAAAATAATACAATTTTATTAATTCTACGTACTGTATATAAGGGGAATCCTTCTGATCAACTTTCTTTGATCAACACTGATAAATACAGTAATTTATCTCACACTCAGTACTACAAACTGCTTTTTGCTTGCAATAAACAAACAAACAGGGAAGCGCTATACTGTATGAGTTAGGATCAGGCCCAGCAGCCACTTTATGTTGAAAACCACATATGAAATGAGCATAAATTTGCATGAATAATTACACAAAAAAATATAAAATAAATAGCACAAGTCTCTGACAGAGAGAAATTGTCCAGGTGGTGTGGATACAGGTTAATGACCCTGTCTGATAGGACAGACTCGGGCAAGAATGGCCTGTGAGAGGTGAATATCCAGAATGGTAGCTGGGATGGAAAGCGCTACCAACTGTGCAGGTATTGAAGTGTGTAGAAATGGGAAGGTGCCGTAGGCATCAAATGTGGAAAGCGCTCACCCAGACTTCATACACTTTGCGCTTTTTGCTTGCAGACTGCAAAGCCGCAAGACCAGCAACATTGTAAAAAAAGAGCAAAAAAAGAGCAATGAGCGCGAAATTGGCGTGGGAACTTCTGTTCTGGGCCCCTAGAAATAATATTCTTTATTTTATTTATAAACTCACATTTATATATAAAGTATATATTTATTTCTCTTCATGTATTTATTTAGATTTATTTATTAATTGTGGAGCTGCTGTGCGTGAGGGGCCATGGCCAGGATGGGGGGGGGGGTAACGGTACAGTATGTGTGTAGGGGGTGAGGGTGGTTAGACCTCACAGTACATTATGCACATTGGGCCCCCCCCCTCCCCACATTTACATACTGTACACTGCACGACATCAATGCAGGGAGGGTTTACCAATGCAGGGAGGGTTTACCAATGCAGGTAAGGCTTTAGGCCTTTATATCTCTCTCCCTTCATTGTAATCTGTTTAACACAAACATTAGGGGGGAAGGGGCTTTAGGCCTTTATATCTCTCTCCCTTCATTGTAATCTGTTTAACACAAACATTAGGGGGGAAGGGGCTTTAGGCCTTTATATCTCTCTCCCTTCAGTGTAATCTGCTTAACAGAAACATTAGGGGGGAAGGGGCTTTAGGCCTTTATATCTCTCTCCCTTCATTGTAATCTGTTTAACACAAACATTAGGGGGGAAGGGGCTTTAGGCCTTTATATCTCTGTCCCTTCAGTGTAATCTGCTTAACAGAAACATTAGGGGGGAAGGGGGTTTTAAACAATGCTGTGTATAATGTATAAGGTTTTTTACAATTAGATAGATGTAATCCTTGGTATTGTAAGGGTTAGTTTGGTTTTAAATTGTCTTTTCTGGTTGGTACTTACAGTATATATTGATTTTGGTTTACTTGATTGGTTAAAATATTGTAGTTGACTTGTTTGGAAGTGTTTGTACAGTATTTACTGGTAGAGTAGCTTGCAATTATATTGTTAACATTCATTTGCAGAATGTACAGTACTGTATATGGTGCATAGATTTAATGCTATGCATCATTTACAGTATACAATGTACTGTAAATGCAATGTACTGTGTGGATTGTAATGTTATGTTTTATACTGTATGCTATTCATTAACTTCATTGCTCTACACATCTAGGGATTTCATTCCACCTTACCACCTTTCCTACACATGATTTGTGCTGTAGGCATTGGTTATATCACTGTATGCTAATGCAGATGTGTGATGCTTTGAGACTGTCATTTATACTTTGACAAGTCTACCTTTTGGTGTGTAGTGTGCATTATCCTTAGCGTTGTATACAGTAGGTGCCTTTGAACCCAGTAACCTATTGTGATTCACTTTGATTCTCCCTAGTGTTTTTTGAGTCACTATCCTTTTCATGTTTAGGGTTGACAGTGTGTGTCGTTCCCTAGTGCTGTTCATTAGTGTTTAAGGGTCCATGCCTCTTTTTTAAGTGTTTTTAAATCATGTACTGTTTATTCATCCCTTTTTGCACTGTGTCAAATAAATAAACAAATATATCAATTGCATACCTGAGTGCTCCCATACGGGTTACTTTTTTCTCTTTTCACTCACATACAGTATGTATGTATATATATATATATATATATATATATATATATATATATATATATATATATATATATATATATATATATATATATATATACTGTATATATATATATTGTGACATAGTCCAAAGATGTTAGGCAGCTTTCTGCCCCATTTTAGAGCAGAAAGTGCAGGAATAGTTAATGATCCGTTCCACAGCTTCCCATTAACTCAGGCAGCTGGATGGAAAATCCAGACCACAGATTACAATGGCTCTAGTTCTCCCTCACCTGCTCTTCTAATCACATGCACAGGTACTTAGAGCAGAGAGGTTTTGCATTTCTCTCTCTCTCCTTAGAGCCTGGAGGCTGGGGGTATCACTGCTCCCCTGTTTCCAGTGTCGGGGTTGACGGCCCCTCCACGTATCACAGTACCAGAGGATTTGCCTGGACCCCACAAACAGATAAGACAAAACAAATGGTTACTGATGTTGCTAAAAGACTGTGCTGTATGTTGTGACCCTAAATGAGAGAGCATTGTTTTAAGCTGGGGAACCAGGTTAGTTGGCCAGCAGCTGTTAGAGAGACTGATTCTATGTGTAGTTAGATCCCTGAAAGGGATAGGATTTTGTTTATATAATTTGGTTTCTTTTTACTTGAAATAACAGTGTGGGAAATACTGTAACAATGAAATGAGTGAACTGCTGAATGAAAGTATCTGAGTACCTCTAACCTACACATGTTAAAGCTGCAGTACCTTACTTGGATGAAAATAAAGCAGGCAGAAGCCTGAGTTAAGCAGCTTAATACTTTGCATGATCCTGTTTTTGTATTAAATAACCCTAGAAGACTGTGTCGGGAAGAACCCAGACAGACGTCAGCACTACAAAAGAGGGGCGTTTGTCACAATATATATATATATACAAATATAGCTGTATGATATATATATATATATATATATATATACTGTATATATATATACACAGTGTATATATGTACAGTATACTGTATATATATATATACAGTGTATATACAGTATATATACAAAGTATATACTGTACAGTATATATTTATTTCTCTTCATGTCTTTATTTATTTATTTATTTAGATTTATTTATTAATTGTGGGGCTGCTGTGCGTGAATTTTTTTTATTGGGGGTGAGGGGGGTGTTTGGCCCTTGGTGTGAGTTTACGACTTGCAGCAGCAGCAGCACAATTAATAAATAAATCTAAATAAATAAATAAATGACAATAAATGACAATAAATACATTTGAAATACATTTTTATTGATAGTGTACATGTGCAGGGGGTCTCCAGAGCTGAAGCGCACAGGTTTCAGGTGTGGGGACCCCGTGCCCCCCGAGATACAGGCCCCTTTAGGGGGTGCCGGTATCCCTCTGCTCTGCTTGGTTTACAGGCCACGATCACGTGATCGGGACCTTTAAACGCAGAGCACTCAGCACTCAGAAACACAGGCCAGGCAGATTTAACGCACACACACAATAGGGGGATAGGGGGAGGGGGTTTTACATAGATTAGAGAGAAGGCAGGGCGTTTTAAAAGCGAGAATAGGGGGAGGGGGTTTTACATAGATTAGAGAGAAGGCAGGGAGTTTTAACACAGACGTGAAAAATATGTATTGAATGTATTAATTGTTTATTATGCCTTAACCCCTTCATTGCCTTAGCGGCTATCCGCTATGGTAATGACGCAGCATTTTCCGTATTTTTAATAATATTGATCAGGAGCAGGGGGGGGGGGGTTCCCTGAGCATTAATTTCTGGCTCAGGGAACCCCCTGCTCACTTTACAATATTATTAAAATAATGCTTCTTTACCATAGCGCATAGACGCTAAGGTAAAGAACGAGTGTTTATTTATACTGTATATTGTATGTGTTTTATTGATAGTGTACATGTGCAGAGGGTCTCCAGAGCAGAAGCGCACAGGTTTCAGGTCTGGGGACCCCGTGCCCCCTGAGATACAGGCCCTTTAGGGGGTGCCGGTATCCCTCTGCTCTGCTTGGTTTACAGGCCGCGGTCACGTGATCGGGACCTTTAAACGCAGAGGGATACCGGCACCCCCTAAAGGGGCCTGTATCTCGGGGGGCACGGGGTCCCCAGACCTAAAACCAACGCGGTTCAGCTCCGGAGACCCCCTGCACATCTACACTATCAATAAAAATGTATTTCAAATGTATTTATTGTCATTTATTTTTTGGCGGCTGCTGTGTGGATTTTATTGTTGTGGGTTGCGGGAGGGTGGGTGAATGGGGTATTCTCCCCAACGATGGTTGGGGAGGGCTTGCGGGGGGGAGGGGGGGTGGGGTAGCGGGAGGGCTTAACCCCTTCATGACCGTAGCGGTATTAACTGCTACGGTCGTGAAGGGGTTAAGTGCACCCGCAACCCCCCCCTCCCGCAAGTCCTCAACTCACACCAAGGGCCAAATACCCCCCTCACCCATCCCCACTACACACAATAAAGCGGGCACGGTGGGTTAACCCCTTCATTGCCTTAGCGGCTATCCGCTATGGTAATGACGCAGCATTTTCCGTATTTTTAATAATATTGATCAGGAGCAGGGGGGGTGGGGGGGGTTCCCTGAGCATTAATTTCTGGCTCAGGGAACCCCCTGCTCACTTTACAATATTATTAAAATAATGCTTCTTTACCATAGCGCATAGACGCTAAGGTAAAGAACGAGTGTTTATTTATACTGTATATTGTATGTGTTTTATTGATAGTGTACATGTGCAGAGGGTCTCCAGAGCAGAAGCGCACAGGTTTCAGGTCTGGGGACCCCGTGCCCCCCGAGATACAGGCCCCTTTAGGGGGTGCCGGTATCCCTCTGCTCTGCTTGGTTTACAGGCCGCGGTCACGTGATCGGGACCTTTAAACGCAGAGGGATACCGGCACCCCCTAAAGGGGCCTGTATCTCGGGGGGCACGGGGTCCCCAGACCTAAAACCAACGCGGTTCAGCTCCGGAGACCCCCTGCACATCTACACTATCAATAAAAATGTATTTCAAATGTATTTATTGTCATTTATTTATTTATTTTTTGGCGGCTGCTGTGTGTATTTTTTTAATAATATTGATCAGGAGCAGGGGGGGGGGGGGGGTTCCCTGAGCATTAATTTCTGGCTCAGGGAGCCCCCTGCTCACTGTACAATATTATTAAATCTCTCTATGCTGCAAACACATCTCGCCCCCAGTACAGTATGTGCAGTAATTTACTGAACATGTACTGTAGAATAAATGCATAGTTTTATTTATTCGGGTTTATTACACAGCATACTGTTCGGCTGGAAAACATCAGCATACTGTACTGTACAGCACAATATTATCCATCGAAATCCCCCCATTAGCCGTTTTCTTTTCTGAGGAAAAACAAAATGAAAAGTTTTAATGTACAGTAATGGTCAGCCCCCTAAAGAAGTACCCAGCCAGCCCCACCAAAATAATAGTACTCACCATACTGTATTACTGAATTTCCCATTCAGCTTGCGCCGGCGCCGGCCCACTTCCAGTACAGCTTTCATCATCACCCACGTCGATAGTTTGCAGAGGGACTAGCCCACCTGTAGTCAGCGGGAAATCGCTTAGGTACATGCAAGCTTCATCAAAACTGGCTGCGAAATCCATCTCAGGGTTGTCACCGATGGCGAGGGCATCATGATAAGCTGGTGCTGCTGCTGGTTCTGGTTCTGGTTCTGGCGCATTGCTTGGCAGGGACTGTCGCTTCTTATTTCGTTTTAACACGACCCTTCGCCTTTTGCCGCCTCCATTATCATAGATACGGGAAAAACCCGGTGCCACACACCAATACCCTCCAACAAATTGGGGCTCAATACGGTGAAAACAGGGGTCACTACATAACCTTTTCCTTATTGCGCGCTTCCACAAATGAGGAGTTGGCGAAAATCTGTAAAAGTCATAATTTTCGATAAAATACTGATAAATTTGAACAACTGTTGCCATCTTATCCTCTGTTGCATTAATAGCGGCCCATATCAAATAAGCATAACTTCTGTCAGGTTTTTGGAAAGCGGGCTCCACTTGAACACTCATGTCTCTGTAGAATACTGTAGTGTAAGCGAAAATGATCTTTGTCTTTATTTAATACAGTACTGTATGTAAAGCCTAAATTGATACATTTTTTGCAACTCTTCCTTCAGTCTCAAGGACAAGTTACAATACTGTAGCATACTGTACTGGGATAAAGTATCTTTTTTGGTACAGTAAACGAAACAACTTGCAAAGTCCACACATTACTTAAGTCATGAGTTTATGCCATCTGGTGGACAAACGAAACATTGCCGCCTAGTAAATTCTTCTGGTTATCATGAGTTTATGCCATCTGGTGGACAAACGAAACATTGCCGCCTAGTAAATTCTTCTGGTTATCATTTAACAGATCAGATCCCCCGTCAGCCAGGCATGAACCGTGGCTGGGAAGGCAAACGCAACGCAGCATGCGAGAGGTGAGCAGCGGCGGATTCCAAGTATCTGCCAGGTAGAAATCGGGCATTTGCTCGAATAAAGTGTGTCGGTGCAGTACCAAGAACTGCAGTACCACCGCTGTCTTTCATGGCACTCGCCAATGTACACCTGGATTGTGGACCTAATTCTCGCCGGAGACACTTCAGGAACAACTCAATGTCTCCCAGACCTATGAATGGTCCTGTTCACCCAGGCTTCTCACCCAGTGGTGGGGGTACTGTAAGGAATCCCAACAAACTATGGGCTTTCAACGCCACCTCTCGCCTAAGGAGGTTTAGGAACAATTCCATGTCCCCCAAATCTGTGATGGATCTTGTTCGTCCGGAGGCCTCACCTGAAGGAGGGGGGTACTGTAAGGAATCCACTACTGGCTTTGACTATAGCCTTGCAGACCTGTGCAGTTGCAAGCTTCCTCTGGCAATCTATGGCACAGGTGCTGCCTCTCATTGCAGCTTCTGCCCTGTGCTCTTTCATTGGAGGAATTCTCACACACCCTCCTCCTGTGATTGGATCTCCGCCCTTTATATCCAGGGCGTTGGCACTGAACCAGTGCCGAGCATAACCATTCCTACCTCTATGTTACTGTCTCTGCCACAAACCACCTCAGGCCTCTCTCCTAGCGTTCTTACATTCCAAGTTCATTGTAATCTGTTTAACACAAACATTAGGGGGGAAGGGGCTTTAGGCCTTTATATCTCTCTCCCTTCAGTGTAATCTGCTTAACAGAAACATTAGGGGGGAAGGGGCTTTAGGCCTTTATATCTCTCTCCCTTCATTGTAATCTGTTTAACACAAACATTAGGGGGGAAGGGGCTTTAGGCCTTTATATCTCTGTCCCTTCAGTGTAATCTGCTTAACAGAAACATTAGGGGGGAAGGGGGTTTTAAACAATGCTGTGTATAATGTATAAGGTTTTTTACAATTAGATAGATGTAATCCTTGGTATTGTAAGGGTTAGTTTGGTTTTAAATTGTCTTTTCTGGTTGGTACTTACAGTATATATTGATTTTGGTTTACTTGATTGGTTAAAATACTGTAGTTGACTTGTTTGGAAGTGTTTGTACAGTATTTACTGGTAGAGTAGCTTGCAATTATATTGTTAACATTCATTTGCAGAATGTACAGTACTGTATATGGTGCATAGATTTAATGCTATGCATCATTTACAGTATACAATGTACTGTAAATGCAATGTACTGTGTGGATTGTAATGTTATGTTTTATACTGTATGCTATTCATTAACTTCATTGCTCTACACATCTAGGGATTTCATTCCACCTTACCACCTTTCCTACACATGATTTGTGCTGTAGGCATTGGTTATATCACTGTATGCTAATGCAGATGTGTGATGCTTTGAGACTGTCATTTATACTTTGACAAGTCTACCTTTTGGTGTGTAGTGTGCATTATCCTTAGCGTTGTATACAGTAGGTGCCTTTGAACCCAGTAACCTATTGTGATTCACTTTGATTCTCCCTAGTGTTTTTTGAGTCACTATCCTTTTCATGTTTAGGGTTGACAGTGTGTGTCGTTCCCTAGTGCTGTTCATTAGTGTTTAAGGGTCCATGCCTCTTTTTTAAGTGTTTTTAAATCATGTACTGTTTATTCATCCCTTTTTGCACTGTGTCAAATAAATAAACAAATATATCAATTGCATACCTGAGTGCTCCCATACGGGTTACTTTTTTCTCTTTTCACTCACATACAGTATGTATGTATATATATATATATATATATATATATATATATATATATATATATATATATATATATATATATAAACTGTATATATATATATATATATATATATATATATATATATATATATACAAATATAGCTGTATGATATATATATATATATATATATATATATATATATATATATATATATATATATATATATATATATATACTGTATATATATATATATACACAGTGTATATATGTACAGTATACTGTATATATATATATACAGTGTATATACAGTATATATACAAAGTATATACTGTACAGTATATATTTATTTCTCTTCATGTCTTTATTTATTTATTTATTTAGATTTATTTATTAATTGTGGGGCTGCTGTGCGTGAATTTTTTTTATTGGGGGTGAGGGGGGTGTTTGGCCCTTGGTGTGAGTTTACGACTTGCAGCAGCAGCAGCACAATTAATAAATAAATCTAAATAAATAAATAAATAAATAAATGACAATAAATGACAATAAATGACAATAAATACATTTGAAATACATTTTTATTGATAGTGTACATGTGCAGGGGGTCTCCAGAGCTGAAGCGCACAGGTTTCAGGTCTGGGGACCCCGTGCCCCCCGAGATACAGGCCCCTTTAGGGGGTGCCGGTATCCCTCTGCTCTGCTTGGTTTACAGGCCGCGATCACGTGATCGGGACCTTTAAACGCAGAGCACTCAGCACTCAGAAACACAGGCCAGGCAGATTTAACACACACACACAATAGGGGGAGGTTTTTTTACATAGCTTGCAGGGAAGCTTAACGCACACACACAATAGGGGGATAGGGGGAGGGGGTTTTACATAGATTAGAGAGAAGGCAGGGCGTTTTAAAAGCGAGAATAGGGGGAGGGGGTTTTACATAGATTAGAGAGAAGGCAGGGAGTTTTAACACAGACGTCAAAAATATGTATTGAATGTATTAATTGTTTATTATGCCTTAACCCCTTCATTGCCTTAGCGGCTATCCGCTATGGTAATGACGCAGCATTTTCCGTATTTTTAATAATATTGATCAGGAGCAGGGGGGGGGGGGGGGGTTCCCTGAGCATTAATTTCTGGCTCAGGGAACCCCCTGCTCACTTTACAATATTATTAAAATAATGCTTCTTTACCATAGCGCATAGACGCTAAGGTAAAGAACGAGTGTTTATTTATACTGTATATTGTATGTGTTTTATTGATAGTGTACATGTGCAGAGGGTCTCCAGAGCAGAAGCGCACAGGTTTCAGGTCTGGAGACCCCGTGCCCCCCCGAGATACAGGCCCCTTTAGGGGGTGCCGGTATCCCTCTGCTCTGCTTGGTTTACAGGCCGCGGTCACGTGATCGGGACCTTTAAACGCAGAGAGTTACCGGCACCCCCTAAAGGGGCCTGTATCTCGGGGGGCACGGGGTCCCCAGACCTAAAACCAACGCGGTTCAGCTCCGGAGACCCCCTGCACATCTACACTATCAATAAAAATGTATTTCAAATGTATTTATTGTCATTTATTTATTTATTTTTTGGCGGCTGCTGTGTGGATTTTATTGTTGTGGGTTGCGGGAGGGTGGGTGAATGGGGTATTCTCCCCAACGATGGTTGGGGAGGGCTTGCGGGGGGGAGGGGGGGTGGGGTAGCGGGAGGGCTTAACCCCTTCATGACCGTAGCGGTATTAACTGCTACGGTCGTGAAGGGGTTAAGTGCACCCGCAACCCCCCCCTCCCGCAAGTCCTAAACTCACACCAAGGGCCAAATACCCCCCTCACCCATCCCCACTACACACAATAAAGCGGGCACGGTGGGTTAACCCCTTCATTGCCTTAGCGGCTATCCGCTATGGTAATGACGCAGCATTTTCCGTATTTTTAATAATATTGATCAGGAGCAGGGGGGGGGGGGGGGTTCCCTGAGCATTAATTTCTGGCTCAGGGAACCCCCTGCTCACTTTACAATATTATTAAAATAATGCTTCTTTACCATAGCGCATAGACGCTAAGGTAAAGAACGAGTGTTTATTTATACTGTATATTGTATGTGTTTTATTGATAGTGTACATGTGCAGAGAGTCTCCAGAGCAGAAGCGCACAGGTTTCAGGTCTGGGGACCCCGTGCCCCCCGAGATACAGGCCCCTTTAGGGGGTGCCGGTATCCCTCTGCTCTGCTTGGTTTACAGGCCGCGGTCACGTGATCGGGACCTTTAAACGCAGAGGGATACCGGCACCCCCTAAAGGGGCCTGTATCTCGGGGGGCACGGGGTCCCCAGACCTAAAACCAACGCGGTTCAGCTCCGGAGACCCCCTGCACATCTACACTATCAATAAAAATGTATTTCAAATGTATTTATTGTCATTTATTTATTTATTTTTTGGCGGCTGCTGTGTGTATTTTTTTAATAATATTGATCAGGAGCAGGGGGGGGGGGGGGTTCCCTGAGCATTAATTTCTGGCTCAGGGAGCCCCCTGCTCACTGTACAATATTATTAAATCTCTCTATGCTGCAAACACATCTCGCCCCCAGTACAGTATGTGCAGTAATTTACTGAACATGTACTGTAGAATAAATGCATAGTTTTATTTATTCGAGTTTATTACACAGTATACTGTTCGGCTGGAAAACATCAGCATACTGTACTGTACAGCACAATATTATCCATCGAAATCCCCCCATTAGCCGTTTTCTTTTCTGAGGAAAAACAAAATGAAAAGTTTTAATGTACAGTAATGGTCAGCCCCCTAAAGAAGTACCCAGCCAGCCCCACCAAAATAATAGTACTCACCATACTGTATTACTGAATTTCCCATTCAGCTTGCGCCGGCGCCGGCCCACTTCCAGTCCAGCTTTCATCATCACCCACGTCGATAGTTTGCAGAGGGACTAGCCCACCTGTAGTCAGCGGGAAATCGCTTAGGTACATGCAAGCTTCATCAAAACTGGCTGCGAAATCCATCTCAGGGTTGTCACCGATGGCGAGGGCATCATGATAAGCTGGTGCTGCTGCTGGTTCTGGTTCTGGTTCTGGCGCATTGCTTGGCAGGGACTGTCGCTTCTTATTTCGTTTTAACACGACCCTTCGCCTTTTGCCGCCTCCATTATCATAGATACGGGAAAAACCCGGTGCCACACACCAATACCCTCCAACAAATTGGGGCTCAATACGGTGAAAACAGGGGTCACTACATAACCTTTTCCTTATTGCGCGCTTCCACAAATGAGGAGTTGGCGAAAATCTGTAAAAGTCATAATTTTCGATAAAATACTGATAAATTTGAATAACTGTTGCTATCTTATCCTCTGTTGCATTAATAGCGGCCCATATCAAATAAGCATAACTTCTGTCAGGTTTTTGGAAAGCGGGCTCCACTTGAACACTCATGTCTCTGTAGAATACTGTAGTGTAAGCGAAAATGATCTTTGTCTTTATTTAATACAGTACTGTATGTAAAGCCTAAATTGATACATTTTTTGCAACTCTTCCTTCAGTCTCAAGGACAAGTTACAATACTGTAGCATACTGTACTGGGATAAAGTATCTTTTTTGGTACAGTAAACGAAACAACTTGCAAAGTCCACACATTACTTACTGTAAGTCATGAGTTTATGCCATCTGGTGGACAAACGAAACATTGCCGCCTAGTAAATTCTTCTGGTTATCATGAGTTTATGCCATCTGGTGGACAAACGAAACATTGCCGCCTAGTAAATTCTTCTGGTTATCATTTAACAGATCAGATCCCCCGTCAGCCAGGCATGAACCGTGGCTGGGAAGGCAAACGCAACGCAGCATGCGAGAGGTGAGCAGCGGCGGATTCCAAGTATCTGCCAGGTAGAAATCGGGCATTTGCTCGAATAAAGTGTGTCGGTGCAGTACCAAGAACTGCAGTACCACCGCTGTCTTTCATGGCACTCGCCAATGTACACCTGGATTGTGGACCTAATTCTCGCCGGAGACACTTCAGGAACAACTCAATGTCTCCCAGACCTATGAATGGTCCTGTTCACCCAGGCTTCTCACCCAGTGGTGGGGGTACTGTAAGGAATCCCAACAAACTATGACCTTTCAATGCCACCTCTCGCCTAAGGAGGTTTAGGAACAATTCCATGTCCCCCAAATCTGTGATGGATCTTGTTCGTCCGGAGGCCTCACCTGAAGGAGGGGGGTACTGTAAGGAATCCACTAATGGCTTTGACTATAGCCTTGCAGACCTGTGCAGTTGCAAGCTTCCTCTGGCAATCTATGGCACAGGTGCTGCCTCTCATTGCAGCTTCTGCCCTGTGCTCTTTCATTGGAGGAATTCTCACACACCCTCCTCCTGTGATTGGATCTCCGCCCTTTATATCCAGGGCGTTGGCACTGAACCAGTGCCGAGCATAACCATTCCTACCTCTATGTTACTGTCTCTGCCACAAACCACCTCAGGCCTCTCTCCTAGCGTTCTTACCTTCCAAGTTCCTGAGTATCCAGAGGTCTGTTCTTTCTCCTGTGCTGAAGCGTTGTTGCCAGCACTGGTAACTGCTGCATTCCCTCCTAGCAGTGGCTACCCTTCCTGTGGCCTGCTGCTATCCTCCTGCAGTGGCCTGTTCCTGGACGTCTGTGCTGAAGCGTTGTTGCCAGCACTGGCCTGCTGCTATCTCCTTGCAGTGGCCTGCCCTGGACATCTGTGCTGAAGCGTTGTTGCCAGCACTGGCCTGCTGCTATCTCCTTGCAGTGGCCTGCCCTGGACGTCTGTGCTGAAGCGTTGTTGCCAGCACTGGTATCTGCTGCATTCCCTCCTAGCAGTGGCTACCCTTCCTTTCCTGCGGCCTGCTGCTATCCTCTTGCAGTGGCCTGCCTTGGACTTCTGCGCTGAAGCGTTGGTTCTTCCCGACGCTGCCCTGCGGTGAACTTCGGCCAGCCTGCTGTCTCCTCCTGCTGAAATCGGCGTCATGGGCCGAGGCCGCTCCTCGCGCAGAAGCCACCCCCGCGCTCACGCTCCTAAGCTGAAGCGGGGAACTCTTGACTTCCTGTTGCCGAACTCCTGCTTCATTAACGACGATGCTGCCTTCTCCAATCCTGACCCTGCAAAGTACGACTACGAACTGCGCACTCCAGATCAGTCTGCGTGGACTAAGGTCGGTGATTATATAACCCCACCTCAGCCCCGCGGTCCGGTCCCGGTTTGTGGCGAGCATCGGCGTAACACCTATTCAGTATATACCGTTGTAAGATTAATTGAAATATACAAAAAATGTACTGTATACAGGCATACCCCAGTTTAAGGACACTCACTTTAAGTACACTCGCGAGTAAGTACATATCGCTCAATAGGAAACCGGCAGCTCGCACATGCGCCTGTCAGCACGTCCTGCACAGCAATACGAGCTCCCTACCTGTACCAAAGCTGTGCGCAAGCAGGGAGACTATAAAGCCTGTTACACATGCGTTATTTACATCAGTTATGCACATATATGACGATTGCAGTACAGTACATGCATCGATAAGTGGGAAAAAGGTAGTGTTTCACTTTAAGTACATTTTCGCTTTACATACATGCTCCGGTCCCATTGCGTATGTTAATGCCGGGTATGCCTGTACTGCTGTACTATAAATATAAATAGACAAAATATATATACTGTTGTACAATAAATATAAATATACAAAATAAATATACTGTTGTAATATAAATATAAATATACAGTACACCCTATTCAGTATATACCGTTGTAAGATTAATTGAAATACTGTGTACAAAAAATGTATACTGCTGTACTATAAATATAAATAGACAAAATATATATATACTGTTGTACTATAAATATAAATATACAGAACATCCTATTCAGTATATACCGTTGTAAGATTAATTGAAATATACAAAAAATGTATACTGCTGTACTATAAATATAAATAGACAAAATATATATACTGTTGTACAATAAATATAAATATACAAAATAAATATACTGTTGTAATATTAATATAAATATACAGTACATCCTATTCAGTATATACCGTTGTAAGATTAATTGAAATATACAAAAAATGTATACTGCTGTACTATAAATATAAATAGACAAAATATATATACTGTTGTACTATAAATATAAATATACAGTACATCCTATTCAGTATATACCGTTGTAAGATTAATTGAAATATACAAAAAATGTATACTGCTGTACTATAAATGTAAATAGACAAAATATATATACTGTTGTACTATAAATATAAATATACAGTACATCCTATTCAGTATATACCGTTGTAAGATTAATTGAAATATACAAAAAATGTATACTGCTGTACTATAAATATAAATAGACAAACTACTGTACAGTATGTTGTAATATAAATCAACAGAAATAACAACAGTATTACAGTAGATACAGAACTGTACTGTAGATGTACAGTACAGTTTTCTATAATTTTTTTTTGTTAAGTTTTATAAATATACTTACGCGTTAGTTACCCTTGGTGCCTTTTTCCGGTCTCTGTTTTTTCCTTGTGCATGATAGCTCACGGTGGTTAATGGCACAACGAGGTCAGAAGTAGCTAACCAGCGTTGGATAGCAGCAATTCGGTGTCCGCTCCTGTACATCTCCTTCATTCGCATGCTGAGATCCTTTGAAATCTTTTTAACAGGCATTGCTGCGAGTAGAAAGAAATACAAACACAAGAATGTATATTCGATGTTTAGTCGATGTGTATTCTATGTGCAGTCAATACACAAAATGGATGGTGTATTTATATGGTAATGACTCACACTCCCACTTTCAACACCTGTATCTGGCCGCCATGCATAAAAGGTCACACACTTTGCATAGGCCACCACTCCAGGATCTTTATCTGAACTTGCCCTTGTCCAGATACTGTACTGCATTGTGCCACCTGCTTCCATGGAGCATCCCCGGTTCTATGGACGCAAGAACCCACTCACCTCTGCCGTGCCTGTCATGCTGAAAAAGCGAAAGGCGGTTGCCGTTTCCATGCCAAGGCAAAAGCGACAGGCTAAGGCCAATAAAGAAAACCTTCTGCTGACCCGAAAGGTTAAGGGTTTTCTCATTATGTGAAGAAGATATACGGTGATGTACTCTCGACGCAGAACGAATGGCAGCCAACCCATCGGACCCGCAGACCACTTCCTCCCATATGCTTCGACGACTCTGCTTTAGCTGTCCCGGAAATCTTCATCCCGTCTTCTCCACCCCCATCTTCTCCGGTTCCATCTGACGACGCTGCCGCCTCTGAAATCCACGGGTCCCTTTCTCCTTTGCTCTTAGACGACTCTGCTTCTCGCCCGGAAATCCAAAGGTCACCTTCTCCATCCCTCTTCGACGCTACCTCTTCTCCTCTACTGGGTATCCACAGGTCACCTCCTCCACTCTCCATTGATGCCACTTCTGTCCATGGAACCCCCATCTCATCCTCCGTTGCACCCATCCCCCCAGATGTCCAGATGCCATGCACAAGAAGCAGCTCGTTGGACCGGATGCTGAATGGGATAAGTGTGGATCTCCCCGGGAATTCTATTGTGCTGGCAATGATAGATCTGCTTCTGGAGACAATGTTAAATGTGGAGCAACGGATGCTACAAATGGAGCAACGGATGGATCAACGGATGGAGAAGATAGAGGCTGACATTGCGGGCATACATTATTTGCTCGGTGCTAATGCCCCTGTTTCCCTGACGCCGGAGCAGGGGGGTGACATGGATGTGATGAATGGGACCTTCGACCCCCTTCCATCACCAAGCGCCCCCCCTCCACCACAAGATGTAGTGTACATGTATGCCGTTGAGGAGGACATGACAACCCCGTCAAGACCACGCCAGGAGACAACACGGTGACCACGACCGGAGGAAAGCTTCCTCCCAGACATCCTACCATCGCCCGTCGCCACAAGCACACCTGCTCCCAAAAGACCTACACCCGCTCGCATCGAAACAGTGCCCGACATCACCCTGCGCGATCTGACAGCGGCGCCTAGGGAGAAGTATAGGGTGATGAGTGCTGGTGTACCCCACAAGTATGCCTTGATCATTTTTAAGCACCATGTTCCCTACACGTTGTACTGCGAGTGGGTGTTCAAAGTGAACTACGATGGGAATCGCGTAAAAAAGGACCATCCTGCCAATTTAAGGAAAAACATTGTGGAAGAATTGCGGCGCTTTTATACAGTTACAGATCCTGTAATGGAGAACTTTGCCTTGGCCTTGGAGAACAAAAACCCGGGCGCTACCTAGGAAGATGATAGGTATAGTGAAAGGGGGATATAACAACCTTGGTAGTAGGCAAGGTGTCCCTCTGCTTCTTTTCCACCTGTGACTCAAAAAACCCCAATAAAGGATCTACCCAGGATCCTTCAACAAATGAGACCATTCGAATTACGGAGCCTGAGGAAGCCCAAAAGGCGAAACGCGTAGCTCAAAATACCCCAACATTTTTGGTCCTATCAAGCCACCGTCGGGAGCAGGACACGCGGACGTGCAGCGCTACATCTGGACGCGGAGGCAGTTCAGCTGCAGCACCACAAGCCCTGCTCGATTTCCCAAAGACTGGCTTTTTTACTCTCCCACAGAGTGACTCACGGATTGAGTTAGCTGTGTTCTGTTATTGTACTGTCCATTCAATAAAGACTTTAGCCTTGTATTCATCGGGCTCAGACCTTTTTGACCCTATTAGGGGGGGGGGTGAGGACCCACGTTTAGCACCAGTGGACCTCTCCTAGCTGGGACCTAGAAGGAGAACTAAAAGATACCATTTCCAAGTGTGCACTCACACTTGGCCGTGTGAGTAGTAACATTTTATTTTATTTCTGCCTTTAAACTGAGGTGTGGCCTTTAACCTTCTGTTTTTAGAGCGTTTACTTCCCATTAAGAAGCGGGACTGCCCCATAAAGACTAAGAGACCATCCCCTAGAGCGCACGCACACATGCCCGTGTGAGTGTTTTATTTATATTCTTGCTCTACATCCTGGTATCTTCCGGATAAAATCACAGTTTACTCATACATATTGTGTGTATTTTTATTCCGAGGGTGTGACGAACATCAAAGAAGTAGGAGAAAGAAATTACAGACGCAAGGCGGCGAAAGTATCCAGAAGACAGGAAGGAGACGCAAGAAGAAAAAGAGAAGAAGTAAAAGTGAGCCCAAAAGATACCTTTATGCGACAGCATTCGCACAAGGCCGTGTGAGTGTTAAAATTTATTATACACCCTCAAAACCCTTGAGATTGGCTTAGAGCATTTTACAACCTTTTTAGGTTATTTATCAGATTTTCACCAGTGCTCCCCCATCCCCCCCTTTTTTCTTGACAGATCCTGTAATGAAAGGTGTAAGAGACTGCATTAATGGCGTTTTGCGCCATGCAAGGAATCGGCCATGGATGGACAATGTGGAGGACTGTCAGTGAGACCATACTGTTGTGCTGTACTGTATTGTACTGTACATGTTTTGCCCTACAGTACCTGCTGTACTTAAACAAAGGAGATGTTGTTGTGTGTTTTTTTTCACAGGACATGCACAACTCCAGTCCCTGAGGGCCGCAAACAGGCACGGTTTTCAATGTTGCCCTGAAAACCTGCCCTGTTTGCTGCCCTCTAGGACTGAACTGATGCAGGTCTGACTGACAGTGTTGCGCACCATCCCACTGTACTGTACTGTATACAGTACTGGGTTTCTTTAATAAAGGAGATGTTACTTAAAATGCTTCAACATTGTACAGTATTTGTAAATAAATGTTTTTGTACTGACCACACCAATAAAAGACCATGCTGAATTGCCTCACATTGTTTCCATTTGCTCCTTTGCCAGTGTAACAAATGTAGAGGCTTGCTGCACTGTTTTTTTACTGCCTGGTCGCGCAATTGGCGTAGGAACTACGGCAATTGGCGTGGGAACTAGGTCAATTGGTGTGGGAACTTCTGTTCTAGGGCACCTAGAAATAAAATTAATTTTGCCCCTAGATGTTAGGAACCCCCTCACTTGACCCCAACAGGGTCCGAGCAGTAATGGCGGCGAGAAAGGGTCACGCCGGCGAGGAGGGTCCTACCATTGAGCGCAATGGCGGAGAAAGCTTTGAACGAGCTAAGTCAAAATGAGCAGAAACCTGGAACCCACAACTCCGGTTCTGTTCGACCTAGAGGGCTCAGAGTCGGTGACCATGTAGTCCTAGTTACGGCAGGATTGCATGGCAAATTGCGACCCTCTCGTGGCAACAGAACGGAGTCAGGGTAATGTTAAATTTCAGGTTTCTGCCATTGACTTGCATGGTAGAAAAAAAGCCACTTTGGTAATGTGCTTTTTAACTTTCTTTTGGTACCTCTGGTTCCGGGGGTCGTGCAAGGCTGATATTTTGCCACTATGGCAAGGGTCCTCCCGCATGAGGACCAGGTAAATTTCAACCCGCTCAGACCCACAGAACGGGTTATGTTACATTATACTTACTGTATATACAGGATTTATATATTTTTATTTTAAAGATATTAAAGAATGTACTGTATTGTATTAAAAACATGTGACTGTAAACCATAGTGACTGACAAATATTTGCACACCCTGATGAAATACTGTATCAGTGTACTCTCAATTCTCACAGTGCTGTGCACATCAGATTTACATTTCAAATTCGAGAGGGGATTTTCGAAAGCATTACCGTTCAAACAACAGGCCTCTAAGGGTTGGGGGAGGGGGATGGTGTGATTAGACGCAGGCGTGCTGAGTGTTTGTACTGTAGCTCGGCTATGGGCGGATTAAGAACACAATGGCAATATGCTTGGCTAGGGAGGGATAAAAACTCTGGAGGTGTGTGGCTGAAATAGTTAACAGCACTGTAATTTCAAAAGGCAGTTCATCATCATAATTTGATGAATAAACCCCCAAAGACAACCCCCAAATACAGTACATAAAAAGCAAGTCACTGTAACTCCCTGTGCCCCATGCACCAAAAATGTTTTGTGGCAGAAGAATGTAATAAAGGATGCAGTATGTATTATTGTGTGTTGATGGTTAGAATTGCTGTGCACTTTACATGTTACAACATTGTACAGTATTTGTAAATAAATGTTTTTGTACTGACTCCACCAATAAAAGAACATGTTGAATTGCCTCACATTGTTTCCATTTGCTCCTTTGACAGTGTAACAAATGTAGAGGCTTGCTGCACTGTTTTTTTACTGCCTGGTCGCGCAATTGGCGTAGGAACTACGGCAATTGGCGTGGGAACTAGGTCAATTGGCGTGGGAACTTCTGTTCTAGGGCACCTAGAAATAAAATTAATTTTGCCCCTAGATGTTAGGAACCCCCTCACTTGACCCCAACAGGGTACGAGCAGTAATGGCGACGAGAAAGGGTCACACCGGCGAGGAGGGTCCTACCATTGAGCGCAATGGCGGAGAAAGCTTTGAACCGGCTAAGTCAGAATGAGCAGAAACCTGGAACCCACAACTCCGGTTCTGTTCGACCTAGAGGGCTCAGATTCGATGACCATGTAGTCCTAGTTGCGGCAGGATTACATGGCAAATTGCGACCATCTCGTGGCAACAGAACGGAGTCAGGGTGATGTTAAAGTTCAGGTTTCTGCCATTGACTTGCATGGCAGAAAAAAAGCCACTTTGGTAATGTGCTTTTAAACTGTCTTTTGGTACCTCCGGTTCCGGGGGTCGTGCAAGGCTGATATTTTGCCACTATGGCAAGGGTCCTCCCGCATGAGGACCAGGTAAATTTCAACCCGCTCAGACCCACAGAACGGGTTATGTTACTTTATACTTACTGTATATACAGGATTTATATATTTTTATTTTAAAGATATTAAAGAATGTACTGTATTGTATTAAAAACATGTGACTGTAAACCATAGTGACTGACAAATATTTTCACACCCTGATGAAATACTGTATCAGTGTACTCTCAATTCTCACAGTGCTGTGCACATCAGATTTACATTTCAAATTCGAGAGGGGATTTTCGAAAGCATTACCGTTCAAACAACAGGCCTCTAAGGGTTGGGGGAGGGGGATGGTGTGATTAGACGCAGGCGTGCTGAGTGTTTGTACTGTAGCTCGGCTATGGGCGGATTAAGAACACAATGGCAATATGCTTGGCTAGGGAGGGATTAAAAACTCTGGAGGTGTGTGGCTGAAATAGTTAACAGCACTGTAATTTCAAAAGGCAGTTCATCATAATAATTTGATGAATAAACCCCCAAAGACAACCCACAAATACAGTACATAAAAAGCAAGTCACTGTAACTCCCTGTGCCCCATGCACCAAAAATGTTTTGTGGCAGAAGAATTTAATAAAGGCTGCAGTATGTATTATTGTGTGTTGATGGTTAGAATTGCTGTGCACTTTAAATGTTACAACATTGTACAGTATTTGTAAATAAATGTTTTTGTACTGACTCCACCAATAAAAGAACATGTTGAATTGCCTCACATTGTTTTCATTTGCTCCTTTGACAGTGTAACAAATGTAGAGGCTTGCTGCACTGTTTTTTTACTGCCTGGTCGCGCAATTGGCGTAGGAACTACGGCAATTGGCGTGGGAACTAGGTCAATTGGCGTGGGAACTTCTGTTCTAGGGCACCTAGAAATAAAATTCATTTTGCCCCTAGATGTTAGGAACCCCCTCACTTGACCCCAACAGGGTACGAGCAGTAATGGCGACGAGAAAGGGTCACACCGGCGAGGAGGGTCCTACCATTGAGCGCAATGGCGGAGAAAGCTTTGAACCGGCTAAGTCAGAATGAGCAGAAACCTGGAACCCACAACTCCGGTTCTGTTCGACCTAGAGGGCTCAGATTCGATGACCATGTAGTCCTAGTTGCGGCAGGATTACATGGCAAATTGCGACCATCTCGTGGCAACAGAACGGAGTCAGGGTGATGTTAAAGTTCAGGTTTCTGCCATTGACTTGCATGGCAGAAAAAAAGCCACTTTGGTAATGTGCTTTTAAACTGTCTTTTGGTACCTCCGGTTCCGGGGGTCGTGCAAGGCTGATATTTTGCCACTATGGCAAGGGTCCTCCCGCATGAGGACCAGGTAAATTTCAACCCACTCAGACCCACAGAACGGGTTATTTTACATTATATTCGCGCAATTGGCGTGGGAACTACTTAGGGCCGCGGTCAAGTTCACGGGCAATTGGCGTGGGAACTTCTGTTTTAGGGCACCTAGGAATAAAATTCTTTTTGCCCATAGATGTTAGGCACTGTATACCACTGTACAGTATACTGTGGAAGACACATAATGAAACGATACTGAATATGTAGAATAAATGCATAATTTTATTTATTCGGGTTTATTACACAGTATACTGTACGGCCGGAAAACATCAGCATACAGTACAATATTATCCATCAAAATCCCCCCATTAGCCGTTTTCTTTTCTGAGGAAAAAAAAAGAAAAGTTTTAATGTACAGTAATGGTCAGCCCCCTAAAGAAGTACCCAGCCAGCCCCACCAAAATAATACGGCAACAAGACAGTACTCACCATTGAATTTCCCATTCAGCTTGCACCGGCGCCGGTCCACTGCCAGTCCAGCTTTCTTCATCATCCACGTCGATATTTGGCTGCGGGACTAGTCCACCTGTAGTCAGCAGGTGAGGCTGGAAATCGCTTAAGTACATGCAAGCTTCATCAAAACTGCACGCCAAATCCAGCTCAGCCTCAGGCTCAGGCTCAGGGTTGTCACTGACAGTGGGACCGTCATTGGAAGCCGGTGCTGGTGCTGGTGCATTGCTTGGCAGCGACTGTCGCTTCTTAGTTGGTTTTAACACGACCCTTTGCCTTTTGCCGCCTCCATGATCATAGATACGGGAAAAACCCGGTGATACACATCAATACCCTCCAACAAATTGGGGCTCAATACGGTGAAAACAGGGGTCACTACATAACCTTTTCCTTACTGCACGCTTCCACGTATGAGGAGTTGGCGAAAATTTGTAAAAGTCATATTTTTCGATAAAATACTGATAAATTTGAGCAACTGTTGCCATCTTATCCTCTGTTGCATTAATCGCGGCCCATATCAAATACGCGTAACTTCTGTCAGGTTTTTGGAAAGCAGGCTGCACTTGAACACTCATGGCGGGTGGGTCTCTGGAGAATAGTGTAACACAAACTGAAACTGGTCTTTGTCTTTCTTTAATATGAAAAGCCTAAATTGATACATTTTGGCAACTCTTCCTTCAGTCTCAAGGCCAAGGCCAAGTTACAATGGCACACTGTGGTACAGTATCTTTTTTAAACGAAACACCTGCAAGCCAACACATTACTGATTCGGCGCATTACAATTCATGAATTTCTGCCATCTGGCGGACACGCGAAGCATTGCAGCCTATTTAAATCCGAACCATTATCAATAAACCCATCAACCGCGCGTCAGCCGGGCATGACCCTGGCTGGGACGGCAAAAGGAGCACGGCATGCTCCAGGTGAACAGCGTGGCATTCCAGGAACAAGCCAGGTAAAAGCCGGTGATTTGTAAGAATAAAAGCTGCCGCAACAGTATTAAAACATTTGAACACATCAAATCAGAGAAGGGCCTACCAATTACCGAATTATTCCGCTACCTCCAGATCAGAGCAGTTTACAATAAATTTCCAATTAGGCCAGCCAGGACTAATTTTGAGCAGCTGAGTTCTAGAGCTACAGACACAAGGGGACTTGCCTCTAGAATGTACAGGGAAGTGGTCTGTCCAGATGGACCTGACGTTTCCAGACTGAACTACTTGACTAAATGGGAGACAGATTTAGGGGAGACACTAGAGGACGAAGACTGGGAGCTGATCTTACAAGCGGCAGCTAAATGCTCCATTTGCTCAACGTTAAAAGAGAACGCATATAAGGTCCTGATGCACTGGTATCACACCCCACTAAAACTATCTAAATTTGTCAGCGGATACTCCCCGCTCTGCCCAAAACAGTGCGGGGAGGTAGCGGACTTACTTCACATGCTGTGGTCCTGCCCAAGAGTGGTCCCGATTTGGGAAAACATTAGAGCATGGGCACAAAGGATTCTCGACTTGGAGATCCCCCTGGACCCGTGGCTGTTCCTTTTGGGCAGGCGGATCCAGGGTCTGCTGAAATCGGCACACAAATTGGTCGCACATTTTGCAACCGCCACCAGGTGCGAGATCGCAGCAATGTGGAAACAGCAAGATTTACCAGTAATCCCCAAAATTCGAAACAGAATGTGGCACGTCTGCCAGATGGAACAGTTGACAAGCTGGGTCAACGACTCTGGCCAAATGTCCTAAAAGTTTGGGATCCATGGATTACCCAGACAGACATCCCCGGGATAGATACCAGCACAATTTTGCAATAATAATGGTAGGTGCGTTCTCTGGTGACTGAGCAGAACATACAATACCATAGCTTCGAGACAGGTAGGAACCCCCCCCCCAGTAATAATTGATACAAGAAGGAGACTTGTCATGCGACACCCGGAGAGTAATCACTAACCAGGCGAATGACCGCCGACTCAGGTGCGCATGCTGGAAGTCCTTCCCCCCCCCCTCCCTGATGTTTCCACCCTTTGTTGTCTTGTCCTTGGTCAGGTTAGTCTCGTCTGTCTAGTCTTGTGAGTACATGTGGTCTGTCCTACACAGATTATGAGCGATTTTAACCCCAGACGGTGAGAGTTAAAGGGGAAAATCTATGTGGGTTTAGGGATGTTTAATAATGGGTTCTGTAACAATGTATAAGCTGTAAAACCCAATAAAAACTTTGAAGTTAAAAAAAAAAAATTATTAATTCATCCTCACTAGAACTGAAATTCTCTTTTTTATTTATTTCTTTATTACACAGTCCATTATCATGTTTATGTATTCTCTACAGATAATCGTCTAATGACAAATGACCAGTTAAAATCCTGTTCATCATGGTATCTTTTTTTCCTGACAACATTTCTAAACCAAACACTTTTTTCCCTTTGATACAAAGATACAAGCAGAAAAATTAATCTCCATTGAGTAGAGCTATCCCAACTGATCTGGCACTCTAACATTTTACAAAAGTGAAAGTTTTTTTTTTTTTAGCTTCATCTTTCCTAAGTGGTAATCTATAGTTAATAATTTGCTTATGTAATGCCAGTTTTTTACATCTGCCACATTGTTCCATTCTATTCCTGAGTGTCGTGGTACAGTACCTACCCCATATTGAGTAAAAATCCTGTTTTATTATATGTTTTGGTTATACAGCACTGAATTTGGTATGCTTTTCCTCTAGAACTGCATTGAAAAACGGGAATTGTTGGGGCAGTGAATGATTTCATCACCAATTTTACAGTTTACGGTCAACTATTTCAGTTACTGGAGTTATCTATTCAACTTAAGTTTAGTTAAGTCTAACAAAAGCGACCCCCCCCAGCCATGGGCAGGGGGGTTTCATGACCAGGGGGAGCCGGCCTTCCCCCCCGCTGGCCCGTCCCCCGCACCGCCCTCCCCGTCACGGGGGAGGGCCTAAGCCCCTTAATTTAAAGTCAAGCTGGCGGGGGCTCTTCCTCTTTGCCTCCTGCCATCCAAATCCAGTCGGTACGGTGTACCAGTGCACGGATGATAATGGTTGCTTGTCTCATTTATTGAAGTGCTGACCTTCCCCCGCTGGACCCGTGGCAGTCGTGCGTAGTGGCACTAGCCCAGAGCATTTTGGCAAGCGCAAATCACAGCGTCTGCATAGTCAGGGCGTAGGCACGCACAGTTCAGCAAGCACACTCCTGCAGCAGCATGGCATCGATGGCCAAACAGTTCCGCATTCTCCAAGCTCAGGCGGCAGACCAAGACGAGGCGTGGTTGAACCGGCAGCTGCATGCATTATTCGCAAGGAAGGCAGGGCGCAGTGGCGGTCAGGGCTGTGGCATCCCTTCAACGTCGCGCGCTAGTCAGGCAATGCACATTAAAGTCGCTCCCCTCAAGAAAGGGGCGTGGAGGCCCTCCCAGCGCAACGCACCAGGCAAAATTCTATCACGCTCAGGGTGGCAGCCTTCGGCCACGGTGCCGCCAGGCAGGGCATCACTGCAGCCAGGTCGGGCCCCAGCGGTGGGGGGGAGATCCTCGGCTACTGGGATGCAGGACAAGGCGGATCGGCGTGCAGGTCGGCCCACAAGGAAGGAGCGCCGACCTACGGCCACTGCGATGCAGGACAGGGCGTCGCGGCACGCCATACGGCCGCCCGCGACCGATGCGGGCGGTGTAGCCACATGGACATCGCCTGCAGGGTCGGCAGAGTCCAAGAGAACAGGATGGCCACCCGCATCCGCGGGTGGCGCCAACGCGCGAAGGATGACAAGCAGCCCGGCGTGGTTCGACTACGTTGATCCAGCAATGGTCGAGGGGTGACCCAGGTCGCCGGCCCAGTTTTTTCCCCCCAGGATGGCAAGGACGGGTAAGATACCCACGGCGGTGAAGGGGAGGCGGCGGGGCGAAAGGGCAAGAGCGCTTAGACTTTGGATTGCATCCCAGGTAGTACGACCAGACCAGGGAAGCGAGGCGACAGGGGGGGAAATACTGAGTGGCGCAGCAGGCGTAGAGCAGGCAGCGGCTGGGCTAACCCACACACCAGATCCAGGAGCTTATGGTACAGCAGAGAGGGCAAACCTCACAGCAGTATTAGTGGGTTTGTTGAAGGCCTTGGAGCCGCAGGCGTCAGTCCCTTTTGGAGCGGGAGCGAGGGACACTGGCGCAGCATCAGGAGTGGCAGCAGCGTGGGGGGCGCACATCGGCGAGGTGACCACGGCGCCAATCCCCACCCCGGCAGCCACAAACATGACCCTGGTGTCTCATAATCCACCTACGGCCGGGGTCATGGGCACCGAGGGTTCCGTCGCTTCTATGGTTGGTGTCTTGGGCGGACTAGCTCTCCCAGCTGCGACCACGGTGCCTCTTCACATAGCCGGGGTCGTGGACACCACGCTGAAACCAACGATCCCCGCGGGGGCCTATTCGACTCCACAGGTGTGCGTCATTAACGAATTAGGCACGCACTTGACGAAAGAGGAGAAAGAGGCTATTTGGGCAAGGGATTTCATGGAAATCTTATCCCTATTACCCGATTACAGGGAGGCGTTGGCGCGATCTTATAAAAAAGGGGATGCTAGGAAGGAGGATATCGAGAAGCGGCTCTTCCCGCGCACGTACGCCAATTGGTCCCGCGCGTTTAGAATCATAGCCGCAGTAATCGGGGAAAAGTCCCCCCACTTATGTCCGGCTCTGTTAAAATATGAGGATATGATTGGGGAGGCTCATCAGAGGCACGGGGGTATGGGCTGGTGGTTTTACGATTTGAGATTTAGGCAGAAGATGGCGGCGCACAAAGATAAAGTAACGTGGGTCATGAAGGAGACCGATCTCTGGATTGACCTTATTGGCTTATCGGACAAGCCGGCGCCCTTTCAGGGAGGGGGAGAAGGGGGGCGCGCTACCGCAAACACTGACAAACAGGAGGATAGCTGGCCCGGGGTATGCTGGGCCTTCAATGACGAGCGGTGCACATATGCGGTTTGTCGCTTCAAACACCAATGCGCCACTTGCGGAGGAGCTCATCCGCAAGCAAAATGCTTTAAGAGCGGGGGACGCGGTTCCAGGAGGGGTGGGCGGAGGGCTGGCCAGCAAGGTGCCTTCTCCCATAATCGTCCAAAGCCTGACCCTTTGGCTGGAAAAATACCCAAATAGGGACGCAGCCCGGCTACTCCTCGACGGGTTTTCCGAGGGGTTCAGAATCCCGTTTGTGCACCAGACGGGAGCAGGATTTGAACGGAATTTGAAATCGGCAAGGGTTTATAGTGAGGTGGCGCGGGAAAAGGTGGGTAAGGAGGTGGAGTTGGGGAGGATGGCAGGTCCATTCGCCTACCCCCCTCTCCCAGACTTGAGGATCTCCCCACTGGGGGTGGTCCCCAAAAAGGACCCGGGGGCATTCAGGCTCATCCAACACCTTTTCTATCCCGAGGGCTCGTCGGTAAACGACAGCATCGATCGCGAGTTGTGCTCAGTAAGTTATGCTAGCTTTGACCAAGCCGCGGCAATGGTGAGCGGAATGGATCGGGGGGCTCTGCTGGCAAAGGCGGATATCAAGTCCGCCTTCCGGCTGCTGCCGGTGCACCCAGACTGTTTCCACTTGCTAGGTTGCATGCTCGACGGCCAGTACTTTGTTTATTTGTGTCTTCCCATGGGTTGCGTACTATCATGTTTCTACTTTGAAACTTTTAGCACGTTTCTCGAATGGGTGGCACGTTGCAAGGTGCAGGCCGCAGGGTGTAGGCCGCAGGGTGTATGCATTACTTGGACGATTTTTTGTTCGTAGGGCCGGCGGGATCGGACCTGTGCGCAAGATGGCTGTTTGAATTTTCAGCCATGGCTCGCGAGTTCTGGGTCCTGCTAGCCGACGAGAAGAAAGTTGGCCCAACAACAGTACTCAGCTTCCTTGGGATCGAAATCGACTCTGCGCGGATGGAATACAGGCTTCCGCTGGATAAACTGGCGACCCTAAAAGGGCTACTATGAGAGTTCGGGGGTTTGAGAAAAACCTTGCTGCGTCAGTTCCAAGCATTGTTGGGCCACCTGGTTTTTGCAGCTCGAATCATGCCGGTAGGAAGGGTTTTTTGGAGGCGCCTGGTGGCGGCAACCGCTGGGATCAGGCGTCCTAACCACTTCATCCGGGTCACCCAGGAAATCCGCGAGGACCTGCGGGTCTGGTCGGATTTCTTGGGGGCATACAATGGGAGAACCTTATGGCGGGGGCGCCCATCGAGGAATGCAGAGCTGCAGCTGTTCACGGACACGGCAGGCTCAGTAGGCTTCGGGGCATACTTCAACGAGGCATGGTGTGCAGAGCGCTGGCAAAAGCCCTGGAGCGAGTCCCAGCTCATTAGAAAGTTAACGTTCCTCGAGCTGTTCCCGTTGCTGGTCGCGGTGCAATTGTGGGGGCAGTCTTTCGCAAACAGGGAACTTGTATTCTGGACCGACAACATGGGAGTGGTCGAGGCTGTGAATAACTTTCGTTCACGTTCCCCACCGGTCGTGAATCTGTTACGCAGCTTTGTCCTTTCATGCTTGCAATTGAACATATCGTTCCGGGCGCGTCATGTGCCGGGGGTCTCCAATAACATTGCCGATTCTTTATCCCGTCTGCAGATGGAAGAGTTTCGGAAGTGGGCAGGGATGGCTTACCTTGCCCGACAGAATTATGGGCCCTGGGGATCCCGCAGTGATCAAGCTAGTGCGAGCATCGGTAGCTCCGGGTACGTGGGAAGCCTATGCGGCCGCATGGCGGGAGTACTTGTGCTTCTCAAGGGAAGTTGAAGGAGATGCGGGGGGGGTCATGACCATGATGCGATTCGTAATTGAATTGGGGCACAGGGGCTTAGCAGGGAGGACAATAAGTAGGAAACTGAGCGGGGTGTCATTCTTCTTGAGGCTGGGCGGTGAGACTGATGTCACCAAGGCGTTTGTAGTCAAGAGGGCCCTGGCGGGGCTTTTGAGGGGGGCACCGCCCAGCGATGCCAGGAGGCCGGTAACTCCGGCGTTATTGGAGGCATTGGTGAATATAACAGGGCTTGTCTGCTTTTCAACCTTCGAGGCGGGACTTTTTAATGCGGCATACACCTTGGCGTTCTTTGGAGCATTGCATATAGGGGAGCTAGTCTGCGCTTCTAAGAAAGGCGTCGGGGGCTTGCAGGCCAGGGACGTGGCGCTCGGGACAGATTCTTTGCAGCTTTTCATCCGGCGGTCCAAGACGGACCAAGCGGGCAGGGGTGCGATGGTGCCATTGCTAAGCGTGCCAGGGAAATGTTTTTGCCCGGTGTGGGCTCTTAGGGCATACTTACAAGTGCGGCCCGCCAGGGATGGGCCTTTACTCGTTCACAGTGACGGGGTCCCATTATCCAAGTACCAGTTCTTGCGAGTATTCCGGGTCTGCCTTGAGCGCTTGGGGTTGGAAGCGGCCCAATTCGGGACTCACTCGTTCAGGATCGGGGCTGCGACTGAGGCAGCACAGGCTGGGCTTGCTGGGGAGGTGATACAGAAGATTGGGCGTTGGGAGTCCAGCAGGTACCGGTCCTATGTCAGGCCCGGGGCAGGTGCAGAACAGGTTTCGCTGGTGTGATTCTTTTCTCTCTCTCCTTCCATTCCATGCCCCCCCTCCTTCCTTCCTCCCCCCCACAGATGCGGAGGCAACGGAGGTCTGGATCATCGGTGACTCTTTGATACACTGGGCAGAGAAATGTGCGGCTCGGCGGCCTTACGGAGTGGACCTCGATTTGGGCGTGCAGGCTAGGGTTTTATGGTGGGGCGGGAGGGGGCTGCGATGGGGCCAGCTGCTACCGCGGCTCTTGGTTCTAGCAAGGGACAGGAGACCGCCGCAGATCCTTCTCATTCACGCGGGAGGAAATGACGTGGCGGCAGTGCGGTCGGTCGACCTAATAAAAACCATTAAAAGGGACGTGGCGCAGATGTTCGCTCGCTGGCCGGCGGTGCAATTTTTTTGGTCTGACATTGTCCACAGGAAGGAAGGCGGGGCACCAGGTCACCGCGGGCGGTGGATAGGGCACGGAGGAAGGTGAATAGGGCGGTAGGCAAGTTTGTGGCGCAGTGCGGAGTTTGGGTGATCAGACACCCCGATTTTGATGCGTCCGCAGGGGGGTTGTTGAGGGCAGACGGGGTTCACATGTCAGAGGTGGGGTTAGATCTGTTCAATATCGGGTTGCAGGAGGGATTGGAGAGGGTCTTGCAGTGGTTGGCGGTATGGCCCTAGTTTAAGGGGGATTAAATAGGGCCGTCGGTGGCGGCTCGTGGGGGGTAGGTGCATGTTCTTGCCAGACTGGGAGCTGGGCCGTTTGAGCCCGGGGGGAGCACGAGTGGGCGAGGTCAGATATTCATGACGTCGATAACCCGCTCGCGCAGACGGCAGCGGCGCGGGGGTCGGCCGACCCTCCCCTCCTCTTCCTGTCAAGGTACATTCTGGCGGGGAGTAGCATTTACCCCTCTTCATTTTAAATAAATAGCCGCAGCCATTTTACCTCCAGTCCTGTCTCTTGTCGTTACTTGGGAATTTTCGGGGGACAAAGCGGGCGGAGGGGGGAACCGCCTGGCAACCTCCCTGGTCATGTAAAACTAGAACTACACTGGTATAATAAAAACAGCAGCAAGGACATTTTCTCATTGAAAACAATGTTTATTTATTTCTCCTTTTTTTATAGCGGGTAATGTATTAAAAAGGATCTATTTATCAAAGTTTTCTAACTGCAAAATTGGAGACAAAAATGGCAACAAATTTATGAAGGAAAGTTATTATTTTAGTAAATCTGGTGCTGCATGTTTTCTCCAGTTTTGCAGATGGGAAATTTTGATAAATAGCGCCAAAGGGTATACATCTGGTGTGTATTTTTTGTAAGAATGAAGCTTTGATAAATAAATAAAAATTTACTTTTAAAGCAGCAGTCCAAGCTGCGTTTTATTTATTTTATTTCCCCCCCCCTTTTTATATGTACATCAATACAATCCGCAAAATAATAAATAATTAGCTAAGCTAAGATCCGTTCTCCTGTGATCGATCGGCGAATATTCCGCTCAGGGGTTCACTAAATGGCTGTCAGTGCAGCAGAAGAGGACCAAAGATGCAAAGTTCTGTAGGAAAGATCAAGTGACAAGGCAGTCACTAGATACATATGGTGCACTGCTAGAGAGAGGGCAAGGCTCACAAAGGGGTGTGCTGGAGCCTGTTTTAAAAGACGAAGGGGATGTGACTTTGTAAATGGTTGCAAGAGAAACAAAAAATGCTCGTCACATTATAATACATTAAAAATGGCATTCAGAGCTCTTTAAAAAATGCTACAAGTATTTTCTCAAAGTACAAAACTGATTTATTAAAAAAACAAAAAAAAAAAACCACCTATGTAGGATATTGCTTGATCTGCAGCTTTAAGAGGGTTTGTTTTTCAAAGACTCACAATTTCCAATCTGGGGCAAAACCATAGTGCACCAAAACTCTCAAAGAAAAAAAATCCCATCAGATTCACTAGGAAATATTTTTCTTGATAAATCTGATTTTTATGCAGTTTTGCATTAGTGAGACTGATAAACAACACAAGTGATATACTGTACAGCATGCAAGTGCTACAGTATAAGACAATTCAGCAAGGAAGAGGTTAAACACATTGGGATCTTATTCCTAAAGTCTCCCAGCTGCAAAACTGAGGCAAGAGTGTAAAGAACTGCAGCAGACTTATCCAAAGAAAATATCTCATTGCTTTAAGTGGGATTCCTTTGTTAAAACAATTGTGTTTTTTGCCATTGGGGTTTCTCCAGCTTTGTAGATTGGAGACATTAGTAACTAGACACCATAACCCTTTTTGATTTTTTTTTCTTTTCTTGTGCACTTGTTTTTCAGCCAGGGGAGTGTAGTAAACCACACCCATAGAGTTTGTTCAACACAGTCTGCATATTTTTGCTTCAATTACTAACCAATGAGAAATACATTGAACACTTGAATACAAAATGAGTACACTGAATATTAGTGTAAACCCCACACACATTATATGGGCCTGAGTAATATTAATGTTATTATGTAGTTTAATATTCACAAGCATTCTCCATAAAAAGTGCAATATAGTATTACACTGTAGCAATTGTAGCTATCATTGCTTGTATGCATGAAATAAACAATATGTTTTTTTCAGTCACAAATTGGCCTGAACCCTTTTACATTTCTTATTTTATGTGTTTTTAATAACAACTGTGTGTTAATGTTTAGCATTAAAACTGAAGTAATTAACCAATTACGACCAACACCTAAATACATGATGTATAAATTTGACCTGCAATTTCTTGTGAAATTGTTACAGGTATCTTCTCTTTATCAGAAACATAAATAATTTGACAGATGTGTAACAAACTTATATAAAGAAAATTAAATTTCCTCACTTGTATATGATAACCATATCATTGTCTGGAACCGTGGCATTAATTGACCCCAGGAACCTTGGGAGTTTAATCTTTTTGTGTTCTTCAATTAGTAGTTTCAACAGGTGTTTGGCAACACTTGCAGAGAATACATCATAGTTTGTAAGCATGGGTCTAGGTAAACAAGTTATTTTTTTCTGTTCAGCATATAAAAAAAATCCTTTGGAATAATACAAAGCTGCTAAACATTTTCTAAGTTTTGTATGCAATTTACAAGCATAATGTTGTTGAGTGAAGACACACCCTTGTATATTCTTTAATCCTTTGTCTGTGACCGTTCACATTAAAAATTGTGTTTTTCGTGGGAATGAGCATGAAGCCTGAAGCAAACTGTGCTAAGGAAAATTAAAGTGTGTGTGTATATATAAATATATATACAGAGAGAGAGAGACGAACGTAATCCATCCTGGCAAAGAATGTACAGACATCTAAAGGTAAGTGTTGTGTATGCACATATTGTGTTAGTATTTATTTTTATTTACAGTTCTTGTCGAATGAGGAAATAGTTTAGAAACCTTCATAGTGAGTGTCATTTATCAAAGTTTTCCATCTGCAAAACGATTGCAAAAATACCGTACCAGATTTTTCAAAGAAAAATACCATAGGTTTTAATGGGGCTCTGATAAATGAAAAGTTTGTGGGTTTTTTACAGCGACATGTTTCTAGTTAGCTAGGAAAGTTTTTCTATCACTTTTTTTTTTAATTAAAGTATCCTGGGTAAAGGGATTGTACAATATTTATTAATGCAATGTGGGTTTTCTTGTTTGAATCTCGTGGCGTGTTTTGCACGAGTTATAAAGTCTGGATTTGCAGCCCGTAGATTTGGATAAATAATGCCCAGTGTACAAATGTGGTGAAAAATAATCGCACGAGATTTACGGTGTCAAAGAAAAATCACTTAATTGTTTTCAATTTTATTTTTTTTAGTTGAGACAAATGCAGGTGTGTGATATATATATATATATATATATATATATATATATATATATATATATATATATATATATATATATATATATATATTCACACACTCAGGGGACTTTTAATGGTTATTTATCAAAGTCTCCTGTTGCAGAACTGGGGCAAAAATAGTGCACTACAGTATATTAAAGGAAAAACTCTGTCTCATTTTTAAAAGATAACATTTTCCTAGATACATTTTATAAAGTTTATATGCCTCCAAGTTCCAGCAGCAAGACTTCGATAGATGACCTGCTTTGATACAAAACCCCGTAGACATGACTTATTTTACATAATTGTGTTTAATGTTTTCTGTAAACAATAATTATGGTATTTTTATTTTGTTGCTTCACACTATTGCAATTCAGCTTTTTGCTAGAACCTTGGCAAGTATTGCATAACCCTTCAAATTGTGTGTGTGTGTGTGTGTGTGTGTGTGTGTGTGTGTGTGTGTGTGTGTGTGTGTGTATATAAATAATTAGGACTACTTACAATTTTAAGATAATCCAATATAATTTCTACCTTTTGATGATGAAATGTTGATAAGCTGAAACTTTTTGTCACAACTTTGTCTATCAAATTCAGTTCTCTGTACACCTATTGTTGCTTTTTCAATGGGAAATATTTTATTAACACATTGGGTACAGTTTTGTAGCTAGATGACTGATAAATGACCACCACCCCCTGTCTCATAGCCTTCAATAGATTCTCAGATAATTAAAAAAAAAAAAAAAAAATTTAAATTTAATTTTTTGTTCCAAAACCTCTGAAATCTCACTGATTTTAGTCTTTGAAAAATCAGTATTATGTTCTTTCTTCTTAATATGAAGACTTGGTCCAGTGTTTTAATAAATACCGTACAACAAACATTGTAAAACATTTTGATTGTGTGTGTATCTATAAATCTATATATCTCTTTCGTTGGAAGCAATAGTGTATTTTTAGTCAAGGACTTTTAGACATAGATAAGACAATGTATTAAATTCCCTGAAGCAGGAATATCATGTGGCTGCTTCTGAAATAGAAATTGAATTGTATTATGAAATATTAAAATGGCTATTTCAAACCAATGCAGTGCCTTTAATAAGAGCCGTAGTAAATACATATTGCTTTGAAATGTGATAGATTTTTGTATTATAGGTAAACTGATGTGGACAACAGTATCGCTATCCATACAGCCTACTGCATCAGTGATGTTATGCTTGTGCTCCTTCTCAATATGCAATGAAGCTGCTTTTCTGTGTTAGGGAAGCCACTGAGCCTCATTCTTGCAAATTGAGCTCCTAGTCTTATTTGGAGAAGCAGCTTCACAACATATTGAATAAGGGCCTTTCAAGTTTAATAGTATAAACAGGAATCAAATAACTTCTCCGCATCCATTAACTTGACAAGTTGATGTTGGGTCTCTACGACAATCTTCCAGACCCAATATCAGTCTCAAATTGAATCCACCATGACCACTTTTAAAGTTGCAGATCCAACTTGGACAAAAAAAAAAAACCAATACAAGTGACCTGTACTTTGGAATAGTTTTTAAAATGTAATATTTCTATTGTAAACAAATGTTTTAGAGCATTTTTTGGGGGGTGAGATGATGTTTACCAATACTCCAAGCCCCATGTAAATTGTTAGCTCTTTATTTTGTTTGATTAACTGCATAATTACTTTTGCAGACAATGTATCTGATATGCACAAATCCAGTGTTTCCAATTGTGTTAGTTCTTTTTTTTAAATAGGAAAAGTTAAAACAGTCCTTTTTTGAACAAAAATTGGAAACTCAGACGTTTTTCTTTTTTAAATATTTTTTTCAAGTTCATTTGTAAATATGGTAAGCTGAGATGATAGACATTCAATTTTACACTGTAGTTCTAGTTACTTCCTTTTTGTGTGATGTCACTGTGCTGAATAGGAGCTTACATAGACCTTAACTTCCGCTTTATGGGCTGTCTGTAACATTGCCAGCCTGGCTCCATGTCAACATGAAACTTTGGACCAGTGCCGTCTGCTAGTGGTAGTCCTATTACTTTAAGAACTGGAATCTATCCTTATATTGGCTTGGGGCCAGTTTGGCATTATGGCCTCTGACAGAGACAGGGTGGGCTAAGAGAAGATGCTTGACTGTCAAGGCAAAGAAGGGTCGGTAGCTGTAGGGGGGGGGGGGTGGAAACATCAAAATTATATACTCCAAAAACAAATGATGTGTGAAATTGAAACACAAAAGAGCAGAATTCTTCCAATAGGGCTGCAGCCCTACACTATTTAATATGGAGATAAATGAGCTGGCCAAAGTCCTAGAATCCTCCTCAGCGCCCAGGCTCAGCTTAGTTAATACACAGACAAAGTCCAGCAGAGCCTGATGATTATTGAAAAATACAGCTAGAACTGGGCACTGGTGTCTGTGATATTGGACGAAACAAAAATAATGGTGTTCCAGAAAAAAGTTAAACCAATCCACAGACTGAATAGCACTAAACTGGAACAACATAAGATAGACATACAACAGTCTAACAATTGTGACATCAAAGAGACTCAACCTTAACATAAATGTAAAGGAGGAAAAGGCCAATAGAGCATTCATGTAATAAGAAAAAAAACTGTACCACTTCAAACCACCAATAACTGTCATCACGCCCATTCGTCTGTTTGGTGGTAAGGTGTGGGGACCTGTGACATACCCAGACCCTACAAAATGGGATTACATCACAAACTCTGATTACATCACAGTGACGACAAAGCTGAGCTGTGTCACTTCCCTCTACTGCACACTGTCATTATTGGCTCACCTAAACAGCATCCCACAGTCTTACTGCTAGAGAGCTATGAGAAGCCAGGAGCTCCTTACTAAACTGTGTACCACCCGACATCTTTTCTGATACTCCAAGGTAAGAAGTGACAATTTTCCAGAAACTTGTAGCTCAGATCCAAAATTAACAATATAGATATAGGAAGTTAATGGGTACTCTCCTAAAAAGGACTCGTTCTCTCTTGAATTTGGGCAACTTCACACATCTTTATTCACAGGAAGGCAGATTTTCAGCAACATATGCCCCAGACTTCAACTACTGAACTTCAAAAGGGTGAGATACAGTAGCTACAAAAAGCAGCAAAAATATTTCAGCGTCCTCTGGCAGCCAAAAAGGGTGGGCTATAACTCCTAGATGGAGTTAATTGGGAACTATGTACAGGCCTCTACCATTTAGAGGTATGGGATGCAATATTTCCCTCCCGCAGCCTCCACCACATATACCCAGCGCCCCAGAGGTTCACCACCCACTTGCAGACTGCGACTAATGTTATGTGGGATGCCAGGGGAGTGTAGAGGCAGGACAGCTAGGTATTTAAAAGGTACCCTTTGCCACTGCACTTTGCAGTATCTGTTTTAACACAGTTTAATTAATTTGTTAATCAGGAAACATGAACAAGCAGTATCGGCCTCTGGAGCATAATAGCCTCTAGTAGTTTGCCTGCAGCCTCTTGCTGGCAGTTTTAAACTGCTTGGTGCCTCTGCCTTTTTAGTCTGCTCTTTCACAGCAGCTGTATAGGCACTACTTCTCAGCAACAATGTCTGCTTCAAGGGCCCAGAAATATGAGCACCTGCAACCGGACTCTCAGGTGGTTTAAGCCGAGTAAAGCAGCTGCCAAATCCAAATAATGTGCTACTGTAGCTGCGATGTCAAGTTTCCAGCCTCTCATCCTAAGAGGCTGTGTATCAATTGCATATCGAAAATTTCAGAAGACTACGCACCTTCTTTATGTAACGGGTATTCCCCCACCCAATCGCATATAGAGTGTATGTGAGGGGGAACCTATATGTTACCAGGTGTGGTGCAGTATACCTGTCAGGCTCACAGGACGTCTGAGCCTCCGCTAGTGAGAGCCTGGGGTGAATCCTCTGGAACGTTTCTTGTCAGCGCCTCCACCTGTGTAAGCTTCTAGGAGTGTAGAGTGGCCCTCACATAAGAACATCCATAAAGTAACCAGCCCACACCAAAGGTTATGGCTAAAAGGGTTTACTATATGTCAAATAACACAACATACTTCAACAATATGACATTGACAGTGTCCCTCTATAACACTAATAGGCACAACTACCCGGTCACCACGCAGGGCTTTGTACCCCACACGTTATATCAATAGTCCCAAATGTCCCACAATACCCCAAGTGAGTGACTGTTGGTAAAGTTGGTGCACTTGATGACTGACTGTACCTGCCCAGTGCTCCAGCACCTGAGGCTGCAGATTCTTCACAAAGGATCCGCCGCTCTGCGATCTCCTCTCTGACGTCCTGCAACTCTGCCTGGCGGTGGGTGACTCCCGCATGGAGTGATCCACCTTTGGAAAGTCTCTTGCTGCAGAGCCTGTCTGAGCCAGACGCAGGCCGCGATCACTGAGTGCAACTGGCACCGGTGATATCACATAGAACTGGGTACTATAGAAAGCAACCCCCCCCTTGCACTGAAAGGGGCCTTCCCTGAAACTGCCAAACTAACTGCTGTGGCTGTACTGCAAGCCACACTGTCTCTTCTTTTCAGAGCCCACAACACTGCAGCTGTGTCACTGACAAGACTCAGATGAGGGCAGGGTCCCTACCTAAGGGGCCTTCCCTATGAACTTACCCACTAACCTAGTGGGGAGTGGGGCCTACCTTGGCCTGGGGTGTCTGGGGCCTAGTACAGCAGAGCACTGCAGCTGTGTACGCTACCTTCCCCAATCGCTTCCTGGATCCAACTGACAAAACCCTTCTGCACACAACATTGTATCTTCTTTGCTGCAGGAGAAGCTGCCAGCTCTATTGGCTTCAATGCTGCCTGTGACCAGGGTGAAAGTGCAGTCCCCAGAGGCTGCTGGGAATTGTAGTTCTTGGTACAGCTCTTTCCTATGGAGACCGCATGCGCGATCTTTACTGCGCATGTCTGAAGCTGTAATGGCCGCCGCTACTCTTAACTGAGCATGCGCAACTTCCAAGAGCTCTTGCACACATGTAATGGCCACTTCTATGCTTGCCAACCTCTGTGCATTGCACGGCACAGGCGCAAACTCCCGCGTCAACCTCAACATGGCCACCGCGATTGCTCTGCTTACGCACAAGCCTCCGCACATGCGCGAACGCATTAAACATGGCGGCGTCCTGCCGCAGCTGCCACCGGGAGCCCCCGGGAACGCGCTCGCCCCCGCAGCAGCACACACGCAAGGGGGAAAGAAACCTGCAGACAGGGGGACCAGAGGGACCCTGGCCACAATCTCCCCCTGGTGGAAATACCAACGTCCCAGCTTGGAGGACAGCGTCACACAGCACAATAAAGTTATATAATGAAAATGTAGTGCACAGTATATACAACTTATCACAGGTGCTTTAACATTATTGGTACATGGCATATCACACACAGTAATACCCGAGGCCAGCTGAGTGTAAGCTGTTTGCTTAGACCAATTGTGGGGTGCCCTTAACTGATAATGTGGGGGTATCTCACTTTGACTTTGGTGAGCCTCTGCCTGGGTAGTCTCCGTTACCGACACAGGAGTCTCTGTAGACTCTTTGAGATTGTGGTCATATGCAACAGTCACTGGTTCCATACTACTTCCTCCCCCTGGTGGAAGGAATAGCACAGTGTCTCTTGGCCAGACCTTTACCCGGCCATCCGCGGCATGGATGCGGTAGGCCAGGAGGCCTTGACCCTTTCCGCGGTCCAACACATGGTGAATGGAGCGCTCCTTTTTGGGCTTAAAGGAGGCAAATTTCACGGTATCACTCACAACACAGTCCTTGTCCCTACGCACTTGGGAGGCTTCCACTGGGAAGCGAGCGATTAACAAAGTCTCTGTACTCAAAGTCTTTACCACATCCTGCAGGGGGTAAAGGGTTGATACCTTACCACTGCAGGGATTCACGGTGGCCAACAGGTCATCAGGAACGCTGTGCTGTTACCACCTCGGCTGTCTTGGGACCGGCCCCCGGCACTTCTGGGGCGGTCCACTCACTTTCTGGAAACTCAGGAGCGTTGGATCCCAGTCCCGGGACCAATTGGGTTGGAGCACACGGGCTCACACTTAGTTCAATCACAGTAATACTTATGGCAGCACTGGACATCATGATGGGGCTGACTTTTTTCTCTTCAACTGGATGATAGGCGGTGGGCACTAATCCACTCGCACCACTGGACAGCAATCTTCTAAGGGGGACACCTCCGCCAGGACGCGATGCCGAGTGGAGCCAATCGCTCTGGTGGCCAGACTTAAGGAGCTACCGTGCTCCGCGGTCACCTGGAAGCTCACACCCAACACCCCTGGGCAGTCAACTCACCCTTGTCATTGTTAGGTACTGATCCCAAGCCTAGGACCGAAGAAGAGGTTGATTGGCGGGGAACATCATCGGAGGAGGGACTAAGCGCTCCGAGTCGCGGCCACGAAGCGGGGATCCACGCCGACTCCAGCCTCCTCCTGCAATCCCTCGGCATCCTCCCATGTAAGCCGACAGCACGTTGTAGGACACACATAGAGCAATACGGCATGTGAGTGCATGTTTTTAACCCTGCTATTTTAGTAATAAATGTTTATGATATCACACTATTGGCGCCCATTTCTGTTTCCACTCGGTCTATGGTGGTGCTGACGCTGGAAGTAAGTATCACGTCACCAGCAGCAGGAATAAGTCGGAGCCAACCGTGAGGAGAGTAAAGAAACCTTTTGAGGCCCATCTCTATCTATTTTTAAGTAAGTAGATAGCAACGGTGGGGGTTTATAGAACTGACCATACGGTACTGCGCAATGGTTGTTTTGTTTTTATTTCCAGACAAGTCTTCAATCTAAAAGGAACGGGACATTGTGGACTGTGGATCTCATTCTTTATCATCAATTGATTCATGGGACTGCATTCTTCTGTCAGGTTTAATATCTGTTAGTGCGCCAGGGAATCATTGTTTGTATTGTATGTTATTTTGTGCTTTTTGTTATTTGTTGTTCATGCTCTGTATACATGCCTTGTGGATAGGTTTGTTTTATTCCTAAGGCAGCCATTCCCCATTCTACCAAAATAGTTTGTGAGGGAGCACCTATAGGGTTTCCCATATAGGGGATCTCCTTCTGTCTGTAGAGCACCTATTTATTTTAATTAGTATATAGGTTTAGGGTTTATAGGTTTGAGCGCTGATTATATGTTTTTAGTTTAATTTTTTCACCACTATTCATATGGTGTGACTGACAGCTCTCATGAGTAATAAATAGCAGCCTTTTTCATTACCTTGTACACCTTGATAAAGTGCTGTTGCATAAAACGCGTAGGTGCGTTCATGTAGTCTGTTTTTACTGTATGTTTAGCTTGCAATAAATTCATCATTTCGTTAGTTTGGAGTTGCCTGGCTATTTTTCCTTCTCTGGATACCAGAAGCAGGAAATCTTTGGCTGTGCTCTATCTACGCCCACCATCCCATCCCAGGAAGAAGACTGAACCGTTGAGTCATCATCCTAAGGTGAACAGAGCGATTGCTTGAAGACAAACATTGCTCTAGAAGATAGTTCCTCTTTTATGAGCCTATGAAGCTATTAATTGAGGGTGTTACGGAAGCAGTAGACTACTCTGAGAACAACTTTGAAATAAATGACTGCCATGCCCAGTCTTTAAAGAACAGTGAGAATCTGGACCTCCAATTTGGAAGATCGAATTGAAGTAGAGACTTCCAGTGAGTGATTTTATTAACTTTTTTTTTGCAGGATTTTTCTAACTACGGAGACCATTGATTTTTGGTGTGAAACATCCATGAAAGTGTGTGTCAGCTACTAGGATGGCACTATGGTTGAAGTATTAAGCAGCGGACACATCTTCCAAATTAAAATTGGTATCCCTGCTTTATGACAGTTCTTATCTTTTTGAAGAAGCTATTGTTGACATCCTTACCAAGCTTTCTAGCACCAAGGGCCAATAACTGCCACAACAAAAAAAAGTCTACAACATCTTTTCCGAGACCGCCAAGATGTAGTTTTCAGGAGGCGAGAGCCTGCAGACCAGGCAAGCCTTTTAACAGAAACTGGGGTGTGCAGTCTCGGCAGACCCAGCCACTCCACTCTAAAGGGGCAAGTCAAGATCAAGATTCAGCTGGGGCGTGCTGAAGAAGCAGATTTGCGATCCCTGGTTGGGAACCATACATCAGCTGTGAGCAGACTGGCAAAGTTTTCCCATCGTTGGCTACATACTACAGAGGATTCCTGGATCCTCCAGATAATAGAACACGGTTATTCCCTAGAATTCCTGTCAACTGCCTCTTCAAGGAATTTTGCCCACCAAGAAACCTGCACAATGCGGTCAAATTAAGGCAGGCTATTCAAGATTTTTGGCTTGACTCTGCCATTCAACTGGTACTGCAAAATTAGCATGGTCAGGGCTCATATTCAATACTGTTTGGGGTTCCAAATCAGTGATATCACAATCTCGCCAGAAAATTGAAAGCTTCATTGGTATCTTTGATTGAGAATTGGGAGCCTCCTATGAGCACCATGAGGTGGAAGGGGATACCCAACCAGTATCTGATTCAAGCGTTGCAAAGGATTTCTGTAACTTTCTTTAGATTTCTGCGTTTCAAGAGGGTAATTGCAGCCAAGTCTGGGAACAGCTATAGTTTTTATGGAGTCCAATTCAATAACCTCACGGTTTTTAGCCACCGTCATGACTGATTCTTTTGTGCTGTAATAATGGAGGCGCGGGATAACATCCCCCGGTTTATCCTTATTAGGGGGTCTGGGCCTTAGGGCTTTGAGTACTCTGTCCATTAGCATTTGGAATTCAGTTAACTCCGGGCATAGCATGGTAAATCCTTGTATAAGAAAGTCATTGAGGTCATCTACCTCCTCCGGTATACCCTGGACTCTGATGTTATTCCTGGTTGATGGTTGTCCTTGTCCTCCTGAAACTCACAAAGATCTGCCATCTGATTCTTCATAGTGGCCACGTCTTGCACTTCCCCAAGCTCCGTGACCCTGGCCTCCAAATAAGTGGTACACTTCTCCACGAGGGCTAGTTCTCCAGGGAGCTCCTTAACTACCTTCTGGATTTCTGATTGAAATGCTGATTTTAGTTTCTCATAGAGTTCATCTTTATCTTGTTTGGTGGATTGTGAGGGAGCGGGGCCCTCCTCTGATTCCCAGTCACCCTGTGCTCCAGGATCCATCTTGAGCTGCCTGAAACCGCCCGTGTTGTCGATGGAAGAAGTCTGATGCGCCGTTATGGAGCGGGGTTTTCTTAACCTTGGAAGGCAGTGTCTTGGGCGCAGAGTTGGGCGGCATTATTGCAGGTGACATTGAGGTTGGAGATTTGCCTGTATATCTCTGAACAGCTATGATATGTGGAGTCCTGGGGTGGTGCTACGGGACTAGGCGCACATCCTGCTGCACATCACGTGAGCACTCCCCATTCTGATTTTTTTTTAAATGAAATTAGATTTAAGTTGAATACGGTCTTTGTATTGCGGTTTCCCGCTTCATCTTTTCTTGTAGGTGAGACTTTGCTTAGGATATTGTTGTGGGATATTTTAAATCATAAAGTCTATGGTCAGTAGTTTTTGTTGTTAATGATATTTTGTTTTAATTTCAGGGCACCTGTGAAGCTAGCTCCACACTGAGCTTGGGTACAGTGCGATGGGGTAAAGTCTATAAAGACCATTTACCAAATAAGAGCCTGATGATTGATCTTGATATGTTTTTAATGGTTTGTGAGTTTCTTTATTTCAAAAGTCAATAGTCTGTTACATGTGTTATATTTCATTTCAGAGCACCTCTGCAGTTAACACCTCATAGAAGGAAGATATGGTAAGGTCTGTTGGTCTTAGTAGTTCTGGAGACATCCTCTCAATACCAGTCTGGTCGGTGTCTGTAGCTTTAACTGGTGGTGGACAGGTCCCTTCAGCCGGCGCGCCTCCTCTCAACCTGCTGTCGGTCTCAGCCTGGACTTCAAAGAAGAGACAGGTCCACGTGCACCCATGGCTCCACAGCAGGAGCGCTGGTAAGCTTCTCCCCTAGCTCACAGACCAGCGGTGGCCATCTTGCTCCAGGACCAGACCAGATCAGGGCTCATATTGCGGGCAGCGTTGGTGTGGGAGCATTAAACTGCACCTCCCACCAACAGGGAAGGTCTCCACATGGCCCCCTCAGTCCACCAGGGGCGTCGGTCAGTACAATGAGGAGCGGGGGCGTGCCGCCAGCCAGCTCCGCCAGCAGTGCACAAAATGGTTGCTCCTCTTATCTCCCGATCCTCCAGCCGCGCTCACCTATGCTTCTACCAGCCACAAGCTTCTGATTATTCGTATATGAGCTTAAATCTGTCCCCGGTTCTATTGCTATCAGCCTTGGTTTAGGCAGAGAGGGTATTCCCCTAGATGAATGTCTTTATAGGGGGTTTATTTATACTTTTCCACCCTTTAATTTGGCTATCTTGGGGCTTTAAAGACGGAGCGCTCTTGACACACGTCGTCTTTGCCTGGTGTCTTGGCCATGCCCCCAGCACACTTCTAAAGGGAAGAGTGCGGTAATGTGTACAGTCTTCCACAGACGGATTATCATGCCAACTAATTACTTGCACTAATTGAGCCGCTCTGTAATATTTTGGTGAATTCGGGAGAGCCAGGTCTCCTCCTGATTTGGGCTTAAAGAGAATATCTTTGCGGACTCTGGGGTGTCAATTTTGCCTAATTGTCTAAGTCTTTCTGGCAAATTTTGACTGGGAGGGTTTTAAAAAGATAGAGAAATCTAGGTAGAACCTTCGTTTTAATAGTTGCTTTTCTCCCAAACCAAGAGTTTTATGTCAGTTCCAGGTGGCCAGTCTTTTGTTATCTGGCTGAAGAAAGGTTTAAAATTTGTAGTATATAATGTAAAGTAATCCTTGGTTATTTAAACGCTTAGATCTTTAATATGGTTCGGATTCCATTTAAAATCAAAATTAAGTTGGAGAAATTTGACCATTTCTTTAGTGAGATTTATACTAAGGGCCAAGGATTTGGCATTCTTAATGTTGTATCCTGAGAGGGAACTAAATTCCGATAGGGTGTGAAAAAGATTAGGGAGTGAAGTGAACGGTTTTGAAAGCGTCAATAGTATGTCATCTGCAAAAAGAGCACCTTAACTCCTCCTTTTAGAAAGCAATACCAGTAAAAAAAATTTTTTAGCCAGGTCCCCCTCTGGGCTATATGCACTTCCCCTCCCTGCCGCTCACCTCCGTGGCGATCAGGAGAGTTGTGGCTGGTGTCGGGAATATGCTGGCGGTCGCGTCGCCAGAGCTCTGGGGGGGGAGTGAGTGCTGAGGGAGCTGCTCTGTAGGGATGCGCACACATGTGCAGAGCATCTGAGGAGACGGTGGCCAGACAGGGGCAAGATATCACATGCTGAAGCAGAGCCAATCGCGCATCCGGATTCCCCTGCACCAGGAAAGATACTTTCTGCGCGCTCAGCCCACGCTAGTCAATGGGTGTTGGGATAAGGTTAGGGGAGGTTGTGTGTGTAGGGGTCTGTGAACCTCTGCATTAGGTCAGATATTTTCTAGGCCCCACTCATTTATAAGCTTGTGGCTGCTTTAGGGACTGGCCCTAGATAGGGACTCTACCCCATTATCAGTGATAGTCAGGGACACAGCTGCCATGCTGCGCAACCCTGAGAAGTGTGTTCTGGGACCAGAGCTTCACCAAGGGAGAGAGACTGCCTTCAGAGTGGGATCACCCCCGGGCAAAATATCTCCAGTGGAGTCCAGGACGTCGCGGATGAGATCGTGGGTCGGCGGATCCTTTGTGAAGTTGTCGGTGTGCCCGGGTCCTGGAGCACCCGGCAGGTATCGTTATAAAGTGCACCAACATACTGTACAGTATGGTACTGATCATGAATAAGGGGTGGGGGTCATAACTTGGGGACACTTAAGAGGAAAGGTGGCCAAGGGCCTCATACAGTATATTGTGGACACGGTGTGGGGTAACACGGTGGAGGGTTACGCCTTGCATGGTGCATGGGCAGTTGTACTATTAGTCCTATATAGCTATAACAATATTAGAGTGATCAGAAATACGTTGCTAAGTAAAAGTGGTTCAATTTTACAATGTGTGGGTGTGATAAATGTTGTTGGGTCCTGTGAAGGGCTCCTCCCACTACATTGGGATCCCTCTCAGGTGGAGGCGCTGCATCAGATTTGTAAGTACATCACCCCAGGCTACCCGTGGCAGAGGTTTAGGCTCCAGTAGACTCTTCACACTACAGGGAGAGAGGGCTACACTTTTGTACACTGACTTCATGTTGGTACCACCTTCGCACTCTTGTGCCACTTTCTTACAACCTAACATCAGTTACCCAGACCCACCCAATAAGTTTCCACTTTTTACCCTGAAACAGTAAATATTGTTCTCTTTAATAAAGCAAGAAGTTGACTACATCTTGTGCTTTTAGATTTTCTTTGTGGAAGATATTGGAGAGAGATAATGCAGTCCACTATGGAAGTGTTTAAATACTGGTAAATTGTTGAAATTTAAATACATGTTAACGTATTACTTCATATACTGTACAGTACAAGCCCAGAAATTCAAAATTGCGATGTGACTGCATCATAATAATTACAGTATATCATAATGTTTAACAATTTATCCCTACACTCAAAGTAAAAATCAAGTACAATTGTACAATGTAAACTACTTTATCATTATTTAGAATGATACATTTAAGTTTTAATCAATGTTCATTAATGTTTTCTTTTCCCTTAATTTTAGCAATTAGAAGCCTTGTGAATTTTTTTTAAATGATTTAAAAAAATATATAGATACTGTATTTATTTCCCCCCAACTTAAATGTTATTGATTTTTCAAAGAAAATTGTACAAAAAGCATCACAATAAAAATAATTGTGTGTGGGGGGTGGGGGGGGGGGCAGAAGTAAAAAGGGATGGCAGCAACCAAGGTGTGTAGCGCTTAGACAATTATTTACATTAGTTTTACAGTTTGTAGTTGAGGAGACAGCAAGCATATTCAGGGGTTGTATCCTCACTCTCCTCATGACTTGACAGGATCCTAGGCCAAGCGTTAGATAGAGATATGTTGGAGGCCTCAACCCCCAGACTGGAGTACAATAAGCAAAGCTATATGGATTGGATTACAAAAACAAATTGTCTGTGTCCACCTGCGGACTACCTGCATAGGAAATCCAGGGTAGTCAGATTTTCTGGAACGTATGGCATGTCGTTCAGGAAACTGGTTAATTTCTCCATTATACACACAGTATAAACCATACTTTATTCCTTATTTGAATTAATGGTAACTTATTTTGTTTCCCTAGGCCCGCTATTGAATATCTTGCCGCCGTTACAATATGTGTGATTAGCTTGTTTTCGTCCCTAGAGTGGCCTGTTCAACAGAAATAGCCAGGGGGGATGTCTGAATTCAGAATTTTTTGGAGCCAGTTTCTCACCTGCCTCAAGCTTATGTATCTGTGAGCAGGACCACCATATGTGGAGGAAAGCCCCCCTCACCCCCCCCCCCCCAAACTCTTAGTGTATAATGGGGAGTGGGCTGGCACATATTTAGAGAGATTTTCTGGGGTGTTATACCACCATGTCATAACCTTGTAGGCATTTCCGTTGAGCATATTGACCTTCTAGCTATGGAGTCAAATATTTCCTCCCATTCCTCCTCCACCAGCTCCTCTCCCAGGTCTGTCTCCCTTCTTCTCACAAAACCGAGTTTTTCCTGGACACCAAAGTCCATAAGAGAGAATTGCCCACAGAGCTCTGAAATAAGCTTCTGTTGAGAGTCTGCCCTTAGACAACGTTTTTCAAACAGTGTAAAGGGATTTGTGGGCATAACCTTTGCATAAAAAGCTCTAATCTGGAGATATAGAAAAAACTCTCTTGATGGGATTTCTCTGTCTCTTACCAGACTGTCAAAGTGGACCACCTTGAGGTTGTGGCTAATATCAATTAGCCTGTTAATATTTGCTTTAAGCCAATTTGAGAGAACTTGTTTTAGACAGACCTCGTGGGAAGTCTTTGTTCTCAAAAATAGGCGTCATCAGTGAGATCGAACTTGTGGCGTGTATTTAAATTTAAGCCTGTCCGAAAGTCTGAGGGAGTGCAACATCATTGGCAAAATAGTCTGTTTTAATAAATTGGCCCGAGTGGGAAGCCAAAGAATATTATTTATGGTTTTTAGAAGCAGCTGATGATCCTCTAAAACGACCCACCGTCTGAGGTGAGGGATTTGTATGCCAAGCTACCCATTGGCTCTCTTGAGCGGCCCTAGAATACGAGAGGAGGCAAGGAAGCGTTCGGCCTCCGGCCCTAGTAGGTCTTGTCAGCAATCTTCTATTCAGTCTGGGTCTCTGATTATTCCTGATACATTTTGAAACCACAGCTTGGAGTTTGACAAGATCGATATTACAATGGGTATAGGGAGGGTCTGGAAGAGGTATAGTATCCTAGGCAGCAGGTTCATCTTAATTGATTGGAATCTTCCCATCCAAGATATATTACATTTGGTCCACACCAGCAGATCTGGTCTTAATATTTTCCACAATTTTGGGTAGTTTGCCTGGTACAGAGAGTCATAATCTTTGGTAAGGAAAATTCCCAGGTATTTCAGGGATGATTGCTGCCATTTAAAATAAAAGTTGGGTTCAATTAATTTGATCGTCTCTTTCCATTGATATTTAAAGCCTCTGATTTACTATTACTGATCTTGAAGCCAGACAGTTTGTTAAATAATGAGAGGTCACTGAACAAATTCGGTAGGGTTAGGGGATTTGAAATTGGCACTTTTTGCAGACGACATTATTGTGACAATTTGTAGGATTGACCCCCACTACCATCCAAGTTACATTGATATTCTGACAAATATGCTGCTAGGGGTTCCATGCAGAGATCAAATATGAGTGGGGAGAGGGGCATCCCTGCCTCATACCGCTTTTGATTTGGGATGAAGGGAAGCTTTGACTCACTACCTTAGCTGTGGGATTTGAATAGAGGGCTAACATTGCTTTGAGGAAGATGCCAGAGAAACCGAAGGCTTTCAACATTTCCTCAATGTACACCCAGTCAATCCGGTCATAGGCGGTCAATCTCTGCGTCCAGACTGAGTAACATCGAGGGAACGTTGTTCTGACCAGCCCAGGCTGTGAGGTCTGTACTCCTCCTAATACTGTCTACAGCCTGCCTAACCTTTATGAAGTACACCTGATCGACATGCACCAAAAAAAAAGAGAGTATTTTTATTAACCTATTGGCAAGAATTTTGTAAAATATTTTCATATCTGTATTAATTAATGATATTGGGCGGTAACTCCAACAGGCTGACGGTTCCTTCCTTTCTTTGTGGATAAGAGAAAAAGAAGCCTGCAACATACTGGTTGGGAAGAATGAGTCTGCCAAGATTTGATTAAACTGGGTTAGCAGATAAGGGGAGAGAGATTTGCTAATTTTTTTGTAATAAAGTTTTGAGAACCCATCTGGTCCAGGAGCCTTGGAGGATTTTAATTTTATTTATTACCAATTGGACTTCTTCTAAAGTTATTTTTTGGTTCAGATCTACAGTAACTGCTGGGCTCTTGACGAGGAGCAAAACAGAGGGGAAGTCCCTGTTAAGCCCTGTGATAACGCACTAGAGGGGTGCTATCTGGGAAGGTAGCTATTGATGTGCACACTTCTACTAATATGAAAAATAAATACATTTTATTCTGTATAGAAAGAAACACAAATTACTGTTTTAAACCTAAAGTAGCGCCTGTGTGCTTTCTACTTCATCTGAAGGGGTTAATAGTGTATGCCCCAGTCGTGGGCTTATAGTAGCAAATCCTGATGCTAGTATGTAGCTAAAAGAATTTACTCATGCTTCGTTACAATAGAATCATTGCAGATAGATGTGCACCATTTAAGCCAGAGGATATAACAGTGGCAAATACCCCCTGTTAATAACCTGTGAGAGAGAAGCACCGAATCACAGTTCCGCAGTTAACCTATTAGTACAAGCCTGCACAACCAGTTCTCGAGGGCCGCAAACGGGCCAGGTTTTCAGGATATCCCTACTTCAGCACAGCTGGCTCAATTAGTGGCTCAGTATGACTGAGCCACTAATTGAGACAGCTGTGCTGAAGTAGGGATATCCAGAAAATCTGGCCTGTTTGCGGCCCTCGAGGACTGGAGTTGTGCAGGCCTGTATTAGTACAATATGAGACAGTGATGTCCCTCATGTATATAGGATCTAAGATGTGATGGGGAGGATCAGTAGTAGTCTTATAGCGAGCTAGTGACCTAAAACGGTTACTGACCACATAAAGAAGGGGTGAGGGGGGGAGTTATTTTGATATTCCCAGAATTTGTGAGGCTGTCTGTCCCCATACCCATAAGGTATATTGTTGCCTTGGTGGTCACTGTGTTTGTCCTATGTTGCAGCTGTAGTAGAGCGGAGGTTAAATATACAAAGAAACCATTCAGCCTACTATACTCCAATTTTAACTGATGCTAGTGGTTGCCCAGGTTGGCCCACATCATAGTTTAGCTATCTGGATAGAATTGATTTCTCGGAGAGATAGTACTCAGCTCAGTGCACTTCTCTTATGACTGAGATCTTTGTTGAATATACAATGGAACAGTTCAGTCTGTTATACCTCAATCTTAACTTATGCTAGTGGTTGCCCAGGTTGGCCCACATCATAGTTTAGCTCACTGGGTGGATGCTACTCACAAAAAGATAATCCCCTGCTCAGAACATTTGTCTATGATGATGTCAGTAGCATCATGTCATCAGAGGATGATACAGGTAGCATCGGACCACTTGGGCATCCGGACGTGATGGTCAGGGCTCATGATGTCCATGGCAGGAGAACCTGTAGGGATCACACCGGTTGGTGTAGAGACCCAGTGGATAGGTACAAACAAAGTGGGAGCCTCGGGGCTGGCAGGCCGCATATAGAAGGTGCCAAAGTGTTGGCACCGCGCATCAAGGCTGACATGGCCTCCGGGTAGCCGGCAGTGTGGACAGACACACCGCAGATGGGTCTGGCCATTCACTCGAACCACAAGGTAACCTCCAGGGAGATTGTAATTGGAAATCTCCAAGTCCTCAGTATTATTGCGAGTAGCCATTGAGGTAGTGTACAGCTGGTTGCGCTGTGGCTCCTCTCTCTTGGTCAGCTCTTAGTGAATGAAGTGGGTGCAGTAGGCTGCGGACTAATCCCAGAGCAAAGACAGGCTCTGAGTGGCTGGTTGATGGTGTTGCCCCTTCACTGGGTGGAATTAGAGGAATGGCGGTGCGGATTGAAGGATTACCTGGCTCCGGCTGAACCAGTCACTTTGGGGGGCGGTGCCAGGGCTTTGCACCAAAAGCTTGCAACTGAGGTTTGCAAAATGCTTGCATTTTTGCAACAAGCCCATGCGGTCCTGATTCCAGGTGGGAGCACCATTTTGGAAGCACAAAACATGCGGTGGATGCCATTTTGGAGTCCACAGCATAATACCGAAGAGATTAGGTACACAGGGTCCCTGATGACGCATCAGGGGCCCATTCCTTCCACTTTAGACTGTACACAGTCCAGAAATAAATGTGCACAAGGTCCCTTACGGTACACTGTAAGGGGCTCGTCCCTTGTAGAACAGGTATGGGGTTCACGCTCCCGGGATATATTTCCCACTGGGTACGCCACCAAATTGCACAGTACGTCGTGCATGGTGCACGGGTTACCCCAGAGCCGGACAGGTCCCGTCCCTTAAACACAGTCTATGTGCCTTGGTACCCAAGGGTCCTCACGGTACACTGTGAAGGCCCTGGCCCATTTTCCAGTGATTGAAGAAGGGTAACAGCGCTCTCCGGTAACATCTCATCAGGGGGTCACCCCAACAAAGTTCTGACCTAAATACAATATGGTTGCCCCGGGTCCCTGGGGTAGCATAAGGGGCCTGGCCTGGCCTCTTGCTGCTTCTGCTATAAAGTCCCTTAAAAGCCTGCCCTGTTGCTGCCATCTCAGCAGCGCCCCCAATTGTAACACAGTTTATCCCCCCCCCCCCTCTATGGAAGATTGTACTTCTGGTTACTGCTGTTTGTGGTGCGTGCATACCTGTGAGGGCCCAGGAGAGTTGAGTGGTCTGTGATGTTGTGGGGAACAGGACAGGCTTTTGATGATCTTGATGTTCAACTCAGGGTGTCAGCACCTCCAGCTCCAGTGGGATCCAGGATTTCCAGAGTCTGTCCCCCACTAGGGCAGATCTCATCAATATTCCTACCCAATAGACTGAGAGCTAAGGCAGGGGTATATGAAAAGGGATGCTTTAATTGGCAGTCACTGCAGATGTTACACAGTGGATGCAGATAGGTCGCAGAGGATCCCAGGCCTCTGGATGGTGCTGGGCTCTCTGGTAGTCTTGAGGCCTCTGATCTCTCTGGCCCAGTCAGCCCAGGAGGGACTGGCTGGCCTGGCTCACTCCCAGCCGGGAGGATCAGCACACACCTCCTCTCTGTGGGAGGGGTGCACAACAACTGAACTAACTTTTTGTACTTCCTCTCTGAGACTCAAGAAGGGGAGGGCACAAGGTCTTGTACCATGATTGGCTGTACACAGACCCTGCGTCACCACCACTTCTGTCACTCGGAGAGTCAGCATGATGGGGGTCAATGCCCCTAGGATAGCTTGTCACAGCCTGTAGCTGTTAAGGGCTTACGTGACAGGGAATAGAGAGGCAGCCTGTGCCAGCCATGCTACACATAACAAACATAACCATAACATATTATAACTGTATAACCGAGTAACCTTAGCAAATGGGTCATGGCTGACACTAGCCCCAGGGAGGAGACTCCTCCAGACCTCTGCAGGCCAGACAGGCCTAGAAATTTGCATGGTGTTCTGATCATCTGGGACAAAGACCCCACTATACCTCTGCTCGAGATTTAGCAAAATGTCCTGAGTTTCAGGGTCTGTCGGGCCATCAAGGCAGGGGGGAGCACCCAAGCCCCAAATGCAGGAGCTCTGGAGAAGCCCTGGCAAACCCCCATTCACCCCCCTGGTACTGCTTCTCCCCAGGAAGCCACCCATCTCCCCCGTACCCATCAAACTTCAGTTTGAAGTACCACCAGCTGAGTCCAGAACGGCTATGGCTCACTGCCCACGGTACCCATTAAACGGGCCCAACGTTCATTGGTTCCACCGTGGAACTAGTACAAGGCCTATCGGCCTCTTCCAGGCGAAAACATATTCATGTGTGTCATTGAAGCAAACACGGAAGGAGGAGTTCTCAGGCCCAAGTAGCTGAGGAAGGCCCATCAGTCCTCAGGGACACTGAACATATAGGGTCTCCCCTCCATGACCACATAAGACCACACGGAATGGTCCATCTGTATTTGATATTGCTGTCTCTTAATTTTGCCGTTGCCTTGCGGAGGCTCCTTCTTTTGGTGAGGGTGGAGGGTGCCATATCTGTATAAACCTGCAGAGGTATGTTTTGAATTCTTAGGTCTCTGGATCCTCTGGCCAATGTACTGAAGGCTTCCTTAGTTCTGAAATAATTATACCGCAGAACCACGTCTCTCAGACTATCACCAGGCTTGGGTTTCGCTCTCAGGGCCCCGTGGCATCTATCCAGGGTCAGGGACTCCTCTGTGAAATCTGGGAGGGCTACTTTTTAGCCATTTACCAAGAAAGCCTTCAATATCGGTCTCTGAAAGGGGTCCCCCTTATCTGCTATCTGATTGTGGCATCCAGTTTGGATTCCAATGAGTTTGTTATCTCTCCCAGAGAGGATATCTCCTCCTTAAGGTCCTTTACTGTGGAGTGGAACAAGGATTTGATGTTGTTGAAGAAGATTGATATGTCATTTTTAGTGGAGGTGGTCCTGATCTCCGAGTCGGAATCAGAGTCCGATTTCTCCTGGGAGAGGGCCCATGCTGCTTCTGCCTGCTGAGGGGCCGCCAGCTAATGTTTCTTGAAGTATTCCCTCCGGTAGCTTTGGGCTTCACTTTCTTTTTTGTTTTGTCTGTTTTTGGAGCCATGGCATTGAAGCGCTTTGTCTGTTATGTTTTGGGGGATGATCGGAACCAGATTGCTAATATAAGCTTAGATTAAAGCCCGGGGCACTATGGAGCACGAGTCTCAAACCGCCATTTTAGATTGCACCGCGCATGCACCTCTCTGTAATTTTTTTTTTTTGTTACATATGCTATTGTAATTGGAGTACTTTCACTGGTGTTGCTCAATTTAGATAGATAGTTTAGACACAAAGTTCCAAGTAGCAATGCTCAGTGTGATGGAAACATGTAATAAAGATAAATATTGGATTTGAACATACTAATAGTGTGTAAAAGAAGCCAAATAATGCTGAGTGGAGTATTGGACCCAGTGCTACATGAGTAGTGGAGACACAGATAGCTATGATAGTCCATACGGTGGAGACAGTTACTAGTATGAGTATATCACAATCAAATGCAGTACTCCACCGGACAAAAGATCTCCATAAACGGCACTGTTACTGGTCAGCAACTCCTCCTGTTGTAAGGGGGAGACATAGTACTCACATACAGCGGCTTCTTATCTTTGCGTGCATCATGCTGGTCAGTCGTAGCAGGGAGAAAGTCCAAGGATTGGAAGCGGTGCACAGCTGCAAAAACGGGGCCAGCACCAATGCTGATGGGGTTAAAAATTATTTATTGAACAACATAGTAACGGGGAACAGAGACACACTCTGATGCATTTCAGGCAAACGCCCTTTTTCAAAGAGTAAACTCGCGTCTGATCAAACTCACTGACTTATAGAAAATCCCCCGCCTCCAAATGCCGATGTCACGGTCTGAATTTGGCGCGAAAAACATATACAGTAATCCTATTGGTGGAGCCCTCTCCCAATCAGCTGTCTAGAATGGAAGGTGCGTCCCGTGTGGACGGGGGATAGTATACAGACTCATAGAGAGCAGACCTATTACACTTACAAACGAAATTAAGACAAAGAGACATAAAATAGATACAATAACATCAAATACAAAGAAAAATAATATAAACTAGCGAATTTGGTTCCCTATATAGGTCAAGGACATAGATAAAAATGAATGAATGACTAGAATTATATACAGAAACAAGTTAGTTCTAAATAATCAATATATATATATATATATATATATATATATATATATATATATATATATATATATATATATATATATATATATATATAAAGTAATATATGTGCATATAAAACTAACAAAGAATCTATAATATAAATTATCAAATAAGAAAAAAGTGCATATTAATGCAGTCTATTGAAAACCAGTCTTTCAGAAAAGTGCAGTATAATATAAAACAGATAATACTAGAATTAGATTATTACTAATAATAACAAAACTTAACTAATATTGAAAAATGAATATAAGTATGATAATATTAATAAATATAATTTGTAAATTATAAATTAAAAATATAAATCTAATAATAAGGATTAAGTATCTTCAAACAGGTTGTAATATGACAACTAAGTTTATCTTAAGAAATGCTTTAACTCCCAATCTTGGTTCATGCCCCTGGGTGCTAATGTCCCTCAATCCTTATTATTAGATTGATATTTTTAATTTATAATTTACAAATTATATTTATTAATATTATCATACTTATATTTATATTTATTTTTCAATATTAGTTAAGTTTTGTTATTATTAGTAATAATCTAATTCTAGTATTATCTGTTTTATATTATACTGCACTTTTCTGAAAGACTGGTTTTCAATAGACTGCATTAATATACACTTTTTTCTTATTTGATTATTTATATTATAGATTCTTTGGTTTTATATGCACATATATTACTTTATATATATATTTTGATTATTTAGAACTAACTTGTTTCTGTATATAATTCTAGTCATTCATTCATTTTTATCTATGTCCTTGACCTATATAGGGAACCAAATTCGCTAGTTTATATTATTTTGTTTTGTATTTGATGTTATTGTATCTATTTTATGTCTCTTTGTCTTAATTTCGTTTGTAAATGTAATAGGTCTGCTCTCTATGAGTCTGTATACTATCCCCCGTCCACACGGGACGCACCTTCCATTCTAGACAGCTGATTTGAAGAGGGCTCCACCAATAGGATTACTCTATATGTTTTTCGCGCCAAATTCAGGAAAATTGTGACCTTTCCGACATGGACTCTTTACTGGAACTACAAGGCGAACCTCTAATTACACACACTCAACAATTCTTTGGTTATCAGGACTCTGGTTATTGTCCAAAATCATTATTTTGTCCTAGCTTCAGTAGGGGTCCATCAATTACTATGTTTGAATGTTTGGTTGAACTTGATTTACGCATACTAGCAAAAGGGTTTTCAAGTTCTCATGTAAAATCATGGAATTTAACTTACACAGAAATACAACAGATTGACTGTATTAAGAGAGACCATGATATAGTCCTAAAGAATGCTGACAAGGGAGGGGCCCTTGTAACTATGTCCATATATCAATATCAAAGTGAAGCAATAAGACAATTAGAGGATACAACCTCTTATCAGCATCTTGGGAGCAATCCTACATCCAAGTATCCCCTTGAGTTATTGGAATTATTAGATATGGGCAGAATTCTTAATGTTATTAACAAAAAAGAAATTGAAATTCTTTCCTGTCCACATCCCGTGATTCCGGTATTCCACCATCTCCCAACGATCCATAAATCACTAGTTGACCCTCCTGGCCGACCTATAGTTGCGAGCATTGGATCTTTGGGAAATGGGCTATCGCGGTATGTGGACAGGTTTTTACAACCCTTGGTGTCTCAGTTACCGTCATTTATTAGAGACACGACGGATTTCATTGTCAATATACAGGAATTCCCTTGGCACAAGGAATACTGGTGGGTTACATTGGATGTGACCTCCCTGTATTCCATTATTGAACACCAGCATGGTCTTGCGGCTATTAGTCACTTTATTGATTTATCTACCTTATCTATTTCACATTGCACTTTTTTGTTGGAATCTATATCTTTTTTACTCACTCACAATTATTTTTTGTTTGACTCACAGTTTTATTTACAGAAATTGGGTACCGCAATGGGCACAAGTTTTGCACCATCTTACGCGATTTTATTTATGGGCTTTTGGGAATCACGTTTTATTTATCACAGTGACAATTCATTTCGTCATAATATCGTCTATTTTAAGAGATATATTGACGATCTGATCTTAATTTGGAGGGGTGACGAACACTCACTACTTTCTTTTATTGAATATCTTGACACCAATGATTATAATCTTAAATTTACTTTTGAACACTATCAATCACATTCATTATTCAGATATATTCCTGTATATTGACAATGATATGACTATACAGACGGACATCTACAGGAAACAAAATTCTAGGAATACGCTTCTTAGCGCACAAAGTTGTCATCCCCGTTCTCTAATTAAGAATATTCCAGGGGCTCAATTTGTTAGATTAAAAAGACTTTGCTCGGACAATTAAGTATTCTTGTCTCGAGCAAAGGAGATGTCCGACAGATTTTTGGCAAGGGGTTATTCTGCTAAAGACGTATCAGCAGCATTTGCCAAGGCAGATGCTATGGATAGAAGAACCCTTATTTGCAAGAAAAAGAAAAACTCCATATCTAAAAAAGAGAGAGGTATGTATAACTATTCTCTAATGATACCAAGAGTCCATTGTTTATAACTACATTTAATTCCCAGTCTCCACAAATTTGCAATATTTTATCAAAACATTGGCATACATTGTTGTTAGACAAGGATATTCGTACTATTGTAAAGAGTGGACCAAGATTTTCTTATCGTAAGGCCAAAACATTGGCTTTCCATTTATCACCTAGTATGTTTGATTCTAGATCCAATTTCCCTAACGTTAAAAGCATACCAAAGGGTTTTTTCAAATGTGGCAAATGTTCCATGTGCCAATATGCACTCCAGACCAAATACATTACATATAATGCGAATCTTAGAAAATATTACATAAAGAATTTTCTTAATTGCAATATTAGTTTTGTTATTTATGTCCTTTACTGTGGTTGTGGACATAAATATGTGGGCCGTACAACAAGACCCCTTAGGGTTAGAATAGCCGAGCATGTACGTCTGATCAAAAAGAGAGGTTTAAATCATCCTGTGGCCAGACATTTTTCTCAATGTTCTAAAGGCAGCATTAAAAATTTTTCTTTTTCTGCTATAGAGCATATACCTTGCCATCCTAGAGGTAGCAACAGAGAGAATGTTCTTAACAAACGAGATGTATTGGATATACACTCTCAACACTCTCCACCCACAGGGTATTAACCTTGATTGGGAGTTGAAACATTTCCTTCAGGGTTAGTGGTTTGGGGAGTCTTGGGAGTGTGTCTCGATACATCATATCATATTTTATATATACATCCTTGTTTTGCATGCTCGGCCGTTCTGATACTTCAGTATGTGTAAATTGTTTTATTTAAATATACTGTTTCCATTGTTATGTGCATTCTTTATGATATTAAGTTTCATAATTTGACATGTTATTACACTGGCGACACACTTTATTCGAGCTCGGCTAGTCCCACGAATTCGGGTATACCCGGGTGTATTGAGGTTTGTGACTGTTTTCTGCCCGAGTACATTGGGTTATTTTCCAGGCAGGGATTGAAGCATTTTATTCCCGCTGGCTGCAATACTGCACAGTATATATATATATATAATGCATTACAATTCATGAATTTATGCCATCTGGTAGACACGCGAAGCATTGCAGCCTATTAAATCCTAATCATTATCATTTAACAGATCAGCCAACCATCAGCCAGGCATGAACCCAGGCTGGGAAGGCAAACGCAACGGGGCTTGTCAGAGGTGAGGAGCGGCGCATTCCAGGTATCTGCCAGGTACATACTGGGTATTTGCTCGAATAAAGTGTGTCGGTGCAGTATGTCTTGATAAAATTCATGCATTGTCAATTGATAATATTGTCATTAAGTGACAATATATATATACATTTTTCATTATTATATTCATTGTACTTCTCCAGAGGGTTATAACTACATATGTGTATTTTTGTCTTTATTCATTGATGCCATTTATGCTTCACATTACTTTTCTTGTTTTTAATATTTTATTATTTTGTTGTTTATTTTATAATGTGCATGTGTTATTTTTTCTTTTGGTCTAAACGCAGGTTATCTTGTGTCAGGCAACCTTGATTCCATTCCTGGCTTTTCAACATGATTAGTTGATTGCCTACTACTGTGTTTGATTTTTTCCTAACCAATAAGCAGAAAGGGTTTGCCTACTTAAGATACCTGCGTGGAGAGACTTTTTACTCTTTGATAAAGTCCCAAGACAGGACGAAACGTGTCAGAGGTTCTCTCTGTGATGTGCAGCATTCGTATTCAATAAAGCTGATTTTATCACCATCTGGCTGAGCTCCGTTATGCAGTGACTGCCTACACTTCACCACTACCATTATCATCATCTGGCTGGAGCACGCAGGCATTTTTTCTGCATAGGGAGCCGTTCTCCCTTCCAGCGTGAGCACCTGGTGCCGCCCCTTTGGAGTGTGAGGAGCGCCGGAGCGCACAGCACGCTGGGACCATTTCAGCGAAGCAGCTTATTACCTGCGATGACACCACAACAAGTGCAGCGTTCGTAGAGCTGGGACCAGCAGGACAGGATGGGCAGTGAAGATACCAGGTCGGGTAAGGGCAGCAGGCTGTAGTATCCCGTGAGTTCACGAGAGAGGCATCCAGGGGTGCTTCTTTTCCTGTCTCTATCTATTCCCTGCTTACTAGCCCCCCACCCAGGTTTATAGTCTGTATCCCGTCCTCCTTATAGACTTTATTCATTCATTGTTTCATCTGCAGCAAAATTGCCATTTCATTATACATGTCAGAGGTTGCAAAATTTCAACAAACAGTCACATGTATGTTTTAGAGCACCGGACACTGCGGGGTTCATTCTCCTTACTTCACATACCGCTCAATATACTGTAATTGTTAAGCACTCTGAGTCCCATTGAGAGAAAAGCGCTATTTGAAATGATTATTATTGTTATTATGGATCATTTGAGGAGGAGTTTTCTACTAGCCCCTTGGTAATTTGACCTTTTATTTTCTTATGTATATAATACATATATGTGTGTAATATGCCCTGTCGAATGCTGCTCCCTGACTCCATCAATTCCAACAACACATCCACCACTGAAAACTGAAGTTCAAGGGTGTTACAGATGTAACCCATGTCATCTTCCCCTGGAGCTGCAGGCAAATAATACACTTTAATGTGTATCTATGCAGCTTTCTTTAGGCAAGTGTTTGCCATTGTTATTTTTACCAGGAAAATGGTAGTTGGTGCTGATGGTTTTTAGACAAGTTGAGGTGCACAGACATCCAGATTGATTGCTTACTGCTACCACCTGCCACTGTCATGTATTCATATCACCAATATCAATCATAATACTAAAATGGAGAGAAGGCCACAGCAATGATGGCTGAGGGTTGAATAACTGGGCACTGGCATATAAATAAAACCCAGCTAACACATCTGTGTCCAGTTATCCAACTGTCATCCAGCATTGTTGTGGTCTTTCCATTATACTGTAGTATTATGGTGGGTATCTATTGTTATTACTAATGACCATGGTAGCAGTAAGCAATCAATCGTGATGTGTGTTCATATCAACTTGTCTAGAAAACAACAAAAAACACAGAAGCCCAAAGCTATATCCAATATGACAAAAATACACAGTGAAATACCTATACATCTCTTGAAAAAGGGTCATTTAGTTAAACCCTTTGGCCAAAGCATTTTAAGCCTGCAAGCCACATCAAGGCATGACCAAATATTGCAGGTCCTAACACTAACGGATTACATTTAATAAAATATATATTTTTGTCATATTGGATGTAGCTTTGGATTTCTCAGTTGTTTTTTGTTGTATATGTAGCACAGGTCCCCCTCTGGGAGGTCTTGTCAGGGCTATTGCTAGGGGTAGTGCTGTTTACCTGTGAGATGCAGGAGAGCTGAGGTACCCGCGATGTAGTGGGGGAAGACAGGTAGACTTTTGGGGATTCCTCTGGTTCTTTCTCCTTGGTGTCAGCGCCTCCAGATATAGGGGGCTTCAGCAAGGCTGAAGTCGATCCCCGCTATGACAGTCCTTACTTTTGATACCTCCCTCCACACAGACTGCCACGGAGCCATAAGTATAAATGAGGATAGTCTTTATTACAGCAGCCACTGCTGGTGTTGGTACAGCATATGCTCCAGTTGGTAAGGTAATCCCTGGCTTCTGGATGGTACTAGCCTGCGGGCAATGGTGAGGCCTCCCTGGGTTACATTAGTGGCTCAGCCCATGAGGGACTGGGCACGTCTCACTCCCAGCCGGGAGGAGATGAGGAAAGCTCCTACCCCATGAAGGGATAGTCTGGAACCCCAATCACTAACTGAAGGACCCACCCCTAAGGGCTGAACTTCATACAATAATTTAGGCACTTCCTTCCTGTAGCTCAAAAAGAGAGGGCCAAATATATGCACCACCACTCCTCTCACTCAGGAAGTCGGCATAAGGAGGGAGAAAACCCTATAGGAAAGCCTGTCACTGTCTGTGTCTTTCTAGAACTTACATGATGTAACGCGTAGTTCACCACAAACGAAGCACGACCGTGGTGCTGAGGTAGGGAATTGAGAAATGCCAACCCACAGCCACACGGGTGCACCTAGGATGTAGATTGGTCTTGATAGCTGGGTCAGGAATACGGAAGGTAGAGTAGTCGTTATACTTTCCAGGTCTGGATTGGAGAGTAGCGGATCATTGGAGTACTTTGCCAAGGTCAGGATTGGAGAGTAGCGGATCGTTGGGGTACTTTGCAAAGGTCAGGATTGGAGAGATCAGGATGTAGCCAGGTCAGAGTTGGAGAGGTGCGGAGTTCAGTGAACGAAGCAGGGTCGGGCAGCAGGGAGATCAGGAACAAGGCAGACAAGGCACACGGCAGGGACAAGGTCAGAATGCAGCAAGGCACGGAATCACACACTAGGTTATGCTCAGCAATGAGAGTCTGGTCTGAGCAGGTATTTAAGGAACCACCCTCTAATGGGAAGTGGGGCGGAGCAAGAAGGAACGCGCAAATAGGCTACTGGGTCGCGCAGGTGCGCCCTATTGTGCAGCCCGATTAGGTCTAGGGGCGGAGCTACGTACCGCGCGCATGACCAATGTCAGAAGGTGGCGATCCGATAGCGCTACTCACGCACCGCGCATGCCTGTCATCCGAATGGGAATGGAGCCTGGAGGCGAGTCCAGGGGAAACCTGTCTTCCACACGTCTCTGACATCAAAGGGTGGCACTGCGCATGTCCATCTTAGGAGCGGGGGCAGAGACCTGGGAACAGATCCAGATAGGCAGGTAGATCGCGAGCCGCCCACGCACGTGCAGTGGAACTGCCGCGGGACCGCAACTCCTGAGTGCCAGATGTAGTGCCAGATGTAGAAGGCTGGAGAGGTGAGTTCCGGTCATCAGGATGGCGAATACTCTCAATTGCCCCCCCCCCCCCCCCCTCTAGGAGTGACCCCCGGCCAACTCCAGGACAGTTTGTCTGGAAATTTGAGGTGGAAAAGGTGAACCAACTTGTTGGTGTGAACACGGTGACACGGGATCCATGACCTTTTCTTCTGGGCCAAAAGCCTTCCAATATACTAGATAAAGTAGGGATCCTCTAGAGAACTTGGAGTCCATAATGGATTGTATCTCGTACTTGGGTTGGCCTTGCACCATAGGCGAAGGAGTAGGAGAGGCTGGAACCGAATGTACATTTTGAACAGGTTTGAGCAGGGACACATGAAAGACGGAGGGAATCCTCATAGAAGAAGGCAAGGAGAGCCGATATGCGACCAGATTGATCCTTTCTGCGATAGGGAAGGGACCGAGAAATCTGGGAGCAAATTTCATAGAAGGGACCCTCAGCCTGATGATGGTGAATCCTCACACATGACAAGGAAGGAAGAGAGATAGCTGGACCAGCCATCGCTATACTCTCCCTTAAATGAAACATCCAACGTCCTCGCTTGGATCCAATGTGGGTACCATCCATCCACCTGTTCTCTGCAAACAAATACAGGTTATAGCAGATGTATAAACAACCTTATACCGTAAACAGTTTACCAAACTTTATCATCCACTGATGATAGCGATGATACTTATATAATTATTCTCCCAACGGGAAGATATAAGAGGACTCTCACTTACAATGTTTTGTGTCCGGCTTCTTGACCACTCTCCCATCGAATAACTTGGTCCAGATATAATAACCATAGGAGGACTAGGGCAATGCCTAACCTCTACTCTCTTTGAAAATACATGTGACTATGAGCCATTCCTCCATTACAGAATGAATTTTGTCATATTTCATAAACCTGTCATCACTAGTTTTGGTCTTAATTTTTTTAATTACAGCCTTAACCACTCATGTCGGTGTTGATCTATTTCATCCATTATAGGTTCAGGTACATAAGGAAAGGTGTATCCGTGGGATTGGCGGTACCTATCACAGATAGCTTGGTCAGCTATACTTAATCTTTGCATTTTATGACCATGTCCCTGACCAGGTAATACCCAAAAATGGAAGCTCACTTAACTCAACCTCCTGGTAGAATATGGAGGAACCCTTAGGGGTTCTTACTCCCAAATGTATTTCACCCATTCCCTTCGAAGGGCTTCTGCTATCTCTTCCTGGGATAGCTGACCTTCCTCCCACCAGTTATCCACAATAGACCACTTACAAGCAGTAAAGAGAGGTACATGAGAATTGTGCCAGGTAGTGTTGGGACCTGCAGATTACGCATGCCGTGAAGTGGTTTAAAGCTCGCCACGCCCCACTTTCCAATTAGCAGTTTTTATCATGATTCTATGTATCAAAGACCCAGTATGGTCTTTCTCTCTCCAGCAGTGTTGGGACCTGCTAATTGGGCATGCCGTGAAGTGGCTGCAGGCTTATAACCTTGTGGCCAAAGGGTTTAATTAATTTACCCTTTTTCATGAGCAGATAAGCACTGTATTGCACTATATGTTGTGTCATTTTGTGTGATGCGCTGGCCTTTCTGTTTTTAGCGTTTACAAGCAGTAGTCTTGGTCTATTTAGACTAGGGGCATAACCCTTGAACATTGTGTCACACCAATTAAGAGGTCCCCAGGACTCATGTGGACTAATGGACCTGGTGTCAATCTGGTTGGACACACCAGAAGTAGCAGACCTCTGGGATAGGGATGAGTCCCATAAATGACATAAACAACCTGGGAGACATTTTGATAGGAATGCTGCTAGCTTAAGGTATTTCACCTTCAGAACCAGATGACCACCCATCCTCCCCCGCACAGTCCCAGTCTCTCAAGTCCATGGACATACCCAGAGATAATTTCTCACAAGGGAATTCTGTGAGTACAAAATTAGCAGCATCAGGGTCAGATAAACTGGGGTTAGGGATCAAGGGCATGGCCCAGGAAGATCCCGTTTGTGTCGTTCAGGGTTGGCCCTCTCTTTACCTCTAGCGGAAGGTGTTGGGCTAGGGGCAGGGGCTGGTGATGGGAAAGGAACAACTGGGGCCGGTTGTGATGGTGAAGGGGTTAACTAAACTCACTAATAAAGGTTCAGCCCACTTGGTTAATCCTGATCCGTTTGTTGGGGTCCTAGACTGTCAGCTCTTGAATTCAGATGTCCTAAATGCAATACTGTGACTGTGTGCAAATTATGCGACATTAAAGATTTGTGTGTTTTGCCTTTCCTGGGATGCTGGGACCAGGAGATTTCTAGGCTGTAAGTTTCAGGGTGGGTTTGTCGGAGAAAGTCTTTACAGAATGTGCCTATGTATCGGGGTTCCAGAGTTATGGGATACCCCAGGAGTTGGATTCAAGTGAGATTCTCGGATACAGCCAAGAACATTGCTCCGGACAAACTCTGAAAACGCTATTATGACTCTCCGCCAGGATTCAGGCTGTGGCATCTTCCAGAAAAGGTAAAGGGACATGAAGTGGTTAATGTATACCTCAATCATACATGGGGTCCCTAGTGTAAGGAAGGGTGCCCAGATACCCTGCACCTAGTATAGAGGTTCAGGGGGTACTCCAGCTAAGTGATAAAGCTGAGTGTGATTTCTTGTGTGCACAAAGTTTGTCAGTTCTAAAGTGTGCCAAGTATGAGGCTAGTGAGTGTAGGTATTATCTACACTCACTCCATCCCTGACACCAAAATAGGGACTTATACATCTTTGCCACCCAGAAGAGAGGACACAGTATATTTTATTAAAGAGTTATGTTTCATAGGTATATGTACTGATAACCTGTGAATGAACTGTGGGATTTCCAAGTCATGGATTCCAAGAAACCAAATGGCTACCAATATTGGTGCCTATGGGTCTATGCAGAGTCCTGACTTGAAAGCCTCAGGGATGCCAAGGTGTTAGAACAGTTCTGCTTGAGTACCCGCATCCTGGGCTAAAATAGGGCTATCCGGCCACCATTTTCCAGATCCCAGACTCTGTGGAGCCTGCACTGTGGGTGGGCTCGGTATGCAAAGAGGATGAAGTACCGGCAAATCGGTGATTGGCTGGCAGGAGAATTCCCACGCTCTGATAGGCTGTAGAAGTTTGTGAATGGGACCCAAAAACCCATAAGAAACCTTGCAGCCAATGAGAAGTGCAGATTCCAAGCGCCAAACCAACAGCAGCAAATTCAAAGATGCTCTGTACTGAATAGACGCGAGTTGGCTTCAAAGATTTTGACTCAAGAATTCTTCTAAGTCCCAATTCTGAAGAACGTAGCGGTCGCGTCTGGCATTGCATGCCGAAATCAGTTCCAGGACTTTCGTGAGTACCTACCGGTCATTAGAAAGGGCTCCTACAGAGGCCATTTTTGTGAATTTCGTTTAAAGGATACATTTATTTGTTAGCCCTGTTCCCAGCATGTGTGTTAACTGTACAAGTTTTGTTACATTGTGTGTATGTCTTTTCCTGAAATAAATTACAATTTATTTTACCACCTTGCTTTGCTCAATCAATGATTTTGGTATAAAAAGGTGTTAATAAATCTGTTCTCCCGTGACACCGGTAAGTTGGGCCTAGTAATGTCCATGACCTGTCAATGATTTTTACTGGTAGGTCGGCCATGACCTCTAGGGGACGGTACTGAGATTTTATGGAACAATCCATATCGGCTTCTTCCCCGGGTTGGGGTCTGTGGTGGAACAGGTGGAACCAAACATGCTCCGGCACTCTCTCTGGTGAGCAACAATGGGGGTTCCACAATCCGAGATCGCGTCTACCTTTTATGATGTCATCAGCAAGAACCAAGCTAGTGAGACACCCAGACAAGCCCTTGCTGGCAGTGACATTGCTTCCGGTTGTACCAGAAGTGCCTCACCCCACGGCACGGAAAACAAGGCTCCGTCGGGATCCTCCTCCAGCAAGGCTGCAGCGGACTACTGTCGGGTAGAAAGGATGTCGTCTCACCCAAGTGCAGGTAGGATATCTCCCACTCTTTCCAAGACCTCATATGGCCCATGCCACTTAGCAAGGAATTTACTCTCTACGGTGGGAACCAGAACTAGCACCCTATCACCTGGATAAAAAATTCTGACCCTAGCACCCTTATTATACGTATTCCTCTGTGCCTCTTGAGCTTTTTCCATGTGTTCCATCACTATAGGTAGGACTGCAGCTATGCGGTCCTGCATCTGGGCAACATGTTCTATTACACTTCTGTATGGTATAACCTCGTGTTCCAAGTCTCTTTGGCTATATCCAGTAAACCCCTTGGGTGTCGGCCATAACATAAGTTCAACTGGGGAGAAGTCTGTGGATGATTGGGGAACCTCCCTAATGGCAAATAACAAGTATGGTAATCAACAATCCCAGTTTTTCCCATCCTTATCCACCGCCCGGCGTAACATGCTTTTTAAGGTTTTATTGAACCGTTCCACTAAACCATCTGTTTGTGGATGATAGACTGAGGTTCTGAGATGCTTGATTTTTAGGAGTTTACATAACTCTTTTGTTACTTGGGACATAAATGGTGTTCCCTGGTCAGTTAAGATCTCTTTAGGGATTCCGACCCGGGTAAACAGGACTATTAACTCTTTTGCTATGTTTTTAGCAGAGGTGCTATGTAGGGGAATTGCCTCCGGATATCGGGTGGCATAATCTAATATACCAATATATGCTGATGTCCCCTAGCAGACTTTATTAGGGGTCCTACTAGATCCATAGCAATCCGGTCAAATGGTACATCTATTATGGGAAGGGGTACCAATGGGCTACGCTAAGCTTTGAACGAGGCGGTGATCTGACATTCTGGGCATGAACATCAATAATTTGTCATTTCTGCCAGAACCCCAGGCCAATAGAAGATTTGGAGAACCTTTTCTTTTGTCTTTTCCACCCCTATGTGTCCCCCCAATGGGTGACTATGTGCGAGGTGTAATACTACATTACGGAATGTCCGTGGCACCAACAATTATTTAGTTATAATGGATTTCCTCCTATCAACCCGATATACTAGGTCATTTTCTACCTCGAAGTAGGGGTAGGCAAGTGATCTATCTTGTTGGCCAGGAGTACTATTCAGGTCCTGTATATTCCCCCTTGCTTCCCCTAATGTGGGGTCTTCCCACTGGGCCTTCTTAAAACTCCCAGGACTGACTTCTAGGTCAGCGAAGGCCTTACCCTGTTCTGGGGTGGTAAGCGCCTGTTCAACATCTTGATTTGGGGTATTCCCTACCAAGTTGGCCATGGGAAAGAGAATTTTACAGCACTCTTCCTCTTTCCCCTTTTTTTTGGGCCCTCGTCAACCTTCATTTCTGAAAAAGGGAAAGGATTTGTTTCTTCTGTGACTTCTTTATGGTCCGCTATTGAACTCTGTGCGCTATTCTGAGAGGAGGACCACATTTTTAGAAAATGGGGAAAGTCGGTCCCTATTACACATCATGTGCTAGTTTGGGTACTATACCCACTTTGAAATCTAAAGAACCAAACTCTGTTTCAATAAGAACCTCAACAGTGGAATATTCGTGATTATCCCTGTGTATACAACAAATTGCCACTCTTTGTGAACTGTTTACCTGTTTTTTCCCAATGGGCAACAGGTATTCGGACACTAGTGTAACCATACTCCCGGAGTCAAGAAGTGCCAGAACCCTCTTACCATTTACCTTTAAAAATGCCCAGAGATGGTTATTCAAGGGGTCCTCTGGGCTAGGGCCCATACATTGGGACCACAACGAATAAGGTTCAACGCTGTTGCATTGCATTGGTTCAGTATTTAGTGGGCAGACTTTCGCGGTGTGGCCCCTCTCATAACAATTTACACATTTAGGTATATAGTCTGTGTCCCACTTAGAGCCCTTTTTCGGCTCTCCATGGTGGCTGCTGCCCTTAGTATGCGAGCCACTGTTGCTGGTGCTGTGAAGGCGGTCGCCACTCTTCAGCCCCCCTTAACCCTGGTACCCTTGTACCATCTCTGGAAGAGTCCTGGAACCTTGGGTAGTGGGGATGCTCCATTACTGTGGGTCGCAGGTGCTCTTCTGCTGCATTGTACCTTTCTAGGAGGGCCACCAGCTCGTCTGCATTGTGGGGGTCACTCTGACTGACCCAACGGTGTAGGGCAGAGGGAAGTTTCCTCAAGAACTGGTCCATGACCAACCGTTCCACGATGTGGCTTGCGGAGTTCATCTCGGGTTGTAGCCACTTCCGGGCGAGGTGGATGAGGTCATACATCTGGGATTGGGTGGCTTTATCCAATGTGAAGGACCATGCGTGGAATCTTTGGACGTGAACAGCTGTGGTTATGCCGAGGCGGGCGAGGATCTCGAACTTCAACTTTGCATAGATGTTAGCTTCGGCTGGCTCTAGATCAAAGTAAGCCTTCTGGGGTTCGCCGCTTAAGAAGGGTGTGATTAGACTGGCCCACTCAGCTTCTGGTCAACCCTCTCTCTGTGCCGTGCATTCAAAAGTGAGAAGATAGGTTTCAACATCATCCGAGGGCCCCAACTTCTGAAGGTAGTGGCTTGCCCTGGTCATTTTTGGGACTGGGGCTGCCTCTGCCAGTGGAGCCTTAGTGATAGCCTCTCTCAGGACCTCAAGTTCCTGCTGTATGACCTGGGTGTAACGTTGTTGCTCCTCTCTCAGCAAGCGGTTTGTCTCTTGCTGGGTTGCATTCGCCTGTTGCTGAGTTGCATTAGTCTCTTGCTGGGCTATTAGCAGCTATTGCTGGGTTGCATTCACCTTTTGCAGGGCTGCATTCGTCTGTTGGTGTGTTGTATTAGTCTCTTGCTGGGCAGCGACATTGCGTACCAATGCACTCACCACGTCTTCCATCTTGTTTGGAAAAAAAAAACTTCTTTTTTTTTCTTTAAAGTTCTTTTACCCGAAGACCTTTTAGTGTTCTGCCCGCATTCTCCACCATATGTGACAAACGGTTTACTCCGGGGCTTCGCCGTCTGTCCGGGACTGCTAGAACACAGTCTTTTAGGGTAGGTTAAATGACGAGGCGTAACGTGCTGTTCCTTTAAACAGGCTACTGCCTGATTTATTCAGTCCCAGGCACTGAGACTGCCACACTGAATACAAAAGCAAAACACAAGCAAAACAAAACCCTACTCATCTGAGCAATAACTTAACCGAGGTTCACCCTGACTGGGGTTGGGGCGGCTTGCCCGCTTCCAACAAACAAAAATAAGGAACTCTACAATTTGAGAAAGGAACAGAATGATTTAGCCTGTGTAACGGATTTTCTGGCCTGGCCTGACCCACCCAATCTCGCATTGGCCCCTCTGGTCTAACCAGTCCCCATTACATGGTCGTGTCTGGTGGTGCACCTGTTGGCAACAGGACTCCTGAGTCTCCCGCATGATGTCATGTGGGGAATGCCAACCCAGACAGGCAGCTGAGGTAGTGTGCATGAGTCCTACCTACATACAGTGCAGCGCCTCCACCTCATCAGGATCTCTGCGTCCGCAAGGAGATGTTTCTGATGAGGAACTCCTTCTTGGTGGTGCCTTCCACTGGAGAGTATCTTCACACTCACACAGTGGGGTTGTCTTTGAACAGGGCATCTTTATTGTTGCTTGGTGGTATGGGCCAGCTGCCCCTCACAGCTAGCAGCTCAGCCGTTCATCTCTCTGCTGCACTCCATTAGGAAGGTTCCTTCTCCTCTAATAGAGTTGCTCTCCACCTCTCCTCTCAAGGAGATTCACCAGCTTGTCTGTCTGCTTTGAGCTGCACAGACTCACAGCTCTTGCATCAGACACTGCAACACTGTTGCAGACCTCCACCTGCCTCTCACTGAACAGAGTCAGAACACCAACAGGAATCAACTAACTTTAGGAAGTGCTGTGCAATATATCAGCTTCCAGAAAGACCCACCTCTTCTCTGTGTCACAAACAGGGGACACAGACAGGCTGTCCTTTGCTACTATCATCCTCAATGATGACTACTGGCAATCCTGCATACTTACCAGGTTTACTGCCAGCATGAGAGAGAGAGATATGTACACCAATTTTACACATGGCTACACCTGTTTGGGGAGAGGCTTTTCCCCTTTCTGCTTCCAGCAGCATTCCTGCCTCCAGTCTCTTATGGAGAGGAACCAGGCAACCAGCTTTAAATACCTGATTTCTATCTAGCAGGACAGGTGACAGAAATCAGGCAGCAGGCAAACTTTGGTCTGGATCCCTCATCCCTTAGTACCAGCAACTGCCAAACTGTGGGATGGAGTGTATCCATTCTGAGGCTGCCCTTTCTAGCCTAAACATGGTAGGAGCTGTCCAGTATCCTGGGAGCCCTATACATGGAATGTATTACCATCCCCTGGTTTCTGTCACAATATACACACACACACACACACAGTTATGTGAAAAAGAAAGTACACCCTCTTTGAATTCAATGGTTATACATATCAGGACATAATAACAACCATCTGTTCTTTAGCAGGTCTTAAAATTAGGTAACATCAACCTCAGATGAACAACAACACATTACATATTACACCGTGTCATGATTTATTTAACAAAAATAAACCCAAAATGGAGAAGCCATGTGTGAAAAACTAAGTACACCTTATGATTCAATAGCTTGTAGAACCACCTTTAGCAGCAATAACTTGAAGTAATTGTTTTCTGTATTACTTTATCAGTCACTCACATCGTTGTGGAGGAATTTTGGCCCACTCTTCTTTACAATGTTGCTTCAGTTCTTTGAGATTTGCAGGCATTTGTTTATGCACAGATCTCTTAAGGTCCCGCCACACCATTTCAATCGGGTTGAGGTCTGGAGTTTGACTGGGCCATTGCAACACCTTGATTCTTTTCTTTTTCAGCCATTCTGTTGTAGATTTGCTGGTGTGCTTGGGATCATTGTCTTATTGCATGACCCAATTTCGGCCAAGCTTTAGCTGTTGGGCAGATGGCCTCACATTTGACTCTAGAATACTTTGGTATCCAGAGGAGTTCATGGCCGACTCAATGACTGCAAGGTTCCCAGGTCCTGTGGCTGCAAAACAAGCCCAAATCATCACCCCTCCACCACCGTGCTTGACAGTTGGTATGAGGTGTTTTTGCTGATATGCTGGGTTTGGTTTTCGTCAAACGTGACGCTGTGCATTATGGCCAAATATCTCCACTTTGGTCTCATCTGTCCAAAGGACATTGTTCCAGAAGTCTTGTGGTTTGTTCAGATGCAACTTTGCAAACCTATGCCATGCTGCCATGTTCTTTTTAGAGAGAATAGGCTTTCTCCTGGCAACCCTTCCAAACAAACCATACTTGTTCAATCTTTTTCTAATTGTACTGTCATGAACTTTAACATTTAACATGCTAACTGAGGCCTGTAGAGTCTGAGATGTAACTCTTGGGTTTTTTGCAATTTCTCTGAGCAATGCACGGTCTGACCTTGGGGTGAATTTGCTGGGACGTCCACTCCTGGGAAGATTGGCAACTGTCTTGAATGTTTTCCACTTTTGAATAATCTTTCTCACTGTAGAATGATGGACTTAAAATTGTTTGAAAATGGCCTTATAACCCTTCCCAGATTGAAGGGCAGCAACAATTGCTTCTTTAAGATCATTGCTGATGTCTTTCCTCCTTGGCATTGTGTTAACACACACCTGAATGCTCCAGACCAGCAAACTGCTAAAACTGTGGCTTTTATAGAGGTGGTCACACTTGCTGATGATAAATTAATCAAGGGCATTTGATTAGCAGCAGCTGTCTGATACTTAGCATCTTAATTCCTATGGAAGTAGTACGGGTGTACTTAGTTTTTCACACACAGCATCTCCATTTTGGCTTTATTTTTGTTAAATACATTAGGACACATGTAATATGTCATGTGTTGTTGTTCATCTGAGGTTGTATTTACCTAATTTTAAGACCTGCTAAGGGACAGATGATTGTTATTATGTCCTGATTTATAAAACCATGGAATTCAAAGAGGGTGTACTTTCTTTTTCACATGACTGTATATGTATATGTGTGTGTGTATATATATATATATATATATATATATATATATATGTGTGTGTGTAACAGAGCAGATGGCACACAAATACAGATGAAGACAGGTGCTTAGTCCCATATGAATGAATATAATCAAAGGCTCCTTACCAGGCAGACCAGAGAATCCAGGGAATCCAAAGCAGGCACAGCAAGGAAGAGACAGCACACTTGTTAGCAAAAAGAATTGTATTAGTGAAGCAGGCACAAAACACCAACTGATGTTGGTGTTTTGTGCCTGCTTCACTAATACAATTCTTTTTGCTAACAAGTGTGCTGTCTCTTCCTTGCTGTGCCTGCTTTGGATTCCCTGGATTCTCTGGTCTGCCTGGTAAGGAGCCTTTGATTTTATATATATATATATATATATATATATATATATATATATATATATATATATATATATATATATATAAACCTTGCCCTGATGAGACCCAAATGGACCTGTCTTTGAAAGCTACAGGCAGCAATTTTCAGCTCGCACACAGCTCTGCCCGGAACTTAATACATGCTAGTTTCATTTCCGGAGGCCAATACGAGCAACAGTGTCGCTTCCTGAGTTCCTGCTGGACGGAGACCCAGAGAAGCACTGCGATCCCATGCGGTGAAGATACCGAGTGAGCTGAGTAGCTGAATCATCGTCTGGTGCATGAGTATACCTCATAAAACACTGTTTTTACTTTGTTGTTTGTGAGTTAGCATTTTGTTGGATTTTAAGGGATAATAAATGTGTATTTTTTTGGACTTATTGCACTTGGATCGTGCGCTTTCTTTTTGTGTTTTCTGTACATATATATATATATATGTATATATGTATATATATATATGTATGTGTGTGTGTATATATATATCTATATCTCCTCCACATCAACCACACATGGACCAAAATGTAAAAGAAACACGTAAAAAACATTAAAGTATTTTTACTTATGTAACGGGTTTCCCCTCCCCAATCGCAGATACGGTATGGGGGTGCAAGGAACATACAGTGTTACTCGGGGTGTGGTGCGTTTCCTGTTGGCTCACAGGAAGGCTGAGCTTCCGCCACGGGGAACCTGGGGCAATTATACTAGGGGTATTCACTTACGATGCAGCGCCTCCACCTGCGATGGCTCCCACCAGAGGGGGAGTGGTTCCTCGCAGGACAACCAAATAATCACATAGACAACATGTATAATAACTAGGGACTTTACTAACATGCATAACAACTCATCACATTCATAATGACCTGTGTCCCTCTCACGAGGAGACACTAACCGCAACGTCTCGCCGGACGCTTCCCCAACACCAGGTGATCCCACCCGGTGTCCAAAGAACCCCACCCAATGTCCCGCACCCTTGCAGAGAGAGTCAATGGGTGACTGCGCAGTCACAATTACACTAAGGGCCCGGTGGTGCACTTATGTATTGTAGGTACCTGCCGAGCACTCCGGTGCTCGGGTCAGCAATACTTCACAAAGGATCAGTCGGGCGATGACTCCTTCTGATCCTCCAACCGAACTCCAGGCGCGCGGACCGCCAGGGCGGTCCCACTCTGGAATAGTCTCTGTGGACCCCAACGTGGGTCCGAACCGCTTCACAAGAACAGCAGCAGCCGCTGTGTCCCTATCTATCTAAGTGGCACGCACTATACTATAGGCCGTCCCTATAGCACAGCAACCTGTAGTGGCTTTGGGGAAACTCCTAGGGGCCTACAGGGGTTAATGACCTGTCCCACTCCCCTAACTAACCAAGTCCCCTCAACCTCAATACTACCTACCGAGTCCCAGCGCCTACAGCAGCAAGCTGTAGCTCACTGGGTGCTGGCAGCCAACGTGCTGCGCAACAAGGTGCCTGCCTGTCAGACCTCACAGCACTGACAGCCGTGACTCTGACAAGCAGCACTCTAACAACACTAAGGGCAGTGTCCCTATCTTGGGCCTCCCTCAGCAATTACCCACTACCCTAGTGGGGGGTTGGGGCCTACCTGGGGTGTGGGTACCTATAGGGCCGCAGGAGCTGCACTCGCTCCCCGCACCCTTCCTTCCCTCACAGCTCCCCTGCTCCAACTGACTATCCTGAGTGGCAGGGTCCCTCTCTCTAGAGCAGTCCCTGGCAACACTCTCTCTCAGAGGGTGCTTAGCTACCTCAGACCCTGGGGGTGCTGGCCGAGTACAGGGAGTCCGTGACTCCTGTACCCTACCTCCTTCCCTGGGCTGCTCCGGTCTCTGACTGCCTAGTGTGCTCCAAGCCCGCCAAATGTATCCACTTGCCTGCTGAGGCTTCCTAAGCCCTATTGGCTCCCTGGTGTTACATGGGGCATACAGAGGCTCATGGAATCTGTAGTCCCTGCTCAGAGCCTTGCCTGGTAGGCTAGGGCTTGGCGGGATTTTCCCTACCTCTCCTGCGCCTGCTCAAGCTGTCTGGGGCTGCCTCAACCTTTCCCTGACTAACCTCACTCGTGCGCGACTGTTCCCTACACTACCGACACACTTTATCACACTGCGGCCAGATCCGCAAGCCGGGAGATTTCCCGGCTTGCTAGTGGCCGCCCCTCGGCGTGCCGCGCGGTCACGCGTCTTCGGGAGCGTGCGCCCCCTGCACGCGCGTCCAGGGGCTCCCCGAGGGAGCCCTGGTGTCCCGCGATCGCGGGACAGCGGCAGGGGGTTCCGGGGGACCCGGCGGACCCGGCAGCGGTAGGGAGAGCGCCCCGATCGGAGGGCGCTCTTCCGCTGCTTCGGCGCGCGCCCGTCACTCTCGGGCGCGCGCCAGGCTACTGCTGCAACCAAGAACGGGCAAATGCTCGAATAAACTTGGCCGCAGCAGTAACTCTGAGGCCTGTACTGCGCCTGCGCGATCACTGCGCATGCGTGAGCCTATCATCAATGGCGGCGCCCTCTTCTCCAGCCGCCGGGACCTTAGAGACGCGACCGCGACCTTAGCAACGGTCCGATCGCGTCCCCGGCAACCGGCCGCATGCGGGGGAAGCCGCGCTGCTCCCTGCTCCAGCCCCCACCCTTGGAACCAGCCGTCGGGTCATTCGGCACCCGCGACCGCGCTGCAACAAGGGAGGGGGGTCTCCAGGTGCCACGGGAGCTCCAGGCTACACTTATATTCAAGTACAGTATATTTTCTATGAAAAGCAAACATATTCCATATGTGTAACCATAAGAGCCCCTCTAAACAGTTTTGATATGCACTGTATACAAAAAAAGAGATACTTTTAAGTGAAGATCATTTTAAATTAAATTAATGACACAGAACGTTTGACCATAGGGAAATGTATAAATACACAATAAAAATATAATACATAACTAATTAATTTAATAAAATACATTATTTTATTTAAATTAATAAAGGATATAATTTGTGTAAAGGAGAAAAAAGATGGTGAAGGGAAGGAGGAGGAGTGGGGGAGGGGAAGAAAAAGGGAAGAAAAGAAAAAGAAGAAATAGAAAATAATATATTAAATGAAATTGTAATTAGAAAATGCTTATAAAAAATTACTCAAATTCCAATCGGAATTAAGTCCCCTCAGGATTCTAGTACCTAAAGTAAAAATCCAAAACATTTCCCTACGGTCAAGCTTATTGACCCTATTGCCATCCCTAATAAGGGGTTGAACTACCTCAATGCCTTTACATGTCAGTTTGGATAAGCCATCCTGTGGACACTGAGACATATATGTTTGGACACTGGGTGGTTTTGGTCACCTTTCTTGATTAACCTGACATGCTCCTGGATTCTTTGTTTCAAAGATTTTATAGTTCTCCACACATATTGCTTTCCACAGACACAGGTCAAAAGATTGACTACAATTCTAGTATCACAATTCATACATGATTTAATACAAAATATTTTGCCTGTGACTGTGGAAGCAAAAATGGGGGAGGATGGCATGAAGGCACACATATTGCACTGATTGCAAAGGAAAAAAACCTTTTGGTCTGTCTATGCGACATTGTTCTTTGGAAATAAACAGACTAGGTGAAAGAGAGTTACTGTAGCGAGAGTTTTGGCCCTTCTAAATATGAATTTTGGACCCACATTCACAAGTGTCTTTATAGATGGTTCTAATTGGAGTACCCCACAATGCTTTTAACAAATTTATTTGTATTGTGCTAAATTAATAAAAAAAATAATTGTTAAGCATTGGGGGGTACTCCAATTAGACCCATCTATAAAGACAACAAGTGAACTGTTTATCAGAGTTAAAAGTAGCCCTTGATGGAGTCGGAGCTCAATGAGAGGACATATGTGAAATAATCTTGGTAGCTGGAGTTCCTTAGTGAGCATAAATGAATAATGTCAATAACTCATATGAGTAGTACCGCTCCTCAATCCCCTGTGAAGTATCAACATAAACTCTGTATCACAGCCTGAGAGCAACTGGCTAAACCATATAAGCACAATGTAGTTGCGTATATTAATCACGATTAGTCGCTTGGGGAGCAACCGAGGGGAGGAGGAGGGAGGGAGCTTAGTCAGCCCAGTGCCGCCATGCCGCATTCGTAGCCATACAGAGGAAAGGAGGTAAACGGTGAGTCCTCTTCCGTAAGACCTTGGTAGTCGTGGGTACAGCTCCAATAGAGGTTCCGTCTGCGTCCGCTGTCACGTGGTGTGATCGTCGTCGTGATGACTGGAACCTCCCAGGTGGAGCAGCCGTGCGTCACGTAGTTGGGCTCAAGCTGAAGTCCCTGCTCAATTCCAAGGGCGCAGAAGCAGGAACAGAAGGGAAAAAAGCATCCGATATTCTCCAGCACAGCGTGCATCCAGGCGCATGCTCAATGGATAGAAGAATGGTGAAAAAACCCGGCGCACAACTTGGCCAAGAACTGGTATAGACAAAGACCAAAATTAAAGATTTATTAAATTAAAACATAACAAAAAACTGTCCTGGCAGATCCTCTGACGCGTTACACGCACTGGGCTTTTTGACAAAGCGCCCAGTGCGTGAAACGCATCAGCATCTGCCAGGACCATTTTTTGTTATGTTTTAATTTAATAAATCTTTAATTTTGGTCTTTGTCTATACCAGTTCTTGGCCAAGTTGTGCGCCGGGTTTTTTCACCATTCTTCTATCTATAAAGACAACAAATTGCTTATTGCTCATTATTATAGGGGGGTATTAAATGGTGCATTAGCATTTTGCAATACACTTCGCTTACAGTTTAACATTACACCCCGATCTGCTTGTACAAAGTATGATTTTTCCACCGGTCACGATCTACACTACGACAGCTCTCACACTGCTTTTCATTCGGCAGCAAGTGAAAGGTCTACGAGTACACATAAGGGATGTCAGTGTGATACATCAAAAGGTCTGAATTACAGCCGCGGCCCCTTTTATTCTCCAACATCTCCGAATTTTTTCGAGATTTTTTTCCGAATGCCACACCCTTCACCGCGTTCATGCCGCATTCTGACCGCATTTATACCGCATTCATGTTGCATTCACACCCGCGGTTGATGTGTTTATTGATAATGGTTCGGATTTAATTGGTTGCAATTCTTCGTGTATCCTCCAGATGGCAGATATTCATGAATTGTAATGCGCATGCGTTTCAGTAATGTGTCGACTTGCAGGTGTTTAAAAGAATACCACAGTGGTCCATTGTAAATTGGCCTTGGGACTGAAGAAGTTACAATAATGTATCAATTTAGGCTTTTCATATTAAAACTAAATGCGCAGTGTCTGGTGTTCTTTTGTCCAGAGAGTTCCGAGATGAGTGCACAACTGCAGTCCGTGTTCCAAAAACCTGACAGAACGTACGCTTATTTAATAAGGGTTGGGGGGTGGATGGGTGAGTCATGCGCAGTAATCATCAGCTAGCTCCGTTCCCAAAGAGGATTACAGAGAGGTGACTCAAAGCCAACAATAGGAAAATTAGGCATGCAGGCGCCGAGAGGTGATGCTCGGCTAGGGACGGACGATTAAAAACACAATGGCAAGCTTTAGAAACGGAATGGCTCTGGAGAGGTGTGGATAAGAGGTTCAAATCCTTGAGCGAGCCTTGTGTGTGTGCGTGGGGGAGGGGGGTACAGGGTACAGCTGCATGAAGGATTAGCTGTACTGCAGTTCAAAGAAATGACATATTTTCAAAAGGCAGGTCACCATAATAATTTGATCCCTACACCCCCAAATACATAAAAAGCACACAAATCAACCATGTGCAGTCAAAAGCTTCAGCACAGATTGAATATTGGAATATCAAGATGGTTTAGGCAGGCTTGTGGATAAAATAAAAATAAAAATGAGGAGAAAAAATATATATATATATATATATTTTTTTTTTGGTCACTCACTCTTGAACTTCGCAAGCAAGCAGTGGTGAACTTACAGACGCATGCGCAGTAATCATCAGCTATCAAGCAGGAATGTGATTGAAACCAGAAAGACACACATTCAAAGGAATGGTGTGGGAGAGGTGTACTGTGCTGTAGATAAGATAAGAAGTTGAAATACTGCAGTGCAGTAAATTATCCTGTGTGTGTGCGGGGGCGAGCGAGGGGAGAGCGCTGTATATGTCGAAATGTGATACTGTTACCGTACACGCCTATTCGTTTCAACAATTTTCAAATGAGACATACATCACTGCACATGCATGTATAAATATGCAAATTTACAATTATTGCGCGCGCACACGTAGACTGTGTACTGACGTAGGTTGTACTACTAAAGTATTAGACTTTGAAGACAACAGCTCGCGAACGCCCCCCTGAGTTTTTAGACGGTATTGCAGTATTGCAGACCGCGCTAATAAAATGCTAATATTATGAGCGCTAAAATATCGCAATATACTCCGGAAAAAAAAACATACTGCATCTGCCCGCGGTTATCAGAGTTGCGCCGCTACGGCCGCACTAGGGTAAAGGCGGCCGCAGCTGTAAATGCTAAAATGGAGTCTGTAACTAGTTACATTTGGCCACACTTAAAAATCATGAATGCATTCACAGAGATACAATTGGATCAACGAACATTGACACTTAGCACTGAACTAACATACAGTAGTATCAATGCTTCTAAAGCTGCTCATAGTGACTATAACAAAACTGCTTTGAGTGAGTATAAGTTGCTCCATTATAAGCAAATATTACAACGCTATCAGACATGCATGTATTACCATTAACTTTTAAGACAAGCTAAAAGTTAAATCGGTTACTTAACTCAGGGGAGCGCAATTTTTTTCCCGTGCTCCCCCCTGCATGCTGTCCCCCCTGTTCGTGCCCGCCAACCCCTTACCTTGGCGCCAGCGTCAAATGACGATGTGGGGTTATTTGACGTCATGTTGCCATTGTAACATGACCCTGTTGCATAATTTGACGCCGGGTTGCCATGACGACGTGTCGCTGGAAGCCAAGGGCAGTTACAGGCCTTGCGCGGTTCCTCAGCATTTGGTTTACAGCTGCGGCTGCTTTTATCCTAAGGTGGCCATAGCCGCACCGCTCTGATAACCGCGGCCAGACGCGATCTGTTTTTTGTTTTTTTCCGGAGCGGTTTGCGATATGTTAGCGCTCTGATTTTTAGCACTGGCCGCAATACTGCAATACCGTCTAAACTCAGGCGGGCGATCGCGACCTGTTGTCTTAAAAGTCTAATAGCAATTCAACCTACAGTACAGCCGTACATTTTCTGCAAGTCTGTGTGTGCACGCGCAGTAATTGTAAATGTGAAGATTTATACAGTATTACAAAAATATAATGTTGCGTCTTCTTCGAATATAAAATGATCACATTTCTACAGTATATGTATTATTTAGTAATCAATACTTTTACTGCTTTTCATACTGTTTATTTTATGCGCATGCGTGTACTGTACACTACTGTATGTCTCATTTGAACATTGTTGAAACGCATAGGCGTGTTACAGTATCACATTTCGGCGCATTAAATATTATGATGACGTTTTGAAAATATTTATTTGAATTGATAATCCATCATACAGCGCTCTCCCCCTTGCATCCGCACACGCTCAAGGATTTCAACTTCTTATCTACACCTCTCCCACACCATTCATTTGTAATGGATGGCTTTCTGGCTTGAATCTTCCCGAGCATGGCATTACATTCCTGCACATGCGTGTATGACTTCCCATTCATTTAGAAGTTAGTTCGTTTAAAAAAAATATATATATATTTTTTTGGTTATCGACATGGGCTTGCATAACAATTCTGGATATTATGAGAATCAATCACCACTGTTGCTTTTTAATTCTACATTAGTCATGTACGTTCTTTATGAGGTGGGTGACATAGTACTGTGATTTGTATTTGGGGGTGTGGTGATCAAAACATTATCATGACCTGTTGAAAATATTTCTTTGAACTTCAGGTAATCCATCATACAGATTCCCGCCTCCCCCCCCCCTGCACACACAAGGCTCAAGGATTTCAACTTCTTATCGACACCTCTCACAAACCATGAGAATGACTCATCCATCCACCCCCCAAACCCCGAAGCCATTCTTTAAAATCTTTGAGGCTTTGTTTATGGTAACGCATGCGCACATGGGATAATCCCTTCTCGAATTTAATATGTTAATCTTACAACGTGAATTTAATATGTAAATCTGATAAGGGGGGGGGGGTGTTTCAATGATTATGATTATCGTGAATGTAAAGAAATATTTATTTTATTTTATCAGGAATAAAAAATACAAATAATCATGAATAATACAAATTTCAGTCTTTATCTTCTTTGTACTGTAGTTCTTCTGTCAGTTGAAAATTGAGGGCCGATGGATAATCATGGAAGAATGAAAAATACAAATAATCAGGAGTAATGCAAATTTATAATAGTAAAAACAGTAATACAAATTTTCATTCTTTCTCTTCTTTGTCATGGCCACATTGCATTCTGTAGTTCATTGAGAGAGGGGTGGTTTTGTGTAAATCATGACTGTAGATACACTATACACACAGTTCACAAAATTTACACATGATACGCCCCTCCCCCGCCCGTCCTTTTTTAGTGCAGATCTCTCTGAAAAGGAAAGAAAAAATTAGTGCCGTTAAGTGCATATAATGGCATTGTGTACAGTATAACTACTCCATATTGAATTATGCAGTTACTACTGTCAAACTACTGTATATTGGAACTCATTATACATTATAACTACTGTAAAATTCTTTGTAACAGTAACAGGTTAAGTGCATACTGTATACTGTAAAACAATCTGTGCCATACTTACCTGTATCATACTGTACTTGGTGTGCCTGTACTTACCATACTTCAGTACAGTACTGTACCATACTACCTTTCTGATGCATGCCCATTACGCTGTATCACAATGGGCAACACAGTCGCAATATGGTCGATATATTTATAACATCATTTGACGGTGAGTATATTGTTCCAAAAACTCAGTATGCCATTCGCCAACTCATCCCTTTTTGAGGGTTTCACCACTTTTCGGATATGATCCTTCAGCTGATGCCAGACCATTTCGATAGGATTGAAGTCTGGCGATTTGTCATTGGAGGGGGAAAAAAGGAGAATTAGTTAAAGAGATACACAGTAAACAGTGGGAAAAAATGAGACACGGTTACCGTACTTACTCCGCTGGCGTCTTCACCCAGTTAATACCGCAGGCAAGAATATGCGCAGTTGACGCGGTGTGTTTGGGATCGTTGTCCTGGTAGAAACGGTTACCATCTGGGAATTCACCTGTGATGTATTCCACAATCTCAGGCACTATTTTCTCTTGAAAAAAAACTCTATTCATGATTCCTGTAACAAGAAAAGAAAAGTGCTCAAAATAATGCACACTACAGTAGAAAAGTACAGTGCATAAGGCTACAGCATGTGACTTTGTGCATTATTTTACCATCAAAGATGATGATGCATCCTGGTCCACGCCTAGAGATGGCACCCCACACATGCATCTTCACTGGGTGTTTTGGACGCGGCTTCATAGATATGCGTCCTTTTTTGTGGAGTGCAAAGGTGGCAAATCTCTCCAGCGATACAGTAGACTCGACAGTAAAGATGCAATCCTGAAAAGCTTCGCCACTGTCGATCCATGCCTGTGCCTGGACCACTCTCTTGATCTTGTTGACGTCCCTTATCATAGGGTACGCTCTGTAATGACAAGGAATAATTTTATAGGTACAGTACAGTTTCTTAAACCACACTTTTACCTCCTCTACTGTCCAGTACTAACCTCACATGTCCATATTTCCATCCAATTCTGCGTCTCATCTTCTTGATGCTGGTCTCAGATACGGATATATTGTGAGTTTTCTGCAGAGTGTATTTGACCCTTGTGGTGCTCATTTCATCATTCTCTTCACTTATTTGGTCAACCAGAAGAGTTGTCTCCCTACAGTGTAAAGGAAAAACAACAATACGTTACAGTAGGCAGCAAGTACAGTACATCATTTATGCTCAGGCTTACAGTATGGTAAATATATATAATACTGTATACTGTAGTTATATAAATATACATATATATATATATATATATATATATATAGTTATATAAATAGTAGGTGTGGGATATAATCCCAATAGTCATGGCACAGCTGTCCTAGGAGTGTAGAAGCATACTCAGAGTAGTAATATATAACCAAGGTATTTGGAGCATGTAGAGCTATGGGAGACTCAATATGGTATACTGCTGCGGCCAAGTTTATTCGAGCATTTGCCCGTTCTTGGCCGCAGCAGTAGCCTGGCGCGCGCCCGAGGGTGACGGGCGCGCGCCGAAGCAGCGGAAGAGCGCCCTCCGATCGGGGCGCTCTCCCTACCGCTGCCGGGTCCGCCGGGTCCCCCGGAACCCCCTGCCGCCGTCCCCCACATCGCGGGAAACCAGGGCTCCCTCGGGGAGCCCTGGACGCGCGTGCAGGGGGCGCAGGCTCCCGAAGACGCGTGACCGCGCGTCTATGACGCGCGGCACGCCGAGGGGCGGCCACTAGCAAGCCGGGAAATCTCCCGGCTTGCGGATCTGGCCGATGCGCAATAAAGCGTGTCGGTAGTGTATAAACATGGGTAAGTGTACTAGTTATGCTGGACGGCTAAAACAGATCTTCTTACATTCCTACACATGCGTGTATGTCTTCTCATTCATTTATAAGTTCAAGTCTGAAAAAAAAAAAGGGGTTTTTTTTATTTATTTTTTTCTCGACATGTGCCTGCATAACAATTCTTGATATTCTGAGAATCAAGTTTTACAAATATATATTTTTTTTCGGTTATCGACATGGGCTTGCATAGCAATTCTGGATATTCTGAGAATCAATCAGTACTGTTGCTTTTTAATTCTACACTAGTCATACATGTTCTTTATGAGGAGGGTGTGGCATAGTACTGTGATTTTTATTTGGGGGTGTGGGGATCAAAACATTATACTGACCTGTTGAAAATATGTATTTAAACTACAGGTAATCCTTCATACAACGTGGGGTGGGGGGGGGGGGGTGTTTCAATGATTATGATTATCATGAATGTAAAGAAATATTTATTTTATTTTATCAGGAATAAAAAATACAAATAATCATGAATAATACAAATTTCAGTCTTTATCTTCTTTGTACTGTAGTTCTTCTGTCAGTTGAAAATTGAGGGCCGATGGATAATCATGGATGAATGAAAAATACAAATAATCAGGAGTAATGCAAATTTATAATAGTAAAAACAGTAATACAAATTTTCATTCTTTCTCTTCTTTGTCATGGCCACATTGCATTCTGTAGTTCATTGAGAGAGGGGTGGTTTTGTGTAAATCATGACTGTAGATACACTATACACACAGTTCACAAAATTTACACATGATACGCCCCTACCCCGCCCGTCTTTTTTAGTGCAGATCTCTCTGAAAAGGAAAGAAAAAATTAGTGCAGTTAAGTGCATATAATGGCATGGTGTACAGTATAACTACTCCATATTGAATTATGCAGTTACTACTGTCAAACTACTGTATATTGGAACTCATTATACATTATAACTACTGTAAAATTCTTTGTAACAGTAACAGGTTAAGTGCATACTGTATACTGTAAAACAATCTGTGCCATACTTACCTGTATCATACTGTACTTGGTGTGCCTGTACTTACCATACTTCAGTACAGTACTGTACCATACTACCTTTCTGATGCATGCCCATTACGCTGTATCACAATGGGCAACACAATCGCAATATGGTCGATATATTTATAACATCATTTGATGGTGAGTATATTGTTCCAAAAACTCAGTATGCCATTCGCCAACTCATCCTTTTTTGAGGGTTTCACAACTTTTCGGATATGATCCTTCAGCTGATGCCAGACCATTTCGATAGGATTGAAGTCTGGCGATTTGTCATTGGAGGGGGAAAAAAGGAGAATTAGTTAAAGAGATACACAATAAACAGTGGGAAAAAATGAGACACGGTTACCGTACTTACTCCGCTGGCGTCTTCACCCAGTTAATATCGCAGGCAAGAATATGCGCAGATGACGCGGTGTGTTTGGGATCGTTGTCCTGGTAGAAACGGTGACCATCTGGGAATTCACGTGTGATGTATTCCACAATCTCAGGCACTATTTTCTCTTGAAAAAAAACTCTATTCATGATTCCTGTAACAAGAAAAGAAAAGTGCTCAAAATAATGCACACTACAGTAGAAAAGTACAGTGCATAAGGCTACAGCATGTGACTTTGTGCATTATTTTACCATCAAAGATGATGATGCGGGAGACTTCCGGTGACGTCACAGCCGATGGTCTGCTAGTGGAAGAGCTCCCGGCGCCCTCACCAATACAGACATCAGAATAAGCTTATCCCACACCTCAAAAACCCCGAAAATCGTCCCCACACCGAGAACAAACACTGGAGAGATGGCAGGGAAGCCGCAGAGAAAGAGCCAATGCCCCGTCACCAAGTTCTTCCCTCTGGCGCAACGCCTAGCTGAGATCAACCCCGAGGAGCAAGATGGCGCCGGTGAAGAACCAGAACACGAGGTGCGCAGCGGCCGACAGAGCCCGACTGACTCAGATCCCCCCGTCTTAAATAAAGATTTTTTTGACGCTTTAATTATTAAAATGAGGAGAGGAGTTCAGGAGGACACGGAAAAGGCCCTCCAAACCATCCGAGCAGAAGTGGAAGCACTGACGGAGCGGACAGAAGATCTGGAAGTAAAGATGGAGGTAGCCTCAAACGAGCAGGCTGAGACTCACGAAGAGGTTCTGAGATGCGGAGATGCGATCCGACACATACAAGACAAACTAGAGGATATGGAGAACAGGGAACGGAGGCAGAACATCCGCCTCAAAAATATCCCTGAAACTATCACCCACGAAGAACTCCAACCATACCTCCGCAGACTCTTCCTGCAGCTCGTCCCTGATCTATCAGATCACGACCTACACACAGACCGTGCCCACAGAGCCCTGGCCCAGAAATCATCGGACCCAAACCGGCACAGAGATGTGGTGCTGAGAATGCACGCATACTCTGCTAAAGACCGCATCATGACAGCGGCCAGAGAACTGAGAACGGTGACCATGGATGGGGTACAAATCCAACTCTACAACGACCTCTCCCAAATAACAATGAATAAAAGAAATGCGCTGCGCCCACTTACCTCCTATCTCAGGGACCAGGGGGTAAAGTATCGATGGGGATTCCCCTTCAAACTAGTGGTGCTCCGCAATGGCCGCCACCACACAGTAACAACCCCTGAAGGCGCTAAGGACTTTCTGAAAGCGCTGGGGATCCCTCTCCCACCGCAGAAGAGCAACCGCCTCAGCACTGAGGAGACGCCGGAGATGACCCCCCAAGAAGTCCCCCGAACATCGGAGAGACTAGCGAGTCAGCGTCTCCGGTGAACCCTGAGGATCCAGCCAACTGCAAGACCCATGAAAACCACAAGAGGCCCCCACAGTCATCCCACACTGAACCAGAGGCCCTAAAGACATCAGCAAATACCCAACACAAGAACCCTCAATGAATAAAACAACCCTTTGGCCACGAGGTCCCCTAGATTACACCCCACGAAACTATCTCCCCCTTCCCGACCCCCCCCCAGCCCCTCTTTCACCCCTCACCACCCCCCCTCTTCTCCTCCCTTTCCCCCACCACTCTTCCCCCCCCCCCCCCCCCGCCACTATCTCCTCATAACCCACCCATACCCCCCTTCCCCCCCCCCTAGCCCCCCCCTCCCCACCCCCCTATACGCTAAATGTCCACTTACCTTCTCCGCCCCCTCTTGAGTCCGAGGGGAACCGAGGCTCCTCCCGCGGTGTCTCGGACAGCAGCGGGAAGAAACGGCATCCGCGATGATCCTTGCGGGGCGAGTCCCTCTCGCGTCACTCACGCGTCCCGGGGCTGCATCTACGGAGACCCAAGCACCGGAGACGCGGTCCGGCTGCTGCACACCTCCACAAGCACGTCCGGTCGGCGCTCCTGATGGACAAGAGGTGCACCGGATCCCCAACCTAAAGATTCCCGTGAATCAAGTCAGCAGAACCAGAGACTTCATCTATGGACACTGCATCCCGTGATCCGCTCCCAGAGGCATCCCCCCCCCCCCTCCCGCAAGTGGCAGGTTGTATGAACAGAAATCTCCCCCCCCCCCCCCCCCCCCTCTCTCTCCGTCTCTCCCTACGATAAAAGTGATGTACCCGGATATCCCCCATGGAATCCCTACTACCCCAGTCTACCGCGACCCCCCCGAGCCACACCCCCCCCCCCTCTCCCCGCCAAAACAAGGATGTATACCTTCAAGGTCTTGTCTCAATTGTGCACCTCTACTGAAGCTCTCCCCCAGATCTATATGGCTCCCAACTGAACCCACAATTGTATGGTCCCAATTTGAACCACCCGGTCCCCCCTCCACCCCCTCCCCTCTTCACCCCATATATACACCCCCCCCCCCCCCCTGAACTGGTCCGGAGTAGCACTAGACACTATAGCTCTCCCCACAGCAGTAGACATACTATAAAAATCTCAGTAAGTTACAACTATACACCCCCTAACAACGCCCCGACCCAAAACTAAGACCCCCTCGGAGGCTAACCCCAAACAATAGAAAAGGACATACATAATATGTCCCCCCTTCCCCCCCTCCCCTTCTACCCCCCCCCCCCTCAATATCCAGACTAAACACCATGTTAGATACCCCCCCAAGTCTCCCTCCCGCCCCCCTCCCCGTCGCGGATAGCTCTCTCCCCCCCTCACCTGCCCCCCTCCCACCTGCCCCCCTCCCACCATAAACGAAGACCTGTACTATGTTTAACCAGCTTGTATAGATATATGCCAATATATGAACAACTACTGATTGAATAGAAGAAAATTACATTCTGTAAGAGATTCCTCGGCCTAGGATTGAGATTCCTCCCGAATGCACTGTTTAAATCCCCTGTTAAGTACACGAACAATGTATGCTCCCCCCCCTGCCCCAGGGCGCCCCCCCCCCACCTATCCCCCCCCTCCCCCCCCCCAGAGGAGAAATGTTTTATGTCGAACCAACATGTATTGTTATATACCAATGTTTGAATGTGTATATAATGAGCAGCTGATAATAGCAATGTACAAGGGAAACCTTGGCCTAGGATTGGGACCCCCCCCAGAGAGCAAGGTTTAAACTCGCTGCTAAATGTATGTATACTATATGCTCCCCCCCTCCCCCCAGAGGAGAAATGTCTTATGTCAACCCAACCTATACTGCTATATACCACCGTTTGATCGTATATCCTATGAGCAGTTGATACTAGCAAAGTACAAGAGAAATCTTGGACTGGGAGGAGGACTCCCCCCGAGAGCATTGTTTAATCTAGATGCTAATTATGTGTATACTATATGCTCCCATCCTCCCCCCCCCCCCCTCTCCCTAACTCTTCCCCACTCCCCCCCCCTACCCCGTGTACCCCTGCCCTCTACCCCCCCCCCCTCCCCCCCTATCCCCCCCCTCCTATCCCCTCACCCCCCCCCTTCCCCCCCCCTCCTCCCACCTCCCTCCCCCCCCCTCCCCTCCCCCCCCTCCCCCCCTCCCCCCCACCCCTACCACTACCTCCCTCCCCCCCCCCCCCACCCCTCCCTCCCCCCTCCCTCCTCCCCCCCTCCTCCCCACCCCTACCCCCACCGCCCTTCCCCCCTCCCCCCTCCCCACCCCCTCCGCCCTCCCCCCCTCCCCCCCCCCTCCCCCCCCACCCCCTACCCCTACTGCCCTTCCCCCCTCCCCCCCCACCCCTCCCTCCCCCCAACCCTCCCCCCCAACCCTCCCCCCCCCTCTCCCCCCCTCCCTCACCCCCCCCCTCTCCCCCCCTCCCTCACCCCCCCCTTGCCCCCCCCCCCCATCCACCCCCCCACCCCTCACCCTTCCCCAACAATGTTTACTAAAGATGTAAAAGATTGTCTATGGCCCAAACCAAAGGAGAGTAAGGCCTCCATAAGCCAGAGGTGCCCTCCCCTACAAGGGACCCCCCCCCCCATAAGCAATGAGGTGGGGGTGCTGGACCCTTCTTTCTGGCTACGGTCCGTGAGTGACGCCCCGAAAGTTCTCCCAGGGGTTTTTATTCCCCATCCCCTTGACATCAAAATGTCAAGAGGAACCTTTTTCGGGCTCCAAGACAGCCCATTCTCTTTCTTGTCCTCCTGTGTCCTCCCCCCCCCCCACCTCTCCCCCACCACCCCACCCTCCCCCCGTCGACCTCCACCCAATTCCCCTTGTGGGACCACTAAAGACTACCCCCCACAGGCCCAAACAGACGCACGAACCAACCCTGACATGGGAACAATTCAGGGACAGGGGCTTACCCCTAAGACCCCCCCCCCACACTGATGGCATCGATCAAAATTATTTCCCTGAACGTCAAAGGCCTTAATTCGGTTCGCAAACGCAAACTAGCCCTTCAAGAATTTAAAAAAACTAAAGGGGATATAATTTGTATCCAAGAAACCCATTATAACAATGTAGACCCGCCAAACACATTTAAACACGTATACCCCCAGGCGTTTTTCGCTTCCTCCCCCAGCAAGAAAAGAGGGGTGGCCGTCCTGATTAAAAACAACATACCATTTGCCCTGACGACAGTAACTAAGGACCCCGAGGGACGGTACATACTCCTCCAAGGTACGCTTTCAGGCTCCCCCTTAGCCATCCTAAATATTTACGCCCCAAACGCCAACCAAACCCAATTCCTACAGAACCTCCTTAGCACCCTCGACCAACCGACGCTCTCTTCCCTTCTCCTAGTCGGAGACGTAAATATGGTACTTAACCCAGCCCATGACAGATCAGGCCAAACTACTGCCCCATATTCCATCCAACTACAGACAAAAGCCCAAAAATTTCAAGATATCCTCGGGGAGTACTCTCTGACAGATATTTGGCGAGCCCAGCACGTGGGTCAGCGAGACTACTCTTTCTACTCAACCCCCCATCAGTCTTACTCGAGGATCGACTATTTTCTGGGCACCAATAATGTACTCCAGGCATCCTCCCACTCCGAAATAGGCCCAATAACGTGGTCTGACCATGCCCCTATCGTACTCACCCTCTCTCTACCTTTCGTCAAGTCCTTAACATACAATTGGAAACTCGACGACTCGCTTCTCAACGATCCACTAGTAGTCAAAACAGTGAAACAAAAACTGTTCACCTTCTTCCAAATAAACAAAGGTTCAGTGCCCTCAGCAGCAACTCTGTGGGAGGCCCACAAAGCCACCATCAGAGGGGAACTTATATCAATAGCCTCCTACAAGAGGAAACTTAAACAGAGAGCCCAGAAGGAACTCACAGATAAAATCCTAGCGCTAGAGCACTCACACAAACAATCCCTATCAAAAAAGGTGTTCAGAACACTTGAGAAAGCGAGATCCGACCTAAAAGTGTTGCAACTTGACGAGGTAGAGAGAGCCCTGAAATGGACCAAACAGCGGTTCTACGATAGGGGCAACAAAGCGGACAAACTTCTGGCCTCCAAATTAAGAGGCTTGAGGACAAAGTCCCAGATCACAAAGATCAGAACTAAAAGCGGCCTAGTCTCCTATAACGAGAAGGACATCGCGAATGAGTTCGCAGAGTTCTACACAGATCTTTACAATCTCCACCCAACTAGCATGCCAAAAGATATCGCCAAAAATACATCCGACTATCTATCCAAATGCAACCTCCCATCCCTCACTCAAGAAGAACTTGAGTTCTTAAACAAGAAAATAACTCTAGAGGAACTAAAAAAAGCGATATCCTCACTTAAATTAGCTAAAACACCCGGACCCGACGGATTTTCCAACGGGTACTATAAAAAATTTGTAGGCCCCCTGTCCCCCCACCTCCTAGAAATGTACAACTCCTTTATGCAAGACCAACAGATCCCAGACACTATGTCAGCAGCCAATCTGGCTATTATTCATAAAGAGGGTAGAGACCCCCTTCAATGCGCCAGCTACCGCCCAATATCCCTCCTAAACTCTGACCTCAAACTTTTCAGCAAAATCCTAGCAAACAGGCTGAATCCTATTCTCCCAAGGCTAATTCATATAGACCAGGTGGGATTTGTGTCAGGAAGACAGGCCTCTGACAACACCCGCAAAATTATTGATATTATAGACCACGTGCACCTCAAACAATCCCAGGCCCTGATACTAAGTCTCGACGCGGAGAAGGCCTTTGACCGCATCAGATGGTCCTATCTAGACCAAACGATGCGCCAATTCGGCTTCTCCGGACCATTTCTTACCGGCGTCCGGGCCCTCTATACTAATCCAACAGCCCTACTAAAACTCCCAGGAGGCCGCTCCAACCCAATAAAAATTCAAAACGGCACCAGACAAGGCTGCCCCCTCTCCCCTTTACTATTTGCCCTATCCATAGAGCCCCTGGCCGCCCGAATTCGAACTGAACCCACTATTAAAGGTATCCCAATCGGAGACAGGGAATACAAAATATCCCTGTTCGCCGACGACATAATTCTCACTCTGTCAGACCCCCTCACCTCCCTCCCTAACTTAGAAAAACTCCTTGACGAATTTGGCCAACTATCAGACTATAAAGTCAATACTGACAAGTCAGAGGCGCTTAGCATCTCCCTCCCGAACCCCGTATGGTCAGCCCTACAACAGAAATTTAAATATAAATGGAACACCTCCCACATCAAATACCTCGGAATCAAAATAGCAAGTTCATATAACTCGCTGTATCAAATTAACTACCCCCCCCTCTTCCGCCAGATCTTAAAAGATCTTGAGACCTGGCTATCCCACCAGATCTCCTGGTTCGGAAGGATAGTATCCACCAAAATGAACATCCTACCCCGCTTGCTCTACTTTTTTCAGACCCTCCCCGTCCCTGTTCCACTAGCAGAACTAAGGAATATCCAGGCCCATATATTAAAATTTATATGGCAACAACGTAGAGCCAGGGTCCCACGATCGGTCCTATTAGCCTCGAGGTCGAGAGGTGGTCTGGGGGCCCCGGACATACTCCGATACTACCTTTCGGCCCAACTGAGGCAGGCGGTAGTATGGAACAGCTCCCCCGACACCAATTGCTGGCTGGAGATCGAGACACACCACGCTTTCCCGAACCCCCTCCCGACCCTACTGTGGTCCCCAGCTCTCAAAAACAGGAAATCGTTGAGACTTGGTCTCGGGGCAATGAGATGCACGAGGTCGACATGGTTAAAAACCAAAGGGAAATATGGCCTAGCTTCAACCCCCTCTCAACTGACCCCCTTATTCGGGAACCCGGACTTCCCACCCGGATGCGCCCGATTCCAATTCAGCCAATTTCAAGGCTTAAACATCAGAGTGGTTGCGGATTTGCTGGAAAAAGATGAGGCCATGTCCCTCCCAGAATTAAGAACCACATTCACGTCCCCCAACTTGCCCATTTTCCAATACCTCCAGATACGACATTTCCTAAGAACCCAATCCCCTACTCTCAAGTTCCCGCCGCGTTCTAGATTCGAGACCCTCTGCCTCAAAGGCAAATACCAAAAGGGCCTCATATCAGAAATTTATAAAACGCTCGAAGCATCTCAGCCCCCCCCTAACCACCAATACATGCAGAAATGGAATGAAGACCTAAACACCAACTTGGACCTTGAGGATTGGGAGGATATTTGGGAGGCAGCCACCAAAACCTCAATTTGTTCCGTCACGAAAGAAAACATCTATAAAATATTATTCCACTGGTACCTGACCCCGAGTAGACTGAGCCAAATCTACCCAGGCACTTCAGACGAATGCTGGAGAGGTTGTGGTCAAAGGGGGGACATGCCTCATATTTGGTGGACATGTCCGGAGATCCAAAGATTCTGGTCCCGGATCCAGGGCCTCCTGACCGAGACCCTGGATATAGAAATACCCCTGGACCCGCTGACCTACGTGCTGGGAAAACCAATTGACGACCTTCCTGCCCCGGCGGCCAGACTCGCGGCAGCAATACTGACAGCTGCGAGATGCTGTATCGCGGCGGCATGGAAGAAAATTAAAGCCCCCTCTAGAAGAACCGTGATTTCCAGAATAGACGGAATTATGAACATGGAAAAACTGACGGCAATGTTAAAGCAAAAAACCCCACAATTTTATTCTACCTGGGAACCCTGGATAGGGCTTCCAACCCCCACATAAACCCCTCAGCTACCCCCCTCCCCCCCCCCCCCCTACGGCCGACGAACCCTAACCCCTCCCCCCCCCCCTCTTTCTCCAAAGTCGTTCCCAACTATCCACCTTTCCTTCGTCTCCCCCTCTCTTTTTCACTATTGAAAGAAGGAAAAAGGGTTTATTGAGTGTCATTTACCCCTTCTATGCCATGTACATGCACTGCGCCGTATTTACAAGTTGGCCTGCGAGCCAGTATCAATAATATGTACCCTCGTGATGTATGACACCAATAAAGGAAAAATATTTACAAAAAAAAAAAAAAGATGATGATGCATCCTGGTCCACGTCTAGAGATGGCACCCCACACATGCATCTTCACTGGGTGTTTTGGACGCGGCTTCATAGATATGCATCCTTTTTTGTGGAGTGCAAAGGTGGCAAATCTCTCCAGCGATACAGTAGACTCGACAGTAAAGATGCAATCCTGAAAAGCTTCGCCACTGTCGATCCATGCCTGTGCCTGGACCACTCTCTTGATCTTGTTGACATCCCTTATCATAGGGTACGCTCTGTAATGACAAGGAATAATTTTATAGGTACAGTACAGTTTCTTAAACCACACTTTTACCTCCTGTACTGTCCAGTACTAACCTCACATGTCCATATTTCCATCCAATTCTGCGTCTCATCTTCTTGATGCTGGTCTCAGATACGGATATATTGTGAGTTTTCTGCAGAGTGTATTTGACCCTTGTGGTGCTCATTTCATCATTCTCTTCACTTATTTGGTCAACCAGAAGAGTTGTCTCCCTACAGTGTAAAGGAAAAACAACAATACGTTACAGTAGGCAGCAAGTACAGTACATCATTTATGCTCAGGCTTACAGTATGGTAAATATATATAATACTGTATACTGTAGTTATATAAATATACAGATATATATATATATATATATATATATATATATATATATATATATATATATATAGTTATATAAATAGTAGGTGTGGGATATAATCCCAATAGTCAGGGCTCAGCTGTCCTAGGAGTGTAGAAGCATACTCAGAGTAGTAATATATAACCAAGGTATTTGGAGCATGTAGAGCTATGGGAGACTCAATATGGTATATAAACATGGGTAAGTGTACTAGTTACGCTGGACGGCTAAAACAGATCTTCTTACATTCCTACACATGCGTGTATGACTTCTCATTTATTTAGAAGTTCAAGTCTGAAAAAAAAAAAGGTTTTTTTTTTATTTATTTTTTTCTCGACATGTGCCTGCATAACAATTCTTGATATTCTGAGAATCAAGTTTTACAAATATATATTTTTTTTCGGTTATCGACATGGGCTTGCATAGCAATTCTGGATATTCTGCGAATCAATCAGTACTGTTGCTTTTTAATTCTACACTAGTCATACATGTTCTTTATGAGGAGGGTGTGACATAGTACTGTGATTTTTATTTGGGGGTGTGGGGATCAAAACATTATACTGACCTGTTGAAAATATGTATTTAAACTACAGGTAATCCTTCATACAACGTGGGGTGGGGGGGGTGTTTCAATGATTATGATTATCATGAATGTAAAGAAATATTTATTTTATTTTATCAGGAACAAAAAATACAAATAATCATGAATAATACAAATTTCAGTCTTTACAGTACTGTATCTTCTTTGTACATGTACTGTAGTTCTTCTGTCAGTTGAAAATTAAGGGCCGGTGGATAATCATGGAAGAATGAAAAATACAAATAATCATGAATAATACAAATTTATAATAATAAAAACAGTACTACACTTTCAGTCTTTGTTCTTCGTCATGGCTACATTGCATTCTGTAGTTCATTGAGAGAGGGGGGGGTTGTGTAAATCATGACTGTAGATACACTATACACACTATACACACAGTTCACCCAGTTCACACAGTTTACACGTGATCCCCCCCCCCCACCCCCCTCCACCAGCCTGGCCTTTTTTAGTGCAGATCTCTCTGAAAGGGAAAGAAAACATATACTGTAATGGCATTGTGTGCAGTATAACTAATGCATATTGGACTAAATAGAGCAATAGGGGAGCCCCTGCTACTGCCACAGATATAGTATTTGGTGAACGGTGCAAGTAGGAATGAGATAGAAAGAGAACCAAAATATAGCACTCGAGTTCACCCTCTGGTGATGAATGTGTTAATTAAATCATAAACTTTATTAATCTGCAACAAATAAATAAAATGATGGGTGTTAAAACAAACGACGACCTGAAGGTGTTCAGATCTCAATGCTGAAAGCCATATTGGCTCAGGATCTTAGATAATAGTGTGTCCTAGGTGAATCCAGGTGACACACTATGCAACAGTCCTTGTAAGGATCTGTGTAGAGCATGGTGTGCTCTAAGGTAAGTACTAAAAACTGCAAATCACTGAGGGCAGATAACTGCATAAACCAAAATGTTAACGTATATGGTTGGATTTGTAGTGGCTGGTGCATAAAGGTATCTAGGAGCATGTATAATGTTATACCATAATGAAACCAGAATTCAGAAAGGATCTCAGCTTAATCCTCTCTGTCTTGATTGTGGTGTACACAGCACTGTGTCAAGTTGACATAGAGTGACCTTGTGAGGTCTGCAGTTTTGAGGTACTAACGTCCTCAGGAAACCCTTGTGATAAGTGTCAGAGATAGTGTGCTCTGTATCACTAGCTAATATAGGGTTATCACTGATACTTGTAGTAACCCTTCTCAGGGGAGGTATGACACAGGAGTGAATCACAGATAAGGTAGCTGTTAATGATCCTCTGTGTGGTACAGAGAAGTAACCCGTAGACTGCTGTCAGGGAGATCCCTAATAACAGCAGTACTAACCAGCGCAACCTAATGATAAGTTGCAATCACCAGGGAAACTAAACAAAATACTTAAACTCTACAGAGAGCACTCTCTCTGTAACTAATCCTATAAATGAGGCTCAAAGTGTCCGTCGGGGCACATTAGAAGCCTGTATCGATCGCACGGGCAGCGTACCGCATCAACCCGCGGTGTGAGATTATGAATGCGGTGACGATCAGAGCCCTGCGCGTGCACTTTGAATGTAAAGAAATATTTATTTTATTTTATCAGGAATAAAAAAATACAAATAATCATGAATAATACAAATTTCAGTCTTTACAGTACTGTATTTTCTTCTGTCAGTTGAAAATTAAGGGGCGGTGGATAATCATGGAAGAATGAAAAATACAAATAATCATGGATAATGCAAATTTATAATAAAAACAGTGATACCAGTAATACACATTTTCAGTCTCTCTTCTTCGTCATGGCCACATTGCATTCTGTAGTTCATTGAGAGGGGGGGGGGGGGGGGTTGTGTAAATCATGACTGTGGATACATTATACACACAGTTCACACAATTTCCACATGATAACCTCCCCCCGCCCATCTTTTTTAGTGCAGATCTCTATGAAAAGGAAAGAAAAAATTAGTGCAGTTAAGTGCATATACTGTACTGGCATTGTGTACAGTATAACTACTCCATATTGGACTATGCAGTTACTACTGTCAAACTACTGTATACTGGAACTCATTATACCTTAGACTACTGTATAACTACTTGTAGCCAGGTACCCTCCGGTTTCCCCCCCCCCCCGTGCTCCCGGTTTCCCCCCCCCCCCCCCCCCCGTGCTCCCGGTTTCCCCCCCCTCTCCTTACCATCAGAGATGTGCGGCAGAGTGACTGAGTCGCGGGCGGTTCCCTCCGCAGGGCGCAGCCATGTTGGTGTATGCATGCGCAGCGAGGTTGCGCATGAGCAGGGCAACTCAGCGGCAGCCATTAGAGGGAGAGCATGAGGCTCCATGAGGCTCCCTATGTTAAAGGCTGCATTAGAACTACAATCCCCATGATGCTCAGGGGCAGTGACACCAGGGAGCCAGTAGGGCTGCAGGATTCTGCTGAATAGCAGGAAAGACTATTGCATGCTGGAACAGGAAGCAGTCAGTGAACACCAGGAGCCTGAAGCTGCAGGTTAAATCCAAAGAGCAGTGCTCCAAGTATTAGGCCAGAATGTTAAACCCCAGGGCCCAGTTAATTCCCTGAGTCACTGTAGAGAAGTAACTGTATTGTGTAGGGAACTGCCTTAAGACAGGGACTCCTTCACTGTACTCCTAGTGAGAAAGAGATTGCAGGACAGAGCCTGGCTGTCAGCACAGTGTGTAGCAGGAAGAGACTCTGATTGCATAACAGAGACTGTTTGCAAAGGGATAATCCGGCTGGGAATCCCTCCCCTGTGGAGTCAGCGTGTGCATTAATTTCTGCAGAGAGCAGTGCAGTGCTACGTGGGATCACGTTGCGATATTGCAGACTCCTCAAGGATTCTCCTGGTTAGGACCATAACCAGGAAGGTATTATATTAAAGTGCACCAACGGGCCCCAATACAGGGAAGCGCTGGCCCTCACACACACACTCCAATCTATCGCTGGTGGACACTAAGAGGTTAAGTGACCTGGTACATTGGTACACCAAGGACTAGGGTGATATAAAGACTGACGCTAAAGTGGTGCAACCATTTACATGTGTGGGGTGATGTGATGATATTCATGCTGGGGAATGTCATGCTGTTTATGTATGAAACGTTATGCAGAGGTTATTATTATTATGTTAAGTAAATACTGTTTTAGCCAACTGTGTGTGGTTACTGCATATGTTGGTTCTGATAAGGAAACACTCCCACCATGTTGGGATCCCTCATCAGTGGAGGCGCTGCACCCAGTGTAAGTATACCCCAGGCTCCCAGTGGCGGAGGCTCAGGCCTCTTGTTAACCACACAGGTGACAGCAGCATCAGTAGATATCGTACCCCAGGGGTACAAGGGCTAGATTTGGAGGCACTGCTGAGAGTCAGACCTGGGATGCCCGAACTCAGTGAAAATGTCGTTAGGTTACACGTTACCTTCCCGCCAAGAGGTGTACACGTGGGCGGTAAAAAGGCAAGTCCCGCCCTCACAAACCCTTGCTGTAGGACAAGTTCCCGCCAATGCCTCATCCTATTAACTATGTTTAATCCTAATGCAGTATCCAGGCTTAGAAGATGCCAGAATCTTGGGTCGCCGCTCTGACCCAGACAGGTCATGGTGCACCGTATTAATCACTGGGGGATGTGAATTGTCGCCAGAGCAAGGCCCGTCCAACTTGCGGTTCCCCGGGGCCCTCAGCTCAGGGTGTCCTGTTATATATCCTGAAATGCTGATAAAACTCGAACCCTGTAGCCCCATTACAGACATGCTAGAGACTAGTATGTGCATGTCCCTGTCCCCACCTGAAAGTATATGCGGGGATGAGGCCAGTGTATTATCCTGTGCTAATTGTCGCTCAAGCAGACGGCACTCCAGCCCCAACCTCAGCCCCAGTAGAATGGGAGAAATCCAATTACTAGCCCAGGCCATACAACAACTGGGTGGGCCCAAGCACGAATCCCCCTCCCCTCAGCCATATCGCAAGTTAAAGCTCTTTTCAGGGGTAAAACCTACCCCCACCGGTGAAGAGGCTTTTGATGTTTGGAAGGAATATGCTTCACAGGTACTGGAAGAGTGGACCTGTCCTGATGAGGTGAAAAGACAACGAATCATGGAGTGCCTGCGCCCGCCTGCGTCCACTACCATCAAGATGTATAAAGATCAGCATACTGAGGTTACCACACATCAGATGATGGAGTCTCTTACCCGAGCATACGGTAAGGAAGATGATGTGAGTGAGTTATGGACTAAGAATTACAATCTCCGCCAGAAAGAGGGGGAAGACCTATCAGAGTTCATACAACGGATCCAATTGCTCTTGTGGGATCTATGTTCCCGCCAAGTCATCAAGGCCTCAGAAGTGAATGAGTTTAGGCGCACTCAATTCCTGCGGGGAGCCATACCCACTCACCATATCGTAGTAATGATCAGATGCGTGCTACGGAAGGGGGACCCCCCTACTCTAGAAGACCTACTGGATGAGGTGAAGAGTCATGAGGCCTATACTAGGTTGCATACGCCCAAGAAGGCCAAAGACCCTCGCAAGGATGAGACCAAGGAAGCAACAGTGCCCAAAGCAAAGGGAAGCAAGAGCGGTAAAGATACGGCCACCCCGGAGGTGCCTGGGTCCGCTCCCAGGTCACCTGACAGTCCGGGTCCCCGCCCAGACTTCCATTGCTTCAACTGTGGCGAGAAGGGCCATCTTGCAAGGAGCTGTTCACACCCCAAGAGACCCACTAAGGCCCAGACCTACACCGTAACAGTCCGGAAGGCAATATCGTCCTTATCAACCGTACCCGAGGATGTTGCTGAAGAGTCGGGGAGGCCTCCCATAGAGGAGACGCCCCAACCAGATGCCTACTGCCGAGTAGGGCCCACCGCTGTAATAAGAGTCTTCATGGAGGGGATCTACTCCAGCACTTCTGGACACTGGGTCACAAGTGACCATCATCTACCGTCCATTCTACGACCAGCACCTCAGCCATCTTCCTTTGCAGTCAGCCGAAAAGATGAAGTTGTGGGGGCTGAGTAAAGATGATTACCCCATAGATGGAATAGTGGCGGTCAAGCTGGATATCTTGCAGTTGAACACTAACAAGTCACATCCCATGCTGGTGGAAGCCTTGGTCTGCCCGGAGGCTCGAGAACATCCCAGTGCCCCCATCATATTTGCACGAATGCAGATATTGTGAGGTCGGTGATTCGCTCATTCCTGCAGGAAGCCGGCGAGCTACCATTGTCATCCCTGAATATAGCCCCTGGCCTACGGGAAGAATGCTATAGGGTAGCGTATGAAGAAGAGTATGGTGAAATCTTTAATCAAGAGCGAGGGTTATTGGAGATTCCACTAGGGGGAGTGAGGCATGTGACCGCACTGATCAAGTACCCCAGTCGGCACAAAAACGACAGATACGTTTCGCTGGAGACTCTTCCCGAGTCGGAGAGTCATTGGGGATACCGAATAATACCTGAAGTACGGGATTGGCCATCTAATGTCCCCAGGAAGATTACCGTGTCTATCCAGAACATGTCTCTACATACCATGCCGCTTGAAGTAGGACAAAGGCTGGGTAGAATTTATCCTGTGGATCCTGTGGACGACACAGTGACCGTTCACACTGCCCGTGTGGGAGAAGAGCCCTTGGCACTACAATTCGACTTCGGAGAGTCTCCCCTGGAGGAAGAATGGAAGGAAAAGCTACATGCTCAGTTGAGAGAAAGAGACATGATGTGTTTTCTACTAGTGAGATGGACGTGGGATGCAGCAGAAGCGCTCAACACACGATTCGTCTGAATGATGACACGCCGTTTAGGGAAAGGTCTCGCCGTATAGCTCCCAGAGATGTGGAGGATGTGCGTGGTGTCCTGAATGAGATGGAAATGGCCGGTATAGTGACTGAATCTCGAAGTCCCTATGCCTCACCGATTGTGGTGGTACGAAAGAAAAATGGGCCTGTTCGATTGTGCGTGGACTACAGAACATTGAACAGACGTACTGTGCCTGACCAATACACGCTACCACGAATAGAGGAGATCCTCAGCGCACTGTCCGGAAGCCAGTGGTTTAGAGTGTTGGACCTTCGATCTGGGTATTACCAGGTTCCAATGAGCCCAGCTGATCAAGAGAAGACGGCGTTTGTCTGTCCTCTGGGATTTTATCAGTTCACCCGGATGCCCCAAGGTATCTGCGGTGCTCCGGCCACTTAACAACGGCTTATGGAGAAGACGATTGGAGATATGTGTCCTCGTGAGTGTCTGGTCTACCTATACGACATAATTGTGTTCGGAACCACACTTGAAGAACATGAGACTAGGCTGATGAAAGTGCTGGATCGCTTAGGGAAAGAAGGCCTGAAGCTCTCCTTGGATAAGTGCCGCTTCTGTCGAACATCGGTCACTTATGTGGGTCATACAGTGTCTGCAGATGGAGTGGCCACCGGCCCGGCCAAGGTGAAGACGGTGGTGAATTGGCCAAGACCAGAGAATGTGATGGAGCTGAGGTAATTTCTCGGGTTCTGTGGATACTACAGACGGTTTGTGGACGGATACTCCAAGAAGGCGGCTGTGCTGAACAATCTGCTGAAGGTCTATCCAGAGGAACCCAAGCAGAAGAAGACCACCCCAAAGACCCCCTTCGGGGATCGGTGGACGTCTGCTTGTGAAGAAGCATTTAAGGGGCTGAAGAATAGTCTAATAGAGGCTCCCGTTCTAGCCTATGCTGACCCGGAGAAGCCTTACATTCTGCACGTGGATGCCAGCCTCAATGGATTGGGAGCTGTGCTGCACCAGAAGTACCCCACTGGGCTTCGTCCTGTGGCATATGCAAGTAGAAGTTTGACTCCCAGTGAAAAGAACTATCCAGTTCAAAAATTGGAGTTCCTCGCCCTCAAATGGGCCATATCTGACAAACTACATGACTACCTATATGGGGTCACCTTCGAGGTCCGAACAGACAACAATCCGCTGACCTATGTACAAACCACGGCCAAGTTAGATGCGACCGGTCATAGATGGTTGGCCACCCTCGCCAATTACCAGTTTTCTTTGAAATATAAGCCTGGACCTCTCAATATAGGGGCTGATGCTCTATCTAGGAGATCGGGACTGGGTGAGACCACCGACGATGGTCCTTGGGAAGAAATTCCAGGGCCAGGAATGAGAGCTATGTGTTCCACTGCTGCTATTGTAAACGATCGAGTGGCATTCTCCGAGCTACGAGTAGCGGATTCTTTAGGGTGTCGACCTCAAGCCCTTCCAGAAGCTTACTGCCACCCCGATGGCATGGGTCTAACCCAAGACGTTATCTTCACGGTGAAGGAACTGGTACTAGCACAGACACATGATCCTGCGGCTAAGGCTGTCCGAGAGGCTCTACACAAAAATGACTCGTCTCTGGTGAAACGGGCTCCTCCCGATGATGTGAGCCTCCTCATGAGAGAGTGGGATAAGTTTGAGATGGATAACGGCCTACTCTATAGGGTTGTTCAATTCCACAATCATCCTGACCGTCGACAACTATTTCTACCCCGGCGTATGCAAGGTCTCGTTTTAAGATCACTACATGATGATCATGGACATTTGGGGGTGGATAAGACCTTGGGTTTAGTGCGAGACCGGTTCTTCTGGCCTAGAATGCGGGAGTCAATTGAACAACACTGCAGGAAATGTCTACGGTGCATTCATAAGAAGACACTTCCCACCCGTGCTGCCCCAATGGGCCATCTCAAAAGCTCTGGGCCTATGGATTTAGTTTGTATGGACGTTTTATGCATAGAGCCAGATTCAAAGGGTATAGGAAATGTGCTAGTAGTGACAGATCACTACACTCGATACGCTCAAGCCTTTCCCACGAAGGACCAGAAGGCTACCACAGTGGCTAAAGTGCTGTGGGAGAAGTATTTTGTGCATTATGGTCTGCCCAGCAGGATGCACTAAGACCACGGACGGGATTTTGAGAGCAAGCTGATCAAAGAGTTGCTAACACTGTTGAATATTCAGAAGTCAAGGACTACTCCCTACCATCCAGAGGGAGATGCGCTCCCTGAAAGATTTAATCGGACATTGCTGGACATGCTAGGCACTCTGAAAGATTTCCAAAAAGGAGAATGGAGTAAACATGTTGAGGCCTTGATGCATGCCTACAATTGCACTCGGCACGAGTCCACATGGTACACCCCATACTTCATGATGTTCGGGAGAGAAGCCAGGCTGCCAATCGACATCCGCCTACGGGTATCTACCGACGGGGTACCCAACATGGCTCATTATCGATATGTGCAGAGACTCCAGGACAGTCTGCACTGTGCCTATCAGTTAGCCGAAAGAGCCACCGCTAGACTGAATGCCAATAATAAAAGAAGGTACGACCACAAAGTACGCTATAGAGAGCTCCAACCGGGAGATGCAGTTCTCCTACACAACTTAGGGATTCCCGGCAAGCACAAGTTAGCTGATCGCTGGAGAGAGGGGCCTTTTCAAGTAGAGTACCAAATGCCGGGCCTCCCTGTTTATTGCATATGTGACGTGAATGGCAGGGTAAACGTCTGGCACCGAAACCACTTGTTACCTATCCCACAACTGGGAGAAAGTGAACCCGAAACAGAAATAAACGACAGTGAGCCTGAAGAGTCTACCGAGAATTCAGGGCCCACAGATGAAACAATTCAAGATCCTTTGGAGGGAACATCCAACAGAGATTGGTGGGCACCTCCCAAAGGAGCAATGGGTAATGGGCCTGCTATTCAAGTACCTTCATCAGGATTTCACCAAGTAACCAACCGTTAGATCCTACCACTCCGAGTTTTGTGCCTCAAAGAGACAATGTTCAGTTACAAAGAGACTTTCCCCAAACTGGTTCACCCTCTGACAGGGAGTCTAGGCCTCAAGCCTACGATGGTCTCTCTCAAGATGAAGAAATGGAGACTGAGACTCGCAGGAGCCAGCGAGTGAGACGCCCTCCCACTAGAGTGGCTTATGATTCATTAGGGGCACCTCACTATGAGTCTCAGCAGCAAGCTAAAGCCAAGCTAGCCTCAGTTATAAATATGTTTGTTGAACTGTACAATCTCGTTTAGAGTAATCGTTAAGTTGTATTTTAACACTGTATTTTTATTATATAATATTGTTATGCATGGGTTAGTTCAAGCGGGGACGTTGATGTTTTCACCAGGAGGAGGATGTAGCGATGTACCCTCCGGTTTCCCCGCCCCCCGTGCTCCCGGTTTCCCCCCCCCTCTCCTTACCATCAGAGATGTGCGGCAGAGTGACTGAGTCGTGGGCGGTTCCCTCCGCAGGGCGCCGCCATGTTGGTGTATGCACGCGCAGCGAGGTTGCGCATGAGCAGGGCAACTCAGCGGCAGCCATTAGAGGGAGAGCATGAGGCTCCATGAGGCTCCCTATGTTAAAGGCTGCATTAGAACTACAATCCCCATGATGCTCAGGGGCAGTGACACCACCTGACACCAGGGAGCCAGTAGGGCTGCAGGATTCTGCTGAATAGCAGGAAAGACTATTGCATGCTGGAACAGGAAGCAGTCAGTGAAGACCAGGAGCCTGAAGCTGCAGGTTAAATCCAAAGAGCAGTGCTCCAAGTATTAGGCCAGAATGTTAAACCCCAGGGCCCAGTTAATTCCCTGAGTCACTGTAGAGTAGTAACTGTATTGTGTAGGGAACTGCCTTAAGACAGGGACTCCTTCACTGTACTCCTAGTGAGAAAGAGATTGCAGGACAGAGCCTGGCTGTCAGCACAGTGTGTAGCAGGAAGAGACTCTGATTGCATAACAGAGACTGTTTGCAAAGGGATAATCCGGCTGGGAATCCCTCCCCTGTGGAGTCAGCGTGTGCATTAATTTCTGCAGAGAGCAGTGCAGTGCTACGTGGGATCACGTTGCGATATTGCAGACTCCTCAAGGATTCTCCTGGTTAGGACCATAACCAGGAAGGTATTATATTAAAGTGCACCAACGGGCCCCAACACAGGGAAGCGCTGTCCCTCACACACACACCCCAATCTATCGCTGGTGGACACTAAGAGGTTAAGTGACCTGGTACACTGGCGACACACTTTATCGCAGTGCGGCCAGATCCGCAAGCCGGGAGATTTCCCGGCTTGCTAGTGGCCGCCCCTCGGCGTGCCGCGCGTCATAGACGCGCGGTCACGCGTCTTCGGGAGCCTGCGCCCCCTGCACGCGCGTCCAGGGCTCCCCGAGGGAGCCCTGGTGTCCCGCGATCGCGGGACAGCGGCAGGGGGTTCCGGGGGACCCGGCGGACCCGGCAGCGGTAGGGAGAGCACCCCGATCGGAGGGCGCTCTTCCGCTGCTTCGGCGCGCGCCCGTCACACTCGGGCGCGCGCCAGGCTACTGCTGCGGCACAGAACGGGCAAATGCTCGAATAAACTGTGCCGCAGCAGTACATTGGTACACCAAGGACTAGGGTGATATAAAGACTGACGCTAAAGTGGTGCAACCATTTACATGTGTGGGGTGATGTGATGATATTCATGCTGGGGAATGTCATGCTGTTTATGTATGAAACGTTATGCAGAGGTTATTATTATTATTATGCTAAGTAAATACTGTTTTATCCAACTGTGTGTGGTTACTGCATATGCTGGTTCTGATAAGGGAACACTCCCACCAAGTTGGGATCCCTCATCAGTGGAGGCGCTGCACCCAGTGTAAGTATACCCCAGGCTCCCAGTGGCGGAGGCTCAGGCCTCTTGTTAACCTCACAGGTGACAGCAGCATCAGTAGATATCGTACCCCAGGGGTACAAGGGCTACATACTGTAAAATACTTCATAACAGGAAAAGGTTAAGTGCATACTGTATACTGTAGAACAATCTGTGCCATACTTACCTGTATCATACTGTACCATACTGCCTTCCTGATGCATGCCCATTAAGCTGTATCACACTGGGCAACACATTCGCAATATGGTCGATATATTTATTACATCGTTCGACGGTGAGTACATTGTTCCAAAAACTCAGTATGCAATTCGCCAAATCATCCTTTTTGGAGGGTTTCACAACTTTTTGGATATGATCCTTCAGCTGATGCCAGACCATTTTGATTGGATTGAAGTCTGGCGATCTGTCATTGGAGGGGGGAAAAGGAGAATTAGTTAAAGAGATACACAGTAAACAGTGGGGAAAAATGAGACATGGTTACTGTACTTCACCCAGTTGATACCGCAGTCAAGAATATGCGCAAATGACGCAGTGGGCTTGGGATCGTTGTCCTGGTAGAAACTGTGGCCATCTGGGAATTCATGTGTGATGTATTGCACAATCTCAGGTACTATTTGCTCTTGAAAAAAAACTTTATTCGTGATTCCTGTAACAAGAAAAGAAAAGTGCTCAAAATAATGCACACTACAGTAGTACAGTACAGTGCATAAGGCTACAGCATGTGACTTTGTGCATTATTTTACTATCAAAGATGACGATGCATCCTGGTCCACGCCTACAGATGGCACCCCACACATGCATCTTCACTGGGTGTTTTGAACGCGGCTTCATAGATATGCGTCCTATTTTCTGGAGTGCAGAGGTGACAAATCCTTCCAGCGATACATTAGACTCGTCAGTAAACATGCAATCCTGAAAATTTCGCCACTGTCGATCCATGCCTGTGCCTGGACCACTCTCTTGATCTTGTTGATGTCCCTTATCATAGGGTACGCTCTGTAATGACAAGGAATAATTTTATATGTACAGTACAGTTTCTTAAACCACACTTTTACCTCGTGTACTGTCCAGTTCTAACCTCACACGTCCATATTTCCATCCAATTCTGCATCTCATCTTCTTGATGCTGGTCTCAGATGCGGCTATATTGTGAGTGTTCTGCAGAGTGTGCAGGAAAGTCAATCCGCGCTCATGCTTCCTAGAAGAAATCTTGTAGTAGATCCACTCTCCCCTCTTGCTGCTAACTTCCGTGGGAATACTCCGACGTCAGAAGGTAATGAAAGAGACACAGAAGTGCACCAAGGGTTAAGAGGATGTATTAAGCATTAAGTAAAATAAAACATAAAAACTTACACATCATAATAAAATTCCAGTAGTGGTCAGAAAATGGGTGGGGAATCCAGGAGGTTGTGTAGGCACAGGAGGTGTTGCCTGGTCTTTGCAGTTAAGTCCCGCGCGCTGGGGCTGACTTGCCCGGCAGTGCTCAGGTCTTTCTTCCGGGTTGCAGCTGATGCAGGACTCGGATTGAGCTGTCCTCTGGTTTCCTGTATGTTCCACTCGAGCAGGTAAAAGCAGCTCAAAACAGTTCAAAGTTTTGTTGGAGACTGGGAGTGGTGCAACCAAACATCTGGACACCAACAATTACTGTATTCACTCCGCAACGCGTTTCACACTAGTTCGTGCTTCATCAGGTTGGTTCATACTGCCTGATGAAGCACGAACTAGTGTGAAACGCGTTGCGGAGTGAATACAGTAATTGTTGGTGTCCAGATGTTTGGTTGCACCACTCCCCGTTCTGCAGAGTGTCTTTGACCCTTGTTGCACTCTTCTCATCATTATCTTCACTTATTTGGTCAATCAGAAGAGTTGTCTCCTTACAGTGTAAAGAAAAAACAACAATACGTTACAGTAGGCCACAAGTACAGAACATAATTTATGCTCAGGCCTACAGTATGGCTAAATATATATAATACTGTATACTGTAGTTATATAAATATACAGCGATATAAATAATAGATATATATATATACAGTAATATAGTTATATAAATATACAGCGATAACAATTATAATAGATATATAATATAGTTATATAATTATACAGCGATAAGAACAATTATAATCTAATATTACTGGTACTTTATGTGTGTGTGTCATGCTGTTTACAGTAAACGTGTCAGGAATCGGTGTTCTCCTCGCTTCCCACACAGAGCACCACCTCTCCGCAGGGAGCCCCTGGATCCACAAAACAATCCTGCCTTACCGTCCTCCACGGCTCCTCGCCCCTGCCGCCGTCGCGGGATCACTCCCCTCGGCAATTCCTCTGCTCAGCGCCGGGCGCGCCCACGCCCTCCTGCACGCACACCTACACGCACGCCAGCCTCAGACGTTATGTGAATGCATTCCCAGCTTACAGAGCACACGCCTAACAGAGCACTTTTAACCACTGCTCCTGCAGTGAGGCGTCGCCCCCAAGCATCACACAGTTCTATGCAAGTCAATGATTACACTCAGCTGAGCTGTAACACCTCCCTCCTATCAGGGAGGACTCCTTGCAGTCCACCAGGCCTGCCCCCTTTTCCCATTGGCCTGCCCAGCTTTATTATGCCTGTGCTTCCCATCACTCGTCGCTCGACATAGTTCTGTATGGAAGCATTTGACTACTCTCTCAGTGACTCCTCAGGTATTGACGCGGATTGGACGACTACCCCCTCTGGCTCTCGACTTCGGCTCTACTTGGACTTCGTGACTTCTGGCATCCCTGTAACACGGCTTATACCTTCGGTCATCCGCAACTCTCCTATCCCTGATCTTGGCAACGGCAAATACTACTCCTCCTCTACTACCGGTACCGGCAAGTATTGTCTTCATTACTATACCTGGCCTGGCAACACTAACACCACACTCCGGACGCATTCCCTTTGCTGCGGGTGCGTGTATCCCTATGTCCCACCTCAGCACAGGGGACGGGTCTGGTCTGCGGGCAGCCCCGGGTAACAAAACGGTAAACTGTGTACTGAAATGGGGGGTTGCGATATATATATATATATATATATATATAAGTTATATAAATATATATATATAGTTATATAAATATACAGCGATAACAATTATAATATAATATTACTGGTACTTTGTGTGTGTCATACTGTTTACAGTAAACAGAAATGGGGGTTTGTGAGTGCGTGAGTCATAATGAGTAATAATGAAGTGAGTGATAATTAAGGAAAAAGGTGCAACTCATTTTGAAATACTGTAGAAATAGAATTGATTATAAGAATGTATACAATACAGTATATCTAATAATTGTACACCTTGATAAAGTCCTGCGGGACGAAACGCGTTGGTGTGGTTGCTGTATACACCCATGTGTGAGTTTATATAAATAAATAACCCTCGATTTTATTTTCGAGTTTGCCCTATATTTTTTCAAACCACTATCCAGTTGCAGTGCATCCTTTGCTTCCTTCCATTTCTACTGTTCTACGACATCAGGAGTGCGCGCAAAGGAACCTTCACTTGGCTTTGGCATCCTGGATTCCAGCTCACCCCCAAGGCAGATAATGGGCATTAGCCCTCATTTTATTACCTGTTATATCCATGGGGTGCTTATGCTAATTTGGTGGGATGTGCAATATGGACCATATATGCTGTAGTCAGGCAGACTGACCGCTAGGTCTTTATTTTTGCCTCCCTGCATAGGATGAAGCTTTATATATGAGCCTAAGGACTATATACAGTGTTCCTTTTCTGGACTTATGTTCTTAAATACAAAGATGTTTGTGTACACACACAGTATTTGAGCATCGCTCTATCAACCTCTCTACTAAATAGAGTCAGCCCCACCTCTCATGATGTCAGCAGGACCTCCCCTCTGTCTCATGCCTGCAGCAGAGTCAGGGGCCTGCATCTATCACTCAAGGCAGGGCGTGAAGGGTGAAAACCCATGATTACTACTGGCGCCTGCCCTTAACAGGACTTACCACAGTTGGAGAAAGATATATATAGCCCGTTCTGTTTACAGGGGGCTACACTCTCCCTCTGGTGGAATCCAATGGTCCCCACTTGGACCTAACTTTAGCAGTACCATCCTGCGGTGAACAACCTGGGAAACAAAACACATATCATGCAGTTTGGTAGTCATAACATATGCTCCCATGAGGTAGTAATACAAAACACCGGTTACTCCCAACGTGGAGAACCCTAATGGTAATGCTTCGGATCAGGTTTCCTTACTTTTCTGCCATTGTAATGGTCACAAAGAAGGACTGTACCGACCCATGCTCTGGCCGATATATTACGCTGTGCATGTATATGCACCGTCCTATACTCCAGATCCATACCAACTCACTGATCCTGTCCTCATTATGGTAACCTGCCTTACCAAACTTTGTTCGCAGATATTATCGTACGGCTTCTCGGAGCCAACTATCTCTGCTCTCCTCTATTTCCCTCATTATGGGCTCAGGCACATAAGGGTATTCGTATCCATGGGACTGCCTATACCTAGCCACTATGGCTCTGTCAGCTCGGCTCAACTTAGTGAGCTTACGGTGACCCGCCCTGCTTGGCAGTACCCAAAACTCTGGTTCTATAGGAGCAATCTCGTCATACAATATACTGGGGCCCTTGGGCTGAATGAGTTTCTGCTTTATCTCTCGGTACCTGTGATCTATCTCGTCCTCCACCTCCTGGGGAGTAAAGGCACCTGCCGCCCACCAATAATCAACTATGTTGTTCTTAATGAGCAGGAACCGCGTATGGTCCATACCTTCGTGGTACCCAGTGAACAGGGGTGCCCACCACTTGTCACGGTGCTCGTACTCTGTGGAATGGCTAGTGTTCTCTACCTCTGACTCTGCTTGGGACGAGACACCGGACGTCCCCGCCTCTGTAGAGCGTGAGCAATCTCTCCTCCCTTTGGCGTTGATGTAAATGGTAGAGTTCATCTTGTGAACCACCTTACTGACAGACCCAGCCTCTGCTGGAGTGTGGGACCCTCGAGCTCTCCCTCTAGCTGTAGGAGAAAACGGCACAGGGTTAGGCACACGTATCACATTGGCATATGGTATTTCCCCATCAGACCCCTCATCGCTCAATTCCCAGTCCCGACAATCTCTGGAATATTTGGGGTACTTGCTCAATTTATCCCCGCTAGGTCCCGGTGATAACACTCGTGATGGGGCAGGGGCAGTGGCTGGGGCGATGGAGCTAGGGGTTGGGGCAGAGGCAATGTTCAAGTCAGTGTCCAGCAAGCGTGTAATACCGTGACCAAGGGACGCTTTCTTGGGTGCTTTCTCCGCCATACTTCACGCTTCTCTGGAGGGGCCTCGGCTCTTCAGGGTGGCCATTGCAGTGGCCATGGCTACTCTCCGTGGGGAGAACAGTGCTCCCGGGCCTCTCTTCCCGTCGGGCCCGGAAGTGACGTCATCGCCGGTGCCTGCGGAATCTCCATCCGCTCCATGGTCACGCACCGGAAGTGCGTCGAGGACCGGAAGGGGCGGTGGTAGAGCATCCGTTTCGCGGACGGACAAGTAGGCTGCAAGCCTCTCCTTCTCGTCCTCCGCGGTTGCTGTCTTCGCCTGGTGGGAGTAAGGGGGTGGTGGAGTCTCCTTACCGCTCCGCTGCTGTTGGGTGATCTTGGGTTCCTCTGGAGTCATCTCGGACGCCATCTCCGCCGCACTGGGAGTCACCATGGCCGTGGGATATCTACGGGCCTCAGGCCGCACCAGTGCTCGCCGTCGGAAGGTGTCCGGACTCGTCTGCTCCTCTTTGTTACCGCTGGGGTGGTTCGCCGGTAGGCGCATCGCCACCGATGGTACGCCAACCTCTTCCTCCGAGGATATCATGATCGGATCCTCCACAAGGGAGTCACTGGGTTCTTCTGCGATACAACCACTGCGGTCGCGCTCTTCTTCGCCGACAGTTCGCTCAGCTCCGTAGCTGGCTGGGCCTTGGTTCTTCCCACATGGTTGAAACGGGGAACTATGGCAGCCTTGTCTTTCATCTCCGCCACCTCCGTTAGTGTTCCCGGAGAGGCACCCCGCGGGGTCTCGATCAGTGGCCATGGCTCATTAGGCCACAGGTATCCCACAGTGGACGCACAGGCACCGGAGGTACTCGTGGCCCTCCACCTCCACTACCAGTAAGCCTCCTGGTAGCTGGTAGATCGTGGTGCTCATTTCGGACATTTTTAGCTCAGGGGTCAAACAGTTCAGTGTTTCAGCTCCTTGCTCCTCGAATGCCAGGCAGAAGTGACGCTCTTCGCTCTCTCTTCCTGTCCCTCCCTTTGCTGGGGAGGACGCTTCTGATTGGTTCTCCTTGTGCCCCCTCCCTCTGGTGGAATCCAGAGGCGGGGCCCTCCTTCTTTCAGTGTGACATGGCCTGGTTTGTGGGCCAGTCACAGCACAGGTGGGTGGGCATTCGGCTTTTGCGCCACTCCGCTCCTCTTGCAGGGGATCTGAGTTTAACACCAAACCCTTGCACATTTCCCACCACATTTCTCGTACAGTCTCTTTGCACGATTCACGTGCGCGCTCCAGGATTGGCGGGAAACACCATTTTAGTTCTTCTTTGCTCCGCGGAGCACATGTAGTGACGGCCGCCATCTTCGATGAGCCCACCACATGTAAATGTGCACTACTCTGTGTCTAGGGTGTAACACGTTCCTAGATGCTGACTGTACTCACTGACACTTTCTAATACTCTCTGCATGCTTTCTGTGTTGCTCACTAGTATGAGGTGGCATACCCCAGGCTAGGCAGAACTCCTTCCCTGTGCACTGTACTCGGTGACTGTTCCGGCAAGTGCTCTGTGGTGTGATTTATGTCGGTGCTAGCTAGTGTACCGGGCATCTCCCTAAGTACGGGCGTCCCTACTTTTGGCCACTCATAGTGCGGGCCCTGGGCCATGGTCCCTGGACACGTTAGCAGGCTAACCCCCCCAGTTGCCTCACACTATCTGCCTCAAGGTACTAGGACAGCTATAGCTATGCACCCATCTTACGCCACACTCTTAGGGCACCCAGGGCGTACTGTGTGGGAGCGGAGGTCCACGCTCCCCTGACTACCCCCGGTATGGCATGCCCTACTTTCTTTAGCACTTGCACGGAGTGCACATCACCCTTCCCGCTGTGCTTCGCTGTAAGCCTGTCCTGTTCTGGATCTCAGCAGCTCGCCTCCAAATGTAACCCATATTCACCCCCCCCCCAGACACAGATGCTATATCTAGGGTGTGTGAGGGCTGGCTACATGTGCTTGAGTGGTGCGTACCTGCCGGTAACAGGAGGGCCTGAGCTTCCCACAATGATGTTGTGGACACAGGACCAGGCTTCTGGGGTAGTTGCCTCATTCCTTAGTGGTGGTGCAGCGCCTCCATCCTCTATAACTTCCCAGGGATATGGGGTAGGACCCTTATAGAAGAAATAACCCTGGTCCCAGGGTGGATGCTCCAGAATCACACACAGTCTCTGGTAAAATCAGCAATGTCTCTTTATTGTCTCTAGCTCGCACACAGCAGCCTTGGCAGCACGCAGCATCAGCAGCACACAAGGCACTCCAAAGGTGTACAGGCCTTCTCCTCTCCTTTCCTCCAAGATGCACTCCGACAGGATGGTCTGTGAGGGGCCTCAATACCCCAATGCCCACCTCAGAGGATATCCTCTGGGTGGGGGTAGATCTTCCCCATCACCCCCGCATCAGGGTGAGGGGAATTGGTCCACTGGAGCTCTGCTCACTCTCCAACTAATAGGCCAGCGTTCTCTCTCTCTCTCCTGCTCCCAGGACAGAGCTCGACCTACTCCTCTCCTCCAACTCCCAGGTCAGACTCGAACTCCACTTCGAACTAACTGTCACTCACAGGAACTGGCTACTAAATAGTCAGCCCCACCTCTCATGATGTCAGCAGGACCTCCCCTCTGTCTCATGCATGCAGCAGAGTCAGGGGCCTGCATCTATCACTCAAGGCAGGGCGTGAAGGGGGAAAACCCATGATTACTACTGGCGCCTGCCCTTAACAGGACTTACCACAATAGGAGAAAGATATATATAGCCCGTGCTGTTTACAGGGGGCTACATAACCAATAAAAAGTGCTATTGCAGTACTGCATGGTAAAGAAAACATATTCAAAATACTTTACTTACACGGTAGTTACCGTTGGTGTCCTCGTGACTTTTTTGGTCTTACCGTGTGCATGATAGCTCACGGTGGCTGCTGGTACAACAAGGCCAGAAGTACTTAACCAGCGTTGAATATCTGAAATTCGTTGTCCTCTCGTGTACATATCCTTTATTCTCTTGCTGAGATCCTTAGAAATCTTTTTAACAGGCATCGCTGCATGTAGAAAGAAATACAAGCACAAGAATGTACACTGGCGACACACTTTATTCGAGCTCGGCTAGTCCCACGAATTCGGGTATACCCGGGTGTATTGAGGTTTGTGACTGTTTTCTGCCCGAATGCATTGAGTTATTTTCCGGCAGGGATTGAAGCATTTTATTCCCGTTGGCTGCAATACTGCACAGTACATATATATATACTGCATTACAATTCATGAATTTATGCCATCTGGTAGACACGCGAAGCATTGCAGCCTATTAAATCCTAATCATTATCATTTAACAGATCAGCCGCCCATCAGCCAGGCATGAACCCAGGCTGGGAAGGCAAATGCAACGGGGCTTGTCAGAGGTGAGGAGTGGCGCATTCCAGGTATCTGCCAGGTACAAACTGGGTATTTGCTCGAATAAAGTGTGTCGGTGCAGTATACTCGATGTTGAGTCTGAGTATTCAATGTGCAGTGAATCAACAAAATGGATGGTGTATTTATACGTTAATGAGTCACATTAGAGTACACCCACTTTTAACACCTGCACCCCAAACACAATAGGGACACAGTGTATAAAAGGTCACACAAATTGCATAGCCCACCACACTCTGATCTGTATCTGTACTTGCTCTTGTCCAGTTACTGCATTGTGCTTTATTCCATCGGCATCCATGGATGAACCCCGATCCTATGGACGCAGGAACCCACTCTCTTCTGCCGTGCTGAAAAAGCGAAAGACGGGAGCCTTTTCCAAGCCACAGCCAAAGCGAAAGGCCAAGGCTAATAAAGAAAATCTTCTGACGACTCCAAAGGCTAAGGCTTGTAAGAAGCCTTATTATGTTAAGATGAAATTTGCTGATATATCATTAAAGCAAAACAAATGGAAGCCACTCCATGGAACCCCCAGGACACCTTCTCCTGCAACCCACGCTGCCGCTTCTCTCCAGGGAACCCCTATCTCATCCGCTCCAGCACCCATCCACTCAGATGTCCACAGCACCCCATGCACAACATCCAGCTTGTTAGACCGCATGCTGAATGGGTTAAGTGTCAATATCCCTGAGAACTCTGGTATGCTGGTAAAGATAGATCTTCTTTTAGAGACCATGCTAAATATGGATCAATGGATGGATAAGCGTACGGAGAAGATTGATAAGCGCATGGAGAAGATAGAGACTGACATAGCGGGGATACATAATTTGCTTGGAGTTCCTGCCCATGTATGTCGGCTGCAGGAGCAGGAGGGTGGCATGGATGGGATGGATGGGACCTTCAACTTTCCATCACCAAGCGCACCCCCTTACGCGAAGAATTGCACCCAATTAAATCCGAACCATTATCCTTAAACAGATCAAGCACGGGTGACGGCCGGCATGAATACGGCATGAATGTGGCATGAACGAAAAAATCACCGGAAAATAACCGAGATGTGTTAAAATAAAAGCGGCCGCGGCTGTAAATACCTTATTGGGGAGAGCATGGCCTCTGTAACCACTGTGCCCCCCCCTCGAAAGTCTTGCACCCCCCAGTTTGCGCACCCGATTTAACTAACCTCTGATGTGTAGAGATAAACCAAACTATTAACCAGGTCCCTAAATTAACCTCGCAAATTCACATTATGCCCTACTGTGAACAAATGTGGCAATGCTGACTTTTTAAAAGCGGCTTTTGAGTATACACCTTGGTGGAAAGAGACAACACTGCCTAAGAACGTATACACTGCTCACTCTCTAAGCCTATGTATAAATGTAATTTCTAAGAATACTTACTTTTGACTTACGGAGGCAGCAGGAGATACTTGAATATGCAGTAGATGCCTTGTTATAGCGAAGTGCGGCAATACAGCCAGTAATAGAGATTTGGCCTAAAATCCTATGAAGTAATTAACTATTGATGTGCAGAGACAGGTTAAAATTACTATCTATATCCGCTACAGCCCTATATTCACAGTAAGATTTGACTTGTGAAGTACATCATATATCTATAACGTATGTATGTATATCTTTATTTATATAGCGCCATTAATTTACATAGCGCTTCACAACAGTAATATACACTGGCGACACACTTTATTGAAGTGTGGCCAGTTCCGCAAGCCGGGAGATTTCCCGGCTTGCAAGTGGCATCCCCTCGGCGTGCCGCGCGTCACCGATGCGCGGTCACGCGTCATCGGGTGCCTGCGCCCCCTGCACGCGCGTCCTGGTGTCCCGCGATGTGGGGGTCGGCGGCAGGGGGTTCCGGGGTTCCGGGGGACCCGGCGGACCCGGAGAGGGGGAAGCCGCGATCGGCAGGCCTCTACTCCGCTGCTTCGGCGCGCGCCCGGCACCCTCCGGCGCGCGCCAGGTAACTGCTGCGGCCGAGAACGGGCAAATGCTCGAATAAACTCGGCCGCAGCAGTACATGGCAAACATATAAATGACATAAGGTAAAGTATTTATTATATAAATAATACTAGCTGAGAGACCCGGCGTTGCCCGGGATGTGAATCCCTAATAATTGTTTGGTGGGGGGGTGAATCTTGGATGGGTGGGGAGGGGGTGAATCTTGGGTGGGTGGGGAAGGGGGTGAATCTTGGGTGGGTGGGGAGGGGTGAAGGGTGGGTGGGGGGGTGAAGGGTGGGGGGGCTGAATCTTGAATGGGTGAATCTTGGGTAGGCGTGAATCTTGGGTGGGTGGGGGTGAATCTAGTGTGGGTGGGTGGGGGGTGAATCTTGGGGGGGGGTGAGGTGGGGGGGGTGTGAGCCCCCCCTGACCCAGGCGATCAGTTCCCCCCCTCTCTGTACCCGGTGCTTGTTTCCTGACCCCCCCATCCCTGTTGGTGTTTATCTCCCTCCCCCTTGTCCCCTGCGTGTGTTACCCCCCTCCCTCCAACCTCCCTCTCCACCCCTCCTCGGCGCTCCCGGCGGTCCCAGCTGAGGGGAAAGGAGAGAGAACGGGGCCCACGGGTGGTGAGGAGAAGCGGCGTACGCTCCTTCCACCCCCCCCCCCCCTCTCTGGTGCTCCCGGCGTCCCCCCTGAGGGGAGAGAAAACGGGGCCTGCAGGTGGTGAGAGCTGCGGGTGAGGGCAGGGGTGATGGGGCGGGGGAGCTGGCGGGGAGTTTAGTTGCAGGTGAGAGAGTGTAAGTAGCAGTGGTACGGGAGGGGGGGGTGGTGGTGGCAGTTTGTGTGGTGGGGGTGGCATTTGGGTGTCAGCAGCGGAGGGTGTGCGTGAGGGGGGGTTTGACCGGACGGTGTTGGTGAAGGGGGGGGTGGGAGCGGGGAGGGTTTAGTTTGGGGGGTGTTGGGGGTGTCACGCGGCAGCGCACGTACCTGAGGTGGTGTCTTGTCCGCAGTGGAGGTGAGAGCAGGCAGTGATTGTTCTGAGTGTGGCAGTTGGGTTTGTGAGGTCAGCAAACCACGCAGGACACTGAGGTGTGCGGGGGCGGGGCCGGGCCACGGACCAATCAGATTGGCCAGAGGCTGAGCGACAGACCAAAAGACCAATCAGATTGCCCTGAGGCACAGCAAATATACACGTTTTCTGCAAACAAACAATGTTTTCCTTTTTATAGATATAGATAAGGAAGAGAATGTCCGCGTGATGTGGACAGATCCTACACATTGAAATACTGCACATAGCAGATCAAAGGTCTCGTCAATCTGAGTGTTTCTTATCACTACATATCTGTAGTTCGCCGTTGTTTCGTAGGCATCTATTTCAATTTAATTATCCAATATAATCTAAGTATTAATTACTTCATTATTCATCTCACCCATACTATTATGTAAGGGCATGAGTGCTTTCGTATCTGGGATCTTTTTTTCTGTTCTGTTGTTAACTTGGATTGTCTCTTTAATATCTCACTGACTTTTTCTGTGTTCTTAATTTCCATTTTTAATTGTATTTCCATTTCCTCAAACTCTGGATGTTTATTAAAATATTGTATTTTCATGATCACCCTGGCTGTTGGCACTCTTGGGTTAACTCCCCCTTCAGTCTAGAAGGACAGGAAATTGAAATCTTGCAGGTAAGTCATAAAGGCCCCTCCCTCTACCTGCAGATTAGTCTTTTTCCTGTCCTACAGCTAGTAACAGGTTTTATTGTTTTTTTTTAATGCAGGACTCACCTGACTGCAGCTACTGCAGTCGGCCAGAGTCCTCAGCCTCTCTGCCCTGAAGCTCCGGGTGGCAAGTCGGAGGCCCGTGCGACTGGGCAGCCCCAAGTAGCCGCATTCTAATGCGGGGGTAAAAGCAGCAGGAGCCGTGGGAGGCTCAGTATTGCTGCATTAGCGTCTGGAACGCTGCGGTAGCAGAGCACACGAGGGTGTGGCACGCGCACGGCAAACAGGGGCGCGCAGCACGTGCTCACCAGCGGGGGCATGCGAGAGCACGTGAGAGCCGTGCACATGTGTGGCAATGATGTCATAGCGACGGCGCGACACAGCACAGTGTGTGAAGGAGAATAATCTGTAGCTGCAGCATTGAGCGTTCAGCAGACAGGAGAAGCCAGGTACTGGATTCTGAAGCCAGTATGGAAGTTGGAGGAATTAAAGGGTCGATAACCAAGTCTAGGTGAGTCCTTAGATTAGTGTTCAAATTCCAGAGAGTTGATGTCTTACAAAATAGGAATTATATTTAGTTTTTATTTTGTTTTTTTTAAATATTAGCACTGTGGTTACTCAACTAGGAGAGGGAACTTCTAAGGGTGCAGTAGAGTCCCTGCACCAAAAGAAGAAGGCTGCTACAGAGACCAAGTGGTGTGCAGCGTGTGAAAAGCCAGCTTTGTGTGGACTGCCTTAAAGCAGCAACAGGAGATTCAAGTGAGCAAATGAATACCTTTTTAGTCTGGATGAAGGATGCAGTCAAAGTATGGAATCTGCTGTACAGCAAGCAGTTAAGCCAACCCAGAAGAGATCAAGATTTCAGACTATCCGGGATAAAGGGAGAGGTTCATCATCGTATGAATCAGAGATAAGATGTTTTCAGGTGTCTGAAGGCAAATTTGATTCATCAGAGCAAGAGATGCAAGAGGAAGAGTCCGAATTTGACTTAGAAATGGTTGATCCTCTCATAAAGGCTATCAGAGAAGCATTGGAGTTAGAAGATGCAGAGGAAATAACTCAAACAAAGGATAAGCTATTTGGAACAAGACAAAAGAAAATTCGAGTTTTTCCAGTTCACCAAGTCATTAAGGATTTGATACAAATGGAGTTATCACGTCCAGACAGGAAATTAAATGTTCCTAGGAAATGTAATAAGATATATCCCTTCGCACAGGAGGAGGTTAAACTCTGGGAGATTAGTCCAAAGGTTGACGCAGCAATCTCTAGGATATCAAAGAAGACGACGATACCCATTGAAGAAGCAACTACTCTTAGGGATGCTATGGACAAAAAGATGGATAGCATCTTAAAAAAAAGCTTGTATAACAACAGGTACAGCTTGTAAACCAGCAATATCTACTACGTCAGTGGCAAGGGCAATGCGTGTATGGGTTGCCAATATAGAAGAAGCGCTGGAGAAAGGAGTTAAGAGAACTTCGATTCTGAAGGCACTATCAGAAGTTAAATGGGCAGCAGACTATATAGCGGAAGCTTCGCTGGACGAGTAAGATTGGCAGCCAAGTCTATGGCTTTCTCAGCTACAGCAAGGAGAGCACTGTGGCTCAGGCAATGGATAGCAGATGCAGCATCCCAAAATAGTCTGTGCAACTTACCTTTCGAGGGAGAATTCCTATTCGGAAATAAATTGGATGCGATCATAACTAAGGCATCAGGTGGTAAAAGTAACTTCTTACCACAGGAGAGCAAGAATAGAAGGCATGTGCCTACATTCCAGAAGATGGATAGAAGTAATTATAGAGAAGCAAAGTCGTATCGACCGGGCAGACCATTCTCAAGGCATGCTACAGTACATGGAGAGGTGGACAAAGCAAACTTTTTCGTGGCGCCAGAGGGAGAGGGTCATTTCCCAGAGGAAATCTGAATGAAGATCAGGAGGCCCAGTAGTTTCCCATTGGAGGAAGACTGACCCAATTTGGAGCAGCATGGGCCCAAGCGATACAGGACAAATGGGTACTACAAACCATTCATTTCGGATACCACCTGGAATTCGAGATTATGCCAAAAAGAGATATATTTCTAAAAACAAAAATACAGACAAAGGTAAAATTTAAAGCAAATGAAGGCAGTAGTGAAGCAGTTACTACTATCCAAGGTAATATGGGAAGTTCCTCGAGTACACAGAGGAAAAGGAATTTATTCCAAAATCTTCCTGATAGAGAAAGCATCAGGGGGTTGCAGTGGTCTTAGATCTGAGAACCGTGAATACTTTCCTACGAGTAAGGAGGTTCAAGATGATTTCCCTAAACGATATCATTCAGGAAGTAAAACCAGGAGATTGGATGATATCGATAGATTTGAGAGATGCCTACCTACATATTCCGGTAGCTAGGACACACTAAAAATTTCTCTGGTTTACAATAAACCAGCGACATTACCAATATACAGCACTGCCATTCGGTGTGGCGACCTCCCCCAGAACATTCACAAAGGTTTTTGTTGGTCGCAGAACTAAGAAAAAGGGGTGTGGAGATATATCCATATTTGGACAACATTCTGGTGAAATCTCAAAGTCGAGAAAAACTAAGACAAGACAAAGACATGGTCATATCTTTTCTGGAACAACATGGCTGGCTTATAAATGCAGACAAGAGTCACCTGGTTCCAACGCAGTCCTTAAAATTCTTAGGGGTAGAGTTCCACACAGCAGAAGGAGAAGTGAAGCTACCATATACAAGGAGTCAATACATTGCTTTACAAACAAAGCTCAGAACAGCGAGCAGAGCTGCAGCAGGAGATTGCATGAGACTCCTAGGAAAATTCATGTCAACATTAAACATGGTAAAGTGGGCAGGTCTGCATATGAGACCATTGCAACAACATTTCCTACAGCAGTGGAACAAAGATCCCAAGGATACAGGACAAAAGATTTATATATACCCACACACAAAAAGAGAACTAAAGTGGTGGGAAAATACCCAGAACCTGGTGAAAAGGCGTACACTACATCAGATACAATGGGTAGACATTACAACAGATGCAAGCAGCGTAGGTTGGGGGGCCTCGATGGGAGATTCACTGGTACAGGGATCTTGGACAAACCAAGAACGACTTCTACCATCCAACATGCTGGAGCTGAAAGCAATACAAAGAGCGCTGGAAGCATGCCAGAATCAAATAAAGGATGGCAATATACAAATAAAATCGGACAACATTGCCGTAGTAAAGTATATCGCCAAACAAGGTGGAACAAGAAGCAGAAAGCTAATGAATCTCACATCAGAAATTCTGGCATGGGCAGAAGGCTATGTTGCAGACATAACAGCCATACATATTCCAGGGCCAGAGAATATCACTGCAGATTTTCTAAGCCGCAACCTAATCCATCCAGGAGAATGGGCATTAGACCCCCAAGTATTCCAAAGGTTGGTAAAACTTTGGGGGCAGACAGAGATAGACCTTATGGCTACACATCAGAACCAAAAGGTAAAGGATTACTGTGCAAGGAACTTCCATCCAAGTGCAAAACACATAGACGCCTTCAGCTTCAAATGGCAATTCAAGCTGACGTAACTGTTTCCCTCAATTCCCATAATTCCGAGAACGATCGGGAAGATCAGGCAGAAGTAATATTGGTAGTACCATATTGGCCAAGAAGACCATGGTTTGCACATCTCATAAATATGGCAGTAGATACACCATGGCACATGCCAAACAGCAGGGAGTTGATGCAACAGGGTCCGATATACCACCCGGAAGCAATGGGCCTAGATGGCTTGGAGATTGAGTGGGAAACACTAAGAGTAAGAGGATGCTCTGACAGGACAATTAAGACCCTGCTAGGAGCAAGGAAAATGTCTACGTCAAAGGTGTATTACAGGATTTGGCTATGTTTCAGAGACTGTTGTGTGAAACAGAAAGAAAGGTTCTTTTCTCCAAAGATTGTGACAATAGTGGAATTTCTGCAAGAAGCCTTTGAAAAGGGTCTCCGTCTCAGTTCACTGAAAGTGCAAGTGTCCGCCTTATCGGCACTGTTAGAAAAATATCTGGCAATTGAAAGACTTATCGTCCATTTTCTGAAAGCAGTCAAGAGGCTAAAACCACAAATTAAGACCAGAGTACCAGCGTGGGATTTGTCTTTAGTTCAGAACATACTGACTGTACCTCCTTTTGAACGTATAGAAGAAATAGGATTGAGATTACTATCATGGAAGGTGGCATTCCTAATAGCAATTACTTCAGCAAGGAGAGTGGGAGAATTACAGGCCTTATCTTGTAAGGAACCATTCCTAGTCATACACCAGGATAAAGCAGTACTCAGACCGGTGTACCACTTCTTACCAAAGGTGGTGTCTTAATTTCATATGAATTAGGAGATTGTGATTGATTCCTTCATTCTGTCCAAAACCAAGTAACAGAAAGGAAGAGAGACTACACAACCTGGATGTGGTAAGATGTTTGAAAGTCTGTATTGAAAGGATACAAAAAAGAAAGAGGAGGGGGGCCCCCCTCTTGTGATGCTTGCCAGGAGCAGACTATGTATTGATATAATTCATCAACATCTTCATTGCAAAAGACAGTATATGAGACCCAGGATTCCAAATGTCCAATATAATAAAACACACCCCATACACATACCACTAGCCTATAATAGGTATATCTTGTGTGGTAATCTGGGTATTTGTGCAGGACTGATCACATGAATGAAGTAAGGTAAGTTACTCACTGCTGACCTTGTGGGAATTTCCTGGTCCTGTTGGCGTGCTCCTACCCAGGAGTATCTGCAGAAAGAAATAGAAGGAACGGCGGTGCATCTGCTGCTGCTGAAGATAAATTGTAAACCAAAAACTGCAAACTGCAAAGATCTAGGTGCAAAAATTTATTATAGGCACATTAAAAACAGCCAAAAGGTCACTCTGACGCGTTTCACGTGGTAACCCACGCTTTATCAAAGAGTGATAAAGCGTGGGTTACCACGTGAAAAGCTTCAGAGTGACCTTTTGGCTGTTTTTAATGTGCCTATAATACATTTTTGCACCTAGATCTTTGCAGTTTGCAGTTTTTGGTTTACAATTTATCTTCAGCAGCAGCAGATGCACCGCCGTTCCTTCTATTTCTTTCTGTATTGAAAGGATGCAGGAAGTAAGAAGGTCAGGACAGAATGTTCATCATCCCAGAAGGACCAAGGAGAGGTCAACCAGCATCCAAGACGATGATATCTAAATGGATAGTGTTGTGCATCAAGAAAGCATATGAAAGCAAAAGACCAGATACTCCTTTGAATTTGAAAGCGCATTCGACAAGGGCCATGGCCACATCATGGGCGTTTAAAGCACAAGCGTCACCAGGACAAATATGCAAGGCAGCAGTGTGGTCCTCATTTACCTCATTTATGAAATATTACAGGTTGGACATTCAAGCATCAGCTGACGCAAGGTTTGGTCGGAAGGTATTACAGTCTGTAATAAAATAAAGTGGATAATATGATCAATAAAGGTTGAAACTGATATCGGCATTGAGATTTTTGTGTGTCCCTCCCTAAAGGGAAGAGCTAGGACTGCTCCTGGTACCCACTGGCTGGGACTGTAGGTCCAGGGACATCCTGAGGGTATAGGCCCTAAGAGCTGCTGGTGGACTGCTGTGCTGTGTGCATAGAGAATAAAGAGATATCGTTTAATATACTTCTGTCCTGAGATTGAAATATATTGGGAAGGAGGAGAAAGAAACTCTCAAGCAGGGATTTCTCCCCTTATCCTGGGGACTGCAAGAGATGGAGGCGCTGTTACCGTGAGTACGAGTCAGGTTATACCCCAGAAGCATGTCCTGTTGCTATCGCCTACCATCATGCAGGAGAAACAGGGCTACTATTTTTCAGCAGGTATGCACCACACTACTCCACGTAACCAGCATAGAATTTCCCATGATAGACCCTATCTGCGATTGGGGGGTGGGGGGGTTCTTCAGTATTTTGAGAGTTCTCCTCTCTTCCTCAGGTCACAATACTGATTTGCAATGGAATCTAAGGCTAAAACGGTTTAAGGGAGAGCAAAAAAGAAAAAAAAACAGATGTACTGTAGATAAGGTGGGGTAAAAAAGTGTTTGAAGCCATGGAAGGGTGACAATAAACAGCATGGGGGGGGGGATGCTATGGGTGGGAGGGGGAGAAGGTATTGATGAGAAGAGACGGGATGATTACAAACAATTCTGATCGTGTGTGAGAAACCCCATATCCGCACAAGTCCTTTTGTTTTGGTGTCAGGCTTATCATTCTGAGTTCAAATGTTTTCCGTTCTTGGGTGCGTTTAAACATTCCATTGAGGATTTTTATTTTTAAATCATTTATGGAATGATCTGGTTGTGAGAAATGATGTCCCACATGTGAGCAGTATCTTCCTTCTTCGTGGTGGAGTAGAGTGTCTGTGTGTTCATTCTGCCTTGAAGTTTTGGGCTGGCTTCCCTAATGTAGCATCCTTGGTCACATTTGCTGCATTGAATCATATACACTACATTCCTGGATGTGCAGCTGTATGATCCTTTAACATTGAGTGTTCCATTGTTGTGACTGGCTGTGGGATCTTGACATCATACACAGCCAGGCTATAAGATAACACCGCATATGCTCTGCAACTGAAGACAGAAACCGGCATCTCACAACCCTGACCGAATCGTACAGACAGAAGGGATACAAACCAAAGACTATTGCCCAAACTATTACATCTGCAATAAAAGCCCCATGAGAACACCTGCTACAATACTGACAGAACCTACCACACGCATACCACTAATGGCCACATACAACCCTACCCTAGAGGGTATACGAAAAATACTCAAAGATCTGCAACCCATGCTGGCAAAGGATGTGACAGTAAAATAAATCTTTGCCAAACCTCCCATTCTTGCGTTCCAGCAACCACCAAACCTCAAACAATTAATTAAACAATTAAACCTCAAAAAAGAAATTAGTCAACAGAAAACTTCACAACGAACTTAAAAACACTGATAATGGCACAAAACCGTGCAACAACAAACGCTGCAAACTCTGCAAACATATATGCCAAAATCCCACAGCCAGTCACAACAATGGAACACTCCATGTATATACTGTGTGTGTGTGTGTATGTGTGTATGTGTACACAGGCGGAACACTTTATTCGAGTACGGCTCATTCCGCAAGCCGGGATATGTCCCGGCTTGCGAGCCGCACTCCCTCAGTGTGCCGCGCATCACCGATGCGCGGTCACACATCATCGGGTGCCTGTGCCGCCTGTACGCGTGCCCAGGGCTCCCCGAGGGAGCCCTGGTGTCGCGCGGATGTGAGGACAGCGGCGGGACGTTCCAGGGGACCCGGCGGACCCGGTGAGGAGAAGGGGAAGCCCCGATCGGCGGGCCTCTCCTCCGAGGCTTCGGCGCGCGCCCGGCACCCTCCGGCGCGCACCAGGTTACTGCTGCGGCCGAGAACGGGCAAATGCTCGAATAAACTCGGCCGCAGCAGTGTATATATATATATATATATATATATATATATATATATATATATATATCTCTCTCCAATAAAGAATATCACTTGTGAGCACATTCACATGTCTTAGACAGGTCTGCAACCCTGCCTTTCAACCATTATCATCTAGCATACACTGGCGACACACTTTATTCGAGCTTGGCTAGTCCCACGAATTCGGGTATACCCGGGTGTATTGAGGTTTGTGACTGTTTTCTGCCCGAGTGCATTGAGTTATTTTCCAAGCAGGGATTGAAGCATTTTATTCCCGCTGGCTGCAATACTGCACAGTATATATATATATACTGCATTACAATTCATGAATTTATGCCCTCTGGTAGACACGCGAAGCATTGCAGCCTATTAAATCCTAATCATTATCATTTAACAGATAAGCCGCCCATCAGCCAGGCATGAACCCAGGCTGGGAAGGCAAATGCAACGGGGCTTGTCAGAGGTGAGGAGTGGCGCATTCCAGGTATCTGCCAGGTACATACCGGGTATTTGCTCGAATAAAGTGTGTCGGTGCAGTACAGTGCTCCCACTGCAGCGAGGGATTCTGGGAAATGACATGCAAATGAGCACACAATGTGTCACCTTTTGCCTGGAATATCCATACACATGTTGTCTATTTAAGCAGATGCATCGCTGTTCGCACAGCTTTTAAGCACAGCATGGGACTTAACCCACCATAACTTAAAATGTAATGGTAAACCTACCCAGCCTAGAAATATTGCAAAGCAAGTATAAATCTACCTCACACTGATGATACCCATCAAGGTTGAAACATGTCTGTGAGTGGTTTGACTTGCTTTGCTAGTCCCATGCTGTGGTTACCCGTTGTCTGTATATTCTTGATACTATTCACAATTTACTGTATGAATATATGCAGTAATACAGCTTTTGGATATAACAGCTGGTGTGAGCTTTTCATTTCACCTTATTCTGCAAAGCACACTCAGAGCTACAGAGACACCTAATCAGGCTGATTGGAAAGCTCTGTGCAACTCCCTGAGTGAGAAGCTGTGCCTGGGGAGCTCCTGCACACTTGCTTGTGTGCATTGGCAGGAGAACATGCAAGGACAGCAAAACAGAGTGCTGCTGACAAAACTAAGCAATACCAGTGAGGAGGGGAGACACAGCTGAATGCGGTGAGCTGCCACCCACGGAGACGCACACAGCCACTCTTGGGAGGAGAAGGAGGTGAGCAAGGGTAGACATGAAAGAGCGATCAGAGTGATATTGGGAGACCATGAGGTACACAGTACCCACACTTTCCTGGTAAGCGGTGCAGAGCGCCAGGTGGAGGTTTGTGTTGTTTATTGTGTGGTTGGAGGATGACTTGGCACTGAGCCGGGGCGCTGCTGTGTCCAATTAAGTGGCACATTATATCAGAAGGCGTATGCCAGAAAGCGTGAAGGTCCCCTTTCCCTATTGACTCTGAGACATTAAGAACCATTGGTCCCAATATAAGACTCTGAATGCATGGGCGTCCGCAGAATTTTTGTCAGGGGGGGGGCATAATTTTAATGTCCAGTGCGTGGCGTAAAAGTGGTGGTGAGTGCACTGTGGTGAGCAAGCCTGACCAGCATAAGGGGGGTTCTCCCCCCTCCCCCCGAGAAAATTTTGAAAAAAAGAGTGGGCAAATGGTGCATTTTCAAGCAAATTTGAGAAAGCTTGAAGGTTAATAAAGCAATTGTGAAAGTGTAGTTATGACATCAAAAAAGAGCAGCTACTCAGGGTAGCAGGATCTGGTGGGTGCCTGGAGAACTTGCCATGTCACTCTGGCGCTTAAGTGCAGAAATTCCAGCCGTATTACTACTTTTTAAGGCTGCTTCTCTGGGCAGGATCCTCCGACATGATGTGGGGCACAAGAAAAAGAAATGGGGATCATTAAATACTCTGCTCATCACCGGGCTGGCTGTATTGAATAAACTGTGGGTTGTAGATGAGCTGCAGGGAGTTGAAAAATCCCTTTAAAGTTCTCCTGCTAGGAGATCCAAGCTTTCCGTGCATAATGCATAGTTATATTGGTAAGATGAGATTTGTGAACTTCAAATAACTCGCCTACAATGCACTATTTATTCAATTCAGCCCTGTATGCAGTAATAGAAACTTGAAAAGGGAAAAGTGTATGTGTGTGGCACACAGTGTGGGTGGGTGGGTGTATATACTTGTAATCAAAGAAGACCCTTCAGTACTGCAAAACCAACTCTTTTTCAAAAAAGCAAGGATAACAGAATGTTTTCTTTATACAGTATAACCCTCACCCAATAGGTTATCCCCTTGGTGGCATGCTTCATCACTGGGTCCATCCTGTTCCGCTGCGGAACTGGGTGTGCTACGAGCTACAGTATGTGGGAGCACTTATTAGTATGACTGTACACACACACACAATATATATATATACTGTAGTGCCAGATTTCACTTGCCACAGCACTAGATTGCACCCACAGCAGCAGATTGCACCCAAAACACTTGCCACACAGCACCAGTTATAACCCCACAGCACTTGCCTTAGCATTGGATGGCATCCACATCATTCACCAGATATAATTCCACATCTTCCGCTCCCCCGTTTTTCTGAGTGCTTGCTTGCTTTCCCTCGTTTTTCACTGTCTGCTTCTCCTTGTTTTTTCAACAACACACAAGACACAGCGCAGGGTTTTTTCTATCATGTGCTCTCTCTCCCCATCTTTCTTTTTCCATCCATAGAAGCATCATGCTCCTTTGTCTCTCTTTTGCTGTATCTATTTTACTTTTACTCTCTCTCGCTGCTCTCTCACTCTCACCCTGCCCGTCTTGCTTTTCCCATAATATTTCTCCATTCTCTCAGAATCTTTCTCACACTCTATTCAGCTCAGCTTAATAAATAGCCACCATGATGCATGTGGTGGCACTGGCACCCAGCGAAACGTCATGTTGTCTTTGTACCCTAATTTTCAAATTGTTGCCAATTCTAAATGCTACCTCCTGCCGCCTGAGGCAGCAAAACTAATGTGGTCTGTGGATTATTGGATTCAGATTTCAGAACTAATTGCAGTCTACTCTGCAAAGTGCTGGGGTCGCCGGGGCCTATTGCGCAGAGAGAGTGCTGCTGCCTGCGTCTTCACTCTTCACAAGACTCTCTGAACTGTGAGCCTGCGCAAATTGACGACGAGTCAGAGGAGGCGGGAGCATGATGGGCGGGAGGCCGTGTGATGAGTGTGGAGGTCAGTCGGACCATGATTGGTCAGACTCAGGGACTGGGTCATCAAGGGACGGCGGCAGCTCTCTCATTGGTAGCGCTCAGCTACCAATGATGAGTGGACTTGTTGGCACCGGCGCCGCCGCAGCGCAATGGCGGGCCTGGCCGTGGCACAGATTGGTTCCGACTTGGGAGTGAGGCGGCTCTCATTGGTAGGTAGTACCAATGGTAGGTAGGTAGACTCCTCCCAGAGTCTGTTTTTGGCGTTTATAGCGTCGTTAACGTACTGTACGGCACCATAAATGCCAAAAACAGTCCGGGACTGCGAGTGATCCGGGGGGGGGGGGGGGGGGGGAGGGGGGGAAAGCGCCCCCCCCCTTGCCCCCCCTTGCCCCCTCCTGCGGACGCCCATGTCTGAATGTCCCAAAAAGCTCAAGAATAGCATGCGTGAGCTGCCGTTTGACTATTGGGCGATATGTACTTACTCGCGAGTGTACTTAAAGTGAGTGTCCTTAAAGCGGGGTATGCCTGTATATATATATATATTTTTTGTGACAGTCATAGACTGTATATATTAGTAGGAGGTTGCATTATGCCTGATTTCCAGTATGCTATTAGTTAACTCCCCTAGTTAGACAGGCCACAGATGATCCTAATTAAGTGAGCTCACCTGCTTTTAAAAAGGGGAAGAGGAAATGCTTCTCTGGCAGCAGTCACAGACAGACTGGCAGACAGAATGACCGACCGACCCAGGCTGCTCAGACTTAGGCCTGGGACATAGTGGCCTTGAAGCTCGCTGAGGCGCGCTCCTGCTCTGCCTCGCCTGTTGAAAATGATGTTTTTCCTGTCCTTGCAGGCGCGAGGCAGGGGGCGGAGCGGAGGCGTGCCAGGAGGCGGAGCGGGAGGCGGGGCTAGTCCCCCACTCCCATTGGATGGGAGCGGTCACATGACCGCTCCTCCGCTTTCCCGAGCGGCAAATTTAAAACTTGGGTGTCTGTTCCAAGTTTCTCAGCCTCCGCACGCATCAGCGCGCATACGGAGGGAGGAACTATAGCCGCGCTGATTACAGATGCAGGGGCTTTGTGCATCTGTTCAGCGCGGCTCAGCCCGCCTCAGCGACGCTGAATGTACTATGTCCTAGGCCTTATGCTGTCCCAAATGGAATAAAGCTCCCAGGTAAAGAGCCAAGTGGTATTAACAAATATTGTTGGTCTGGTCTAGTTTAGCTAACCAGCCAGGTAGATAGTTTTAACCTTGTTTAGTTAGCTTCCCTAACAGGGATAGGCTTTGTTTATTATTATTATTATAATAATAGTAGCATGTTCTGTATAGTGCTGCTAATTTTACGTAGCGCTTTACAGAGACATTTTGCAGGCACAAGTCCCTGCCCCGTGGAGCTTACAATCTGTTTTTGGTGCCTGAGGCACAGGGAGATAAAGTGACTTGTCCAATGTCACAAGGAGCCGACACGGGAAATTGAACCAGGTTCCCCTGCTTCAAATTTAGTGCCAGTCAGTGTCTTTTTTACACACTGAGGTACAGAGCACCCATTGTTTTGTTATGTTTATGGACAAATAAAACCACCAGCATATTATTTCACTAGAAGAACTGTGTTGCCTCCTCACTAACCATGGTCATCCTGCAACAATAAATATAAATATACACACACGTATATGTATGTTCTATCACGCCACATCAGAGTATTTATACAGCTTTGTGAATCAGTTCTATCAAGTTGTTTAAGGCAACAGATGACAGATAAATTATACAAAAACAATAAAGTAGCGCAAAAAAGTACGCCCTAAATGTGTGTAATAGAGTAGGGCTTTAGGGTGATATACCTGGTGAATACAAGCAATAAGCTATCTGGGCCACATACAGTATAAATGTGCCTAAATGATATTGAATTAGCCTAATAATTACAACACACATAAATATTAATAACAGAAGTATAAATATTAAAATATATTCAAACAACGAACTGATGTGAATAAGTCCGATATCGGATCTGATGGTGAATCCAAAGAGGAGCACGCTGCAGCTTCAATAATGGTGTTGCCACACCAAGATTACCTAACAGGAAAAAAAAGAAGCGCAAGCTGCATAGCATAATACTGTTTTGGAAAATTTAATCGGGTATAAAAAATATAGAAAAATGATCTCTTGGACTTGCACTCACAAGAGAACAAATATAACCAGCATTAATGAGATGAATCTCAATCATAGTGACGCCACTGCCAGGGTGTACAACAGTCCGTTTGCCAGCAATGGGAGCGGCTACATAGGCAGGACGATCAGTGCACTTAGAGTTAGAATAGGTGAGCATATCCAAAGCATTAAAAATCATGATGATAGATTTCCTGTAGCGCGTCATTTTACAACCTGCCCTCTAGGATCACTTACTTCATTTTCTTACAGTGCCATAGAACATGTACACATACATCCTAGGGGAGGAGACAGAGAAGCCCTCCTCAATTGCAGGGAGGTGCACTGGATTTATGCCCTTGGAACACTAGCACCCAAGGGCATGAATCAAGACTGGGAACTTAAGCATTTCTTAAAATAGTGTTTGATTCCCATACTCAAATACTTACCAATATCTGTATAAGTGATCATCTCCCTTAACATCAAGAATCTATATAAATGAGCTGACAAATATACTATTAGCCTTTAGACTGTTTATGTATGACCATCTCTTATTGAGATTGATATATACTATATATTTTCATTATAAAATTAATCATGTGTTTTATTCATCCCTTGTTACAAGACACTTGAAGCAGACAGATGTACATTGGACAGCATTTAACATTATATTTGTTGATTTCTTTATTACGTTTATGCGACCTTATTAATATATACTCCTTGAAAAAGCTGCATTTATTTATGCATTTCTTCATTGTTCCTCACCTATTTAGGAAACCAATTCGCAGATTTATTCTATGTTTCTTTTTTATCGTTTGCTATTGTAAGTTGTTTTTATTGATTTTTGTATCTATCCTTCATGTCAATATATTTATCCGCTCCGTGCAGTCTGTATAGGACTCCTCGTCCCCACAAGACGCATCCATCTGATACAGAGACCCAAACGATTAGAAAAAGAGGGAAAATTTGCGCCAGAAAAAAATTAGCCTACTATTCAATGTGTAGCTTCAGTCCTTTCCACAATGCAGTTCCTTTTTCTTTGAGAGAGAGAGAGAAGCACACTGCTGCGTGATCCCTTAGCCAGAGGGATTTCACCAAAGACTACTTCAACTAAAGAAGGTATCAGGAGGCATTTCCTCACCTACAACTCACCCAATCACATACAGAGGAGGAGACATCTGCTCAAGATACTAGAGATTTGATGTGTGTGTCTCCACCCAAAAAGTGTGATTCCAATATCTCTCCTCCCTCTTCTCCCCCCCTCCCCCCTCTTCTCCCCCCCCTCCCCCCTCTTCTCCCCCCCCTCCCCCCTCTTCTCCCCCCCCCTCCCCCCTCTTCTCCCCCCCTCCCCCCTCCCCTCTTCCTATCTTAATGAAGAATTGTGTATAATTTTTTGTGCTGTTTTCCTTACTGTGGCCCTCCCCTTTTTCTCTTCCATTTTATATGTTTTATACGTGGTGGAGCCGCAAGCAGAGTGACGCGCCCGAGGACATTTCACCCTTTTTCTACCGATACAGAGACACGATTGGAGGAGAGTTCTACCAATCAAATCAATGTATATGCTCTCACTCCAAGCTTGTATAGCGTCACCAATGTTTGGGGGCGGGGAGCCGTCTGCGAGACCTTGGGGTTTATGTTGAGACTCCTCATCCACACGAGACGAACCTACCAAATCTAGAGATCTGAATGGAAGAGAGCTTAACCAGTAGAATTAATCTACATGCTCTCGCGCCAAATTGACGCGGCGTTATCAGTGTTTGTGGGCGGGGAGCTCTCTATAAGACCGCAAGGGGGAGAGGACGCGAATCTACTCTTTGATAAAGGGCGCTTTGTCTGAAACGCGTCAGAGTGTTTGTTTTTTTGTTCCCTGGTACCATGTTCAATAAATATCTATTTTAACCCCACATATACTGCTGGTCCCCCCTTTTTCAGCTGTGCTCCGCTTCAATCCTAGGATTCTCCGTTTGCCAGCAATAAATGGATCGCCGGTCTGGTATGTAGTAGAGGCAGACAGGCATGCACAGTGCCAATCACACGATACTGGGGGGTACCTGGGAGCTCAACCATGAGATAAGATTAACACAGTCCTAAGCAGTTCCTCACCCACCAGAATTCAGCGGTGCTGTTCTTAGGGAGCTCTCTGCCTTCCCCCGTAGATTTAAATGCCCATGAATTGCCTGCAAAAGCCAGCTGCACTCACGCAAAAATCTGCTCACCGAACCAAAAAATCTACTTGCCACCTAGCCCCGCCCCAACCCCAGCCCCGCTTTATAAAAAAGAAATTGAATAAATTCCTAGAAAGAACTAATACCATTCGTTTTTGACATAACAGTTTAATATTGTATTACATTTATACTTTACTACTATTAGTCCTGTGTGTGTATGCGTGTGTGTGTAAAAGTGGGATGACCTTGCTAATCTAGAAAAAAAAAGGCCACATATGAATGACTAGTTTCCTGAACACCTTAACCAGTGTCGGCATGCCCCCACTTCACAATTTTCAAAAGCAGCAATCCCAGCTGGGATCTTACCTGATCCGCAGTCCCTCAATGTCCATGTACCCACATTCCCGCAATGTTATATATTGGAGGGGAGGTGTTCAGACACTGTGCGGGTGAGACACACAGACACTGTGTGGGTGAGACATGGGGGGGGGGGGGCATGGGAGGGTCATTGGAGGGCAAGTTTTCTTACTTACCTTTGAGTGCTGTCTTGTGTCTGCTCCTGCTGGAGTGGATTACCTCTCTCTCTCTCTCTCTTCTCTCTCTCTATACAGTATCTATATCTATATATGAGACCACGACTATTCTAAAGCTTGCATTAAACTAGCCCGGTTACATTCTGGGTATGTGCTGGGCTTGTTTAAGGCATTTCTGCATTGACTAATGACCCATAGGATTAACACAGCAGGGGTTCCTGGCAGTCCCATTCAGTTTGAATGGGACTGCCAGGGACCCCGGCTGTTAATCTGATGTATATATATATATATGAATTAATTAATTAGTACCCAGTTAGTGTTTTACAACATAATGCTTACATTTTTACTTTTTTACTTTGGTTAAACATTGTTAAACACTTGTTTTATTCTCTCTCTCTCTTTTTTAATTTAAGTGAGAAAAGCGGCGAATTTCTTGCACATACCCCCGTGTTTGTTGACTTTGATTGACTCTGACATCTCTGCATACACTATGCCATTGATTGATACCGTGGAGAAACTGATCCCTGTGATTAAAGAATCTGTCACTGCGCCTACACTCAAGGATCTAGTAGGATGTTGTCAGTGCAGAATTAAGCAGCAGCTGTTTCAGGAGCAGCCTTTGGAGGGAGCTGTCCGCAATGTGCAGCCCAGCTCTGAGCATGTCCCTGTGGAGCAGCCTGCAAGCAGCTCATTATGCAAACACGCAGCAGATGGAAGAGAAGCACAGCAAACATTTCCCTTTCTCCCCGCACAGCCCCTGCAAAACAAGCCCGGATTTTTTCCAAGCATCCTCTTTGCAAGGCAGTCAAAAGACAGATCGCAAAATGGCTTGATTGTCAAAGAAGCCAGCTTACTGAGAATGGGGAATCAGGACGGGAAGCTGAAGAGAAGCTCAGGTGATGTGCAGGAAGCATCAGAGCCTGGGCCCAAAGATGGAGAGAATACAAAGAAAGGAGGCAAAAGGACGCTGGGGAAACGTGGCGAGCAGTCCGGGAAAAAGAGGAGCAAGTCTGAGCCCAGATCATCAGTGTTCTCCAATTTAAGGATCAGAAAGACACTGTCCAGGGCCAAAGATGGTACAAGTGACTCCAAGGAGGATGTCCTGGGAAGCCAGGCCCTCCACACAGAGGAGCTGGACAGTACCTATTCAGTTGTCACAAAAACTCCAGATATTAGCATTTCGGCCGATGAAGGCGGGCTCTCGGATACAGATGCTGACCCTTTTGAGATTCCCCATGACACCCAGGCGATTGCTACCGCTGGCGAAGCACAGGAAGGACCAAGGACCAGCTCGGGCTCTGACACAGACATCTACAGTTTCCACTCAGCCACAGAGCAAGATGATTTGCTTTCTGACATTCAGCAGACGATCAAACTGCAGCACGAGCAGCATCCCCACCAAGGGACCTGTGCTACCGAAACAGATTGTCTCCTATTATCCAAAGCTCTGGGTGGGCACCTTGTTAGCTCTCACACTCTGTTTTTGGATGCAGCTGAACAGGTTATTGCATTTGATAAAGAAAGCATCCTGGACACTGATCTATCCAACCTGACTGCAGCTCAGGCACAGGACCATGAGAACTGGGTAGGGGCTACAGAAATTAAATGTGATGTGAAAGAAGCATCTGATTTAACACGGGGACCGCATCTGAAAGAAGAATCTCGGGGTCTTACATGTGGTACAGATGCAGTTGCAATTGAAATAAATGTTTCTTCTCTTTTGGCCAAAACGGTACATGCAGGTGAAGATAAGGTGCTGGTGGGTGTTGGACTTACAGATATTGCCATTAACAATCTTCTCGCTGACCACAATATGGCAAATCAAAATGTTTTAAAAGAGGAAACGGATGGCTTGTTTTGTGAAAGCAAAAATCATATGATGGACAGTGCTGTAGGTGAGACTCAGAGTAGATATCCAGTTTCATCAAATTTTGCTGGAGTTAAACCGTACCCTCCAATTAACCCATGTTATATTAAAACGACAACTAGACAGCTAAGTTCTCCAACCCATTCCCCTTTTGCATCACCCTCCCAAAGCCCCAAGTTCCATCGGAAACAGGGACAGTTCTTCAAGCAGGAACATTTAAAGAGTAGAAAAAAGAGGTCCAGCAGCCTGGCAGGAGTAGTCAGCCGGTCGGCGGATTGGACAGATGAGTTGACTAGGGAACAAAGCAGAGATTTAAGGAAAGGCAATTCGACAGACTATCTAGTTTACAGGGCACATGGTAAGAAAACGGGTGCAGAAAGTCTTCCAAGTGTGTCTAGAAAGTCATCAAGTGTTCAAGCCACTGCTCAAAGCTTTCCAAATGTTTTCACAGGTGAGAGAAACTTTCATGATTTTTTTGTAAACCTACACATAGATACTGTACTGTATATACGAAAAGTTGGATATTTTGGTTGCCCCAATGCAATTCTTTTTTTGATCACTATCATGCAGTGCTGAGTCTTCATCGATCCTGGTATTGGGTCAAGTATTTCTATATTTATTTATTTATTTAATCTCATGCACTTGTGTTTTTGTTTTTGAGGCATGCCTACACACACACACACACACACACACACACACACACACACACACACACACACACACACACACACACACACATACACACACACACACTTTACTTAAACCAGGTTTGCAGAAGATGACTCCGCACCTCAGTATTAGTGATCAAAAAAGTTAAACATCCATTAGGTCTGCAGTGTGATGTCCTCAGGTGTTATATATTTGTCCACCCCTGCTTATTGTTCTAGCACTTCCCTTGCTGTGAAATATGCCTCCCTCCTATTCGTTGTTGATGCCCGTGTTGTATTCATTTATTCATTCAGTTATTACAAGAGGGAATTAGTGGCACACATCCTCAAGCATTTGGGGAGCTTCTCATGGGTTTTGTCAGCTCACATTGTACCTTTTTCAGTAAAATATTTTGTTAACTTACCTTTTACAATTGCAAGTAGCAAATTAAAAAATAAATTACAAAATTGGTAGACATCATGCTTGCAGAAAGCCACAAATCATTAATTAGTCACTTGCAGCTTTTCCTTTATTGTGCTGTACACCCTATACTTTTCTGTTAATACATTTTCTGAATTTGCCACACACAAGGGAACGCCAGAAGTTCTAAAGTAATTTATGAGCAGTAAGACAAGCCAGGAAAGCAACAACCAATTTCCCAGTCTCATACCCTGCAGGTTACTGCCAATGTACAGTGTATCACGCTTCCAGAAATGCAATGTTGACATACAGATGTAGCAGATGTTGTTGCACCCGTTACCATGTTGGGGTTTCTGTTCTGTTGTAGGGTTATGGTGAAGTGCTTACTTTAACATGTATTTTTTTTTCAGCTTGTTGTGAAAAAGTTTAGGGTTAAAGCAGTGGCTTAGATAGACATGCGCGGGCCCCCGGGCAAACATTTTTTCTGGGCCCCATTATAATTGAACGTATTCCATAGATTAAAAATTAAATATACCACACACACATAAATATAGATTAAATATAAAATATAGATTACTCATCATTTATTTTTAAGTCTTTAGTCCGTTTCCACACTTCTCGCTCAGCAAACATGTCAATGATGTGATCCATTAAGCCTGAGAGCGCGGCAAATGTATATGGGGGTGGAAAATTTTGCTGCCCTTGGCCCGGGCCTAATGGGAAATCCGCCACTGGGTAAAGTAGAGCGTGGGAACCTGTCTGCCCCCATCCACAATGAGATTCAATAGCTTTTTTTTCTCAAATACTATTTTGCTTTTTTTCTCCAAAGTTGTGTAAAATTCACCATACACATTAAATAAATAAGTATAGTAATATAAGATACTACGGACTGCAATTTTTTTTTACCCTCTCCCTGATCCTCTCTCTGATCATCCATCCTCATCAGCACTCTTCCCCCTCATCAGCTCTCTCCCCCTCATCAGCTCTCTCCCCCTCATCATTATCGGCTCTCTCCCCCTCATCATTATCAGCTCTCTCTCCCTCGTCATCAGTTCTCCCCCCTCATCATCAGCTCTCTCCCTTCTGCTCATCCATACCTACCTGTGGGTGGTAATAGAGACAGGTGGGGGGAGATGGTATGCAGTGGCGGGACCCGGCGTTAAACAGAGGATAAGCCAGTAGAGGAATTGGCAGTTGCTACAGAGGCAGAGCAGGACGGTGCGAGGTGAGGAGCACTCTCTAGCAGCATAGACACAGAAAGTAAGAAAGTCTTCTGGGTTGGACCGCTGGGCACGTTCCTCCCTTTCCGTCCTGTTCTGCCTTTGCCAACTGCTAATTCCTCTGCCGGTTTATCCTCTGTTTAACGTCGGGGGCCTGCCAACAGAATTTAGGGGACCCAGGACAAACTTGAAGAATGGGGCCCCTGCAAATCTTACGACATAATCACATTCGGTCTGCTTTGCTCCATCATGTCTTTGTTCCCCCCACCCACTGGTGTGTGTGTCTCTCTCTCTGTTTGTCAGTCCATCTTTTACCCTTCTGTGTCTCGTTTCTCGCCTCCTCTCATGTATTTCTCCTCTTTCCCACTGCATGTCTCTCTCCTCCCCCATACCATGTCTCTCTCCTCTCCCCCCCCCAGCATTTCTTTGTCCTCTTCCCCCCAGAATCTCTCTTCTCTCCTCCACCCTCACATCATGTCTCTCTCTCTCTCTCTCTCTCTCTCTCTCTCTCTCTCTCTCTCTCTCCACTTCCCCGCATCATGTCTCACTCTCCTCTCCTCTTCCCCAGCATGTCTCTCCCTCTCCCAGCATGCCTCTCTCCCCCAGTATGTCTCTTCATTCCCCACAGCATGTCTCTCCCATTCACCCCAGCATGTCTTTCTCCACCCCCTACATGACTTTCTCTCTCCCCCCCACCATGTATTTCTCATCTTACACTGCTCATCTCATTCTCTCTGTTCTCCCCTCATGTATTCCTTATTTCCCCCTCATGTCTTTTTTTCCTCCCTCTTCTCTTTTCTCACACATGCCTTTCTCTTTATTTAACCTCCCATGTATTTTCCCCTTCATGTCATCCTCTAACAACCTGAGCTTTATTTTCCCAGTATTTGTTCCCTCTTTTCCTTCCCCTTTCACCCTTATGTCTCTCTCTCGCTCTCGCTCTCGCTCTCTCGCTCTCTCGCGCTCTCGCTCTCTCGCGCTCTCGCTCTCTCGCGCTCTCGCTCTCTCGCGCTCTCTCTCTCTTCTCCCCACATGTCTTTCTTTTCCCTCTTATGTATTTCTTTCTTGTACTTCATTTTCTCTTTGTCTCTTCTTTTCTGTCCAATTCCCTTTCATGTCTGTTTTAATCCCCATGATTTAACCCTTACCCTCCCTCATCTTTCCCAGCCTGTTTCTCAGGCTGCAGCTCCAGCCCCATGCTGCTGTACTTGAGGCCCCGCCCACCTGCAGAGGCAGGGATTTCCCATCTGTCCTTCCTGCTGTATCTCAGGGCCCCACCCCCCCTGACCCAGGCCTCATCCCCCTGACCCAGGCCTCACCCCCCTGACCCAGGCCTCACCCACCTACAGAGGCAGGGATTTCCCCTCTGTCCTTCCTGTTGTATATCAGGGCCCCACCCCCTGCCCAGGCCTCACCCACCTACAGAGGCAGGGATTTCCCCTCTGTCCTTCCTGTTGTATATCAGGGCCCCACCCCCTGCCCAGGCCTCACCCACCTGCAGAGGCAGGGATTTCCCTTTCTGCTATCTTCCGCATCTCAGGGCCCCTAACACACCGGGCCCGGGACAGCAGTCCTGGCTTTGCCCCCTTGTCAGACCACCACTGCATGCCATCTCCCCCTGCCTGTCTATCTGAAGAGAGAGAGATGGGCCATTGACAGGAGAGGGAGAGCGGGCCCCCCAAGATCGAAGGCCCCCGAGCTTTGCCTGGGCTATAGCTATGCCCCTGGTTTAAAGTCTGTGTTGTAGGTAGGATTTTGATTCATGGTAGAATAAAAGGTTTTTATTTTATTTTTTTAACTCTTAGGCCTCGGACATAGTACAGGCGCGTGTGACATCACAGTGCCTGTATTTGCCGAGATCTGTGTCCTGCAGGGTTGAGCGATGGGGGGCGTGGTGAGGGTGTGCCAGGGGGCGTGCCCGTGACATCACGTGAGCGGTTCGCCCTCATTGGCTGAACCGCGTACATGACCCGGCCATCGTGCGGCATCTCACCACGCATCGGCCGCCTCGTCAGTCACGTGCAAACGTGCATTGGACTTTATTGGTTTGGGTTTGCGGCTCGGGACGTCGGATCCACTATGGACGCGGCCTTATGCTGCCCCTATGACATAGCCTGTATATTAGGAGTTGCCAACTTCAGTCCTGAAGGGCCACTAACAGGTCTGGTTTTAAGGATATCCCTGCTTCAGCACAGGTGACTCAATCAGTGGCTCAAATACTGAGCCACTGACTAGAGCCACCAGTGGTCAAGCAGGGATATCCTGAAACCATTACCTGTGGGTAAAGTGGTCCTACCGGTGGTCCTTGAGGGCTGGAGTTGGCCACCCCTGCTATAGATCATGAGAGTTGGCATGGCAGGGCCCCTTGTGACAATCAGGAAAAGTCTTTCTGTTTTTGCTCATTTTCTAGGGTGGTGGAGGGGTGAGCACGATCAGAATATAAATGTAGCCAAATAATTCATTGCAAGCGAGGGAAAGGTCTATGTACAAAGCTCTTTACACGTCCGCGCAAAAGAAGAAAAACATTTTAGGACATTTACAGTGGTGGGATATGGATTATAATGATGCTTTATACCTGCTATACAGTATGTTATGTAATTCAAATACTGTACAAATGTAGCAATGCCTTTGCACCCATTACAGCACATGCCCTGCATCAAAGCTAGGGTGTCATTTAGGGCAGGATTTGAAGCAAACAAACATAAAAGTTTATGCGCACTAAATAACGCACCGCTGGGCATCATTCAACACGTTTTGGATTTTTTAATTTTTTTTTACAGAATTGATACGTGATGTGGTGCTATAACTTTGGCCAGATCTGTATCTTCTGAGTAATTTAACTTGGTTCTTAAATTTTTTTTTTTTTTTTTATAAATACTGATGCAGCGGCCATTATTTGAACACATCATGGCGCCGATTTTGAGTTATCTGCTGTTCCCCACGCTGCATGAACGCTGCCAATCGCCCCAGGCTCCCGCGCTTATCGCGGATGTTTTGTTTGAATTTCATGGATTCTGTTTCTTCGTTTGCAATAAAATGGATGAATTATAATGTGTACAGTACTGTGCTACTGTGCTACTGTGCTACTGTGTCATTTTCATGTTTTTAAAAGCCAGAACACTAAAATTCGTTTTTCTGCACTCGCCGCGCTCGCATCTTAGTGCGGGGAGGCTGGAATTCATCCCGCGGTTTCAAATCGGGATTCCGATGTACATGACGCGTGAAGTGTTCGAATAACGGCCGCTGCATCTGTACGTCTGTAAATTACATTGACTTTCTCTCTTCTGAAAGGTTTAACGTTTGATACTGTAAAACAGTAACATTGTATTTTAATTTAAAGTATGCACACAGTGCTTCATTTATAAATAGGTTTGTTAGACACATTGAATTACAAATTCAATAGTTAAAAATATATTTATTAGTGTTAAAACAGTCAACTGTTTTTAAAAAAAAATTTTAAACAAAGATTAAAATCACAGTAAATGAGTACTGTTTAAGTAAAATGTTTTGTATGTTGTGTTTTATCTTCACCAGTGGGTCATCTCTAGCACTCACAAGGATATTCCCATCTCATATCATAGAGACTCTGAGAGGGGTGGCCAACTCCAGTCCTCCATGGCCACCAACAGGTTAGGTTTTCAGGATATCCCTGCTTCAGCACAGGTGGCTCAGTCAACCACTGATTGAGCCATGTGTGCTGAAGCTGGGATATCCTGAAAACCTGACCTGTAGGTGGTCCTGGAGGACTGGAGTTGGCCACCCCTCTCATAGACCATCTTCTGCTTTTGGGAACTATGTTTATATGTCTTAAACTCTCTTCATTCTGCTGGAAGAAAAATGTGTGTGCACTGTATATAGTAAATCTGTGTGTATAGATGTACAGTAGCAGACGTGATTATGCGAGTCAACGTACAAAATGCGTTCAATAACACGTTCTTCTTCACCATTGTTTTCAATAGAACTACTATTAAATAACACACCAGCGTTAATGCAACACATTGCATATATATACAATCTACCAATTAGATTGTAAGCTCTTCGGAGCAGGGACTCCCTTTCCTAAATGTTACTTTTATGTTTGAGCACTTCTTCCCTTTGTGTTATTTATATCTTATTATTTATATACCATGGTTTACACATGTGCTATCATGTTGTTTGAATACAATCTTTTTGCTACATACTGTACTACTGAGTGCTGTTTCTTTGCTTTCCCCGCTGGAAAGGCAATCTGTTGCATATACTTGTCTTATGGAACATGCACCTGATGATTTGACTCTTTTGCTTGGAGTGCAAGCTGTTAGATATATAGATATCTCTCTCTCTCTCTCTCTCTCTCTCTCTATCTTTTTTTTTTTTTTTTTAAATCAACCCTCTGTTTAATTTTTAATGCAGGGCGCACACTTTTGGAAAAGCTATTCAAGCAGCAGGAAAAAGCGCCTGAGGAAGCAGAAAAACTCTGTTCTCAGATTATTGCTGTGGGCCTGTTGCTGCCTTTCAGTGATTGTTTTCGTGAACAATGTAGCAAGAGTGCACCACAGATTCCATCAACTTTCAATGTAAGTTGGGATGGGTAACTTTTGTGTATTCTTTTTATTTTAAGGCATGGATTAAGTGTTCAATCTTCTTTTTTTCATGCTTTTTAAACCCCTTGAGTGCTGCTTGACAGTACTTATTGACCTAAAATACATGCTGTGGTGCTGCATAATGTAACCATTATGTCATAAGTGACTGGACCCTTTACCACTTGAGAGCATTTTACAAAATACTGTATAAAAATGTTAGATGGGTGTCTCTTTTTAAACTAAAAGGGGGAACATCACCATTAGATATTGGGTCAGAGTCCCTTTGTAAAATCCCAGAATACCCTTGTGTCTGTCTGTAATGTGGTGTATAACTAGACATACACGATACTGTCCTAAATGCACCCCCCCCCGCTAAACATTTTGCCAACTCTCAAAGGGATGATAATGTCTCCAAATTAGTAAGCTTTGTGTAAAATATTGCCAGATGGTGAGTATGCTCTATTTACAGTCTCTGCATTAATCAAATCTAGTGATTTTAGAGAATTTCATACATTAGCCAATTAAGTGAAGTTGCAATGCACACTGACCAAATGCATGGCGAATCATATACGATCCATGACAGTCTGACTTTCATGACTAGATCTTCAATACAGTATGTCAGTGGTTCCCAACTTTTTTTACATTGTGCACCCCCTGATAGAAAATATTTATTCCACGAGCCACTAGTAGTTAATAAATATTATTGCCTACTCAGACTATTGCTATCAAACCTGTTTGACCAATCCCAGGCTGTATATAGAGTCCTGAGCTTTTGGGGTGTACCCGTGTTTAATAAAGCCTCAAACTGCATCTCAGTGTTTGTAGATCGTATGGATGTTATAGCTGTCAATTACTGTGGGAGCTTGCAGTCATGCCACACATTCATTGCCACTTTGTTTGCAAAGCATTGTGGGGAGCGACTTTAATTCCTGCTGCAATTTACCCTAATGTTTTTTTTGCGGCCTTACTAAGCCCACTGTCCCCACACAGGCTCAGGAACCCACTCTACTGCCTTGAATTCATTATTACATATTTTTTGGGGGGTGAGCCCCTTGGAGACACTTCATCCAGCCCCCTATTGTGAATCACTGCAGTAGGTAAATGGTGGTGCAACAAGAGCCTGGTAATATTATCAAAATACAGGCAAAATCAAATCTATTTTGTTGTTTTGTATGCCATTCTAAATTCATGAATTCATGAAGGCATATTGTTATTTTTACACTGTCATACTGATGCAGCGGCCGTTATTCGAACACATCTCAGCGCCGATTTTGAGTTCTCTGCTGTTCCCCATGCAGCATGAACGCGGCCAATCGCCCCAGGCACCCATGCTTATTGCGGATGTTTTGTTTGAATTTCATGGATTCTGTTTCTTAGTTTGCAATAAAATGGATGAATTGTAATGTGTACAGTACTGTGCTACTGTGCTACTGTGTTACTGTCAATTTCATGTTTTTGAAAGCCAGAACACTAAAATTCGTTTTTCTGCACTCGCCGCGCTCGCATCTTAGTGCGGGGAGGCTGGAATTCATCCCGTGGTTTCAAATCGGGATTCCAATGTACATGACGCGTGAAGTGTTCGAATAACGGCCGCTGCATCAGTATATACTGTTTAACTGTGACCATGACTGAAAGATATATTCAAGTTTCTATCCTCCTGTCTTTATTTTATATATAGAAAAATAAATTGCATGTTTATTGAAATTTTGGTAATGTCGGAAAATAACATAAACCATTGTAGTATACAGATACTCCCCAAAACACCATGTATGGTTTACTGTATCTAGGTTTATATTAAGAATATTATTGTTATTGGGGCGTGAAGATTGCTAGTACCAAAAATAAAAAAAATAATACTTTAGCACTCTAGATTACAAACACCTTCAGCACTCAAAGGTTTAAACACAGATAGCATTTGGACGTGTGTGTGTGTGTGGCTATAGATGTGTGTGTGTGTGTGTGCAGGGCCGCCAACAGAAATCATGGGGCCCAGGACAAATAAAAGGAGCAGGGCCCCCCCAACCCATAGCGCCCCCCCTGAACCCATAACGCCCCCCCGAACCCATAGCGCCCCCCCCAAACCCATAGCGCACCTACCACAAAAAAATATTTTTTAGAGCGCAACTTTTACGTAACTGTTTTCTTAATGTGATACAGAAAAAACCATTACAATGCAACCTGTTTATTTTTATATTTTCAACAAAAGACAGATGACTGCCTGTCTGGGTGGGTGGGTGAGAGTGGGTGGGTGAGAGTGGGTGGGTGAGAGTGGGTGGGTGAGAGAGTGGGTGGGTGGGTGAGAGAGTGGGTGGGTGAGAGAGTGGGTGGGTGGGTGAGAGAGGGTGGGTGGGTGAGAGTGGGTGGGTGAGAGAGAGAGTGGGTGGATGAGAGAGAGAGTGGGTGGATGAGAGATAGAGTGGGTGGATGAGAGAGAGTGGGTGGATGAGAGAGAGAGTGGGTGGGTGAGAGAGAGAGTGGGTGGGTGAGAGAGAGAGTGGGTGGGTGAGAGAGTGGGTGGGTGAGAGAGAGAGTGGGTGGGTGAGAGAGAGAGAGAGTGGGTGGGTGAGAGAGAGAGAGGGTGGATGAGAGAGAGAGAGAGAGTGGGTGGGTGAGAGAGAGAGAGAGAGTGGGTGGGTGAGAGAGAGAGAGAGAGATAGTGGGTGGGTGAGAGAGAGAGAGAGAGTGGGTGGGTGAGAGAGAGAGAGTGGGTGGGTGAGAGAGAGAGAGTGGGTGGGTGAGAGAGAGAGTGGGTGGGTGAGAGAGAGAGTGGGTGGGTGAGAGAGAGAGTGGGTGGGTGAGAGAGAGAGAGTGGGTGAGAGAGAGTGGGTGGGTGAGAGAGAGAGAGAGAGAGGGTGAGAGAGAGAGAGATAGTGGGTGGGTGAGAGAGAGAGAGTGGGTGGGTGAGAGAGAGAGAGTGGGTGGGTGAGAGAGTGGGTGGGTGAGAGAGAAAGTGGGTGGGTGAGAGAGAGATTGGGTGGGTGAGAGAGAGTGGGTGTGTGAGAGAGAGTGGGTGGGTGAGAGAGAGAGAGAGAGAGAGAGTGGGTGGGTGAGAGAGAGAGAGTGGGTGGGTGAGAGAGAGAGTGTGGGTGGGTGAGAGAGAGAGTGGGTGGGTGAGAGGGTGGGTGGGTGAGAGAGAGGAAGTGGGTGGGTGAGAGGGAGAGAGAGGGGGTGGGTGAGAGAGAGAGTGGGTGGGTGAGAGAGAGTGGGTAGGTGAGAGAGAGAGTGGGTGGGTGAGATAGAGAGTGGGTGGGTGAGAGAGAGAGAGAGTGGGTGGGTGAGAGAGAGAGAGAGTGGGTGGGTGAGAGAGAGAGAGAGTGGGTGGGTGAGAGAGAGAGTGGGTGGGTGAGAGAGAGAGAGTGGGTGGGTGAGAGAGAGTGGGTGGGTGAGAGAGAGAGAGGGAGTGGGTGGATGAGAGAGAGAGGGAGTGGGTGGGTGAGAGAGAGAGTGGGTAAGAGAGAGAGAGAGTGGGTAAGAGAGAGAGTGGGTGGGTGAGAGAGAGAGAGTGGGTGGGTGAGAGAGAGAGAGTGGGTGGGTGAGAGAGAGAGTGGGTGGGTGAGAGAGAGTGTGGGTGGGTGAGAGAGAGATTGGGTGGGGTGAGAGAGAGAGATTGGGTGGGTGAGAGAGAGAGAGTGGGTGGGTGAGAGAGTGTGGGAGAGAGAGAGAGTGGGTGGGTGAGTGAGAGAGTGGGTGGGTGAGTGTGTGAGTGGGTGGGGTGAGTGAGAGAGTGGGTGGGTGAGTGAGAGTGTGGGTGGGTGAGTGAGAGAGTGGGTGTGTGAGAGTGGGTGGGTGAGAGAGTGGGTGGGTGAGAGAGTGGGTGGGTGAGAGAGAGAGAGGGTGAGAGAGTGAGGATAGAGAGTGGGTGGGTGAGAGTGAGAGAGAGAGTGGGTGGATGAGAGAGAGTGGGTGGTTGAGAGAGAGGGAGAGTGGGTGGTTGAGAGAGAGAGAATGGGTGAGAGAGAGTGAGTGGGTGAGAGAGAGTGAGTGGGTGAGAGAGAGTGAGTGGGTGAGAGAGAGTGGGTGGGTGAGAGAGAGTGGGTGGGTGAGAGAGAGTGGGTGGGTGAGAGTGAGTGGGTGGGTGAGTGAGAGTGGGTGGGGTGAGAGAGAGTGGGTGGGTGAGAGTGGTGGGTGGTGTGAGAGAGAGTGGGTGGGTGAGAGTGAGTGGGTGGGTGAGAGTGTGTGGGTGGGTGAGTGAGTGTGAGAGTGGGTGGGTGAGTGAGAGAGAGTGGGTGGGTGTGAGTGAGAGAGTGGGTGGGTGAGAGAGTGAGAGTGGGTGGGTGAGTGAGAGTGGGTGGGTGAGAGAGAGTGGGTGGGTGAGAGAGAGTGGGTGGGTGAGAGAGAGTGGGTGGGTGAGAGAGAGTGGGTGGGTGAGGTGAGAGTGGGTGGGTGAGAGAGAGTGGGTGGGGTGAGAGAGTGTGGGTGGGTGAGAGAGAGTGGGTGGGTGAGAGTGAGTGGGTGGGTAGTGTGAGAGAGGGGAGTGGGTGGGTGAGAGAGAGTGGGTGGGTGAGAGAGAGAGTGGGTGGGTGAGAGAGTGAGGTGGGTGGGTGAGAGTGAGAGAGTGGGTGGGTGAGAGAGAGAGAGTGGGTGGGTGAGAGAGAGTGGGTGGGTGAGAGAGAGAGTGGGTGGGTGAGAGAGAGTGAGTGGGTGGGTGAGAGAGAGAGTGGGTGGGTGAGAGAGAGTGTGGGTGGGTGTGAGAGAGAGTGGGCGGGTGAGAGTGGGTGGGTGAGAGAGAGAGAGAGAGTGGGTGGGTGGGTGAGAGAGAGAGAGTGGGTGGGTGAGAGAGAGAGAGTGAGTGGGTGAGAGAGAGAGTGAGTGGGTGAGAGAGAGAGTGGGTGGGTGAGAGAGAGTGGGCGGGTGAGAGAGAGAGTGGGCGGGTGAGAGAGAGAGTGGGCGGGTGAGAGAGAGAGTGGGCGGGTGAGAGAGAGAGTGGGCGGGTGGGTGAGTGAGAGAGAGTGAGAGGGTGGGTGAGTGAACCCTTTAAAAGCAGTTGAGAGTATTTAGGAGTATCTCACACTTGTCTTATAACCTTGGTTCTCACACTGTCCTGTGAATATCACACTGTCCTGCAGTCCTGCAGTTAGTATCCCAGTGTGCCTGACGTGCTTAAGAGTGGGTGGATGAGAGAGAGAGTGGGTGGATGAGAGAGAGAGTGGGTGGATGAGAGAGAGAGTGGGTGGATGAGAGAGTGGGTGGGTGAGAGAGAGAGTGGGTGGGTGAGAGAGAGAGTGGGTGGGTGAGAGAGAGTGGGTGGGTGAGAGAGAGAGTGGGTGGGTGAGAGAGAGAGTGGGTGGGTGAGAGAGAGAGTGGGTGGGTGAGAGAGAGAGAGTGGGTGGGTGAGAGAGAGAGAGTGGGTGGGTGAGAGAGAGAGGGTGGATGAGAGAGAGAGAGAGAGAGAGAGAGAGAGAGAGTGGGTGGTGGGTGAGAGAGAGAGAGAGAGAGAGAGTGGGTGGGTGAGAGAGAGAGAGAGAGATAGTGGGTGGGTGAGAGAAAGAGAGTGGGTGGGTGAGAGAGAGACAGTGGGTGGGTGAGAGAGTGGGTGGGTGAGAGAGAGAGAGTGGGTGGGTGAGAGAGAGAGAGAGAGAGTGGGTGGGTGAGAGAGAGAGTGGGTGGGTGAGAGAGAGAGAGTGGGTGGGTGAGAGAGAGAGAGTGGGTGAGAGAGAGAGAGAGATAGTGGGTGGGTGGGTGAGAGAGAGAGTGGGTGGGTGAGAGAGAGAGAGTGGGTGGGTGAGAGAGTGGGTGGGTGAGAGAGTGGGTGGTGAGAGAGAGATTGGGTGGGTGAGAGAGAGAGTGGGTGGGTGAGAGAGAGAGTGGGTGGGTGAGAGAGAGTGGGTGGGTGAGAGAGAGTGGGTGGGTGAGAGAGAGTGGGTGGGTGAGAGAGAGAAGAGAGTGGGTGGGTGGGTGAGAGGAGAGAGTGGGTGGATGAGAGAGAGAGAGAGAGAGAGAGAGTGGGTGGTGTGAGAGAGGGTGGGTGAGAGAGAGGGAGTGGGTGGGTGAGAGGGAGAGAGAGGGAGTGGGTGGGTGAGAGAGAGAGAGAGGGAGTGGGTGGGTGAGAGAGAGAGTGGGTGGGTGAGAGAGAGAGTGGGTGGGTGAGAGAGAGAGTGGGTGGGTGAGAGAGAGAGTGGGTGGGTGAGAGAGAGAGTGGGTGGGTGAGAGAGAGAGAGTGGGTGGGTGAGAGAGAGAGAGTGGGTGGGTGAGAGAGAGAGAGTGGGTGGGTGAGAGAGAGAGGGTGGATGAGAGAGAGAGAGAGAGAGTGGGTGGGTGAGAGAGAGAGAGAGAGAGAGAGAGAGAGAGAGTGGGTGGGTGAGAGAGAGAGAGAGAGAGAGTGGGTGGGTGAGAGAGAGAGAGAGAGAGAGAGAGAGAGAGAGATAGTGGGTGGGTGAGAGAAAGAGAGTGGGTGGGTGAGAGAAAGAGAGTGGGTGGGTGAGAGAGTGGGTTGGTGAGAGAGAGAGAGTGGGTGGGTGAGAGAGAGAGAGAGAGAGTGGGTGGGTGAGAGAGAGAGAGTGGGTGGGTGAGAGAGAGAGAGTGGGTGGGTGAGAGAGAGAGAGCGAGTGGGTGAGAGAGAGAGAGAGATAGTGGGTGGGTGGGTGAGAGAGAGAGTGGGTGGGTGAGAGAGAGAGAGTGGGTGGATGAGAGAGTGGGTGGGTGAGAGAGTGGGTGGGTGAGAGAGAGGAGTGGGTGGGTGAGAGAGAGAGAGTGGGTGGGTGAGAGAGAGAGAGGATGGGTGAGAGAGAGATTGGGTGGGTGAGAGAGAGATTGGGTGGGTGAGAGAGAGTGGGTGGGTGAGAAAGAGTGGGTGGGTGAGAGAGAGTGGGTGGGTGAGAGAGAGTGGGTGGGTGAGAGAGAGATTGGGTGGGTGAGAGAGAGATTGGGTGGGTGAGAGAGAGATTGGGTGGGTGAGAGAGAGTGGGTGGGTGAGAGAGAGTGGGTGGGTGAGAGAGAGTGGGTGGGTGAGAGAGAGTGGGTGGGTGAGAGAGAGTGGGTGGGTGAGAGAGAGTGGGTGGGTGAGAGAGAGAGAGAGAGAGTGGGTGGGTGAGAGAGAGAGAGTGGGTGGATGAGAGAGAGAGAGAGAGAGAGAGGGTGGGTGAGAGAGAGTGGGTGGGTGAGAGAGAGAGTGGGTGGGTGAGAGAGAGAGAGTGGGTGGGTGAGAGAGAGAGAGAGTGGGTGGGTGAGAGAGAGAGGGTGGATGAGAGAGAGAGAGAGAGAGAGTGGGTGGGTGAGAGAGAGAGAGAGAGAGTGGGTGGGTGAGAGAGAGAGAGAGAGATAGTGGGTGGGTGAGAGAGAGAGAGTGGGTGGGTGAGAGAGTGGGTGGGTGAGAGAGAGAGAGTGGGTGGGTGAGAGAGAGAGAGAGAGTGGGTGGGTGAGAGAGAGAGAGAGAGTGGGTGGGTGAGAGAGAGAGAGTGGGTGAGAGAGAGAGAGAGAAGTGGGTGAGAGAGAGAGAGAGATAGTGGGTGGGTGGGTGAGAGAGAGAGTGGGTGGGTGAGAGAGAGAGAGTGGGTGGGTGAGAGAGAGAGAGAGTGGGTGGGTGAGAGAGAGAGAGTGGGTGGGTGAGAGAGAGAGGATGGGTGAGAGAGAGATTGGGTGGGTGAGAGAGAGATTGGGTGGGTGAGAGAGAGTGGGTGGGTGAGAGAGAGTGGGTGGGTGAGAGAGAGTGGGTGGGTGAGAGAGAGAGAGAGAGAGAGAGTGGGTGGGTGAGAGAGAGAGAGTGGGTGGGTGAGAGAGAGAGAGAGAGAGTGGGTGGGTGAGAGAGAGGGTGGGTGGGTGAGAGAGAGGGAGTGGGTGGGTGAGAGGGAGAGAGAGGGAGTGGGTGGGTGAGAGAGAGAGTGGGTGGGTGAGAGAGAGTGGGTGGGTGAGAGAGAGAGTGGGTGGGTGAGAGAGAGAGTGGGTGGGTGAGAGAGAGAGAGTGGGTGGGTGAGAGAGAGAGAGAGAGAGTGGGTGGGTGAGAGAGAGAGAGTGGGTGGGTGAGAGAGAGTGGGTGGGTGAGAGAGAGAGGGAGTGGGTGGTGAGAGAGAGAGTGGGTAAGAGAGAGAGTGGGTGGGTGAGAGAGAGAGAGTGGGTGGGTGAGAGAGAGAGAGTGGGTGGGTGAGAGAGAGTGGGTGGGTGAGAGAGAGAGTGGGTGGGTGAGAGAGAGAGTGGGTGGGTGAGAGAGAGATTGGGTGGGTGAGAGAGAGAGTGGGTGGGTGAGAGAGAGTGGGAGAGAGAGAGAGTGGGAGAGAGAGAGAGTGGGGAGAGAGAGAGAGTGGGAGAGAGAGAGAGTGGGAGAGAGAGAGAGTGGGAGAGAGAGAGAGTGGGAGAGAGAGAGAGAGTGGGTGGGTGAGAGAGTGGGAGAGAGAGAGAGTGGGAGAGAGGAGAGAGTGGGTGGGTGAGAGAGTGGGTGGGTGAGAGAGTGGGTGGGTGAGAGAGTGGGTGGGTGGGTGAGAGAGAGAGTGGGTGGGTGAGAGAGAGAGAGTGGGTGAGAGAGAGAGAGTGGGTGGGTGAGAGAGAGAGTGGGTGGGTGAGAGAGAGAGAGTGGGTGGGTGAGAGAGAGTGGGTGGGTGAGAGAGAGTGGGTGGGTGAGAGAGAGAGAGGGAGTGGGTGGATGAGAGAGAGAGGGAGTGGGTGGGTGAGAGAGAGAGTGGGTAAGAGAGAGAGTGGGTGGGTAAGAGAGAGAGTGGGTGGGTGAGAGAGAGAGAGTGGGTGGGTGAGAGAGAGAGAGTGGGTGGGTGAGAGAGAGAGTGGGTGGGTGAGAGAGAGAGTGGGTGGGTGAGAGAGAGAGTGGGTGGGTGAGAGAGAGAGTGGGTGGGTGAGAGAGAGAGTGGGTGGGTGAGAGAGAGAGTGGGTGGGAGAGAGAGAGAGTGGGAGAGAGAGAGAGTGGGAGAGAGAGAGAGTGGGAGAGAGAGAGAGTGGGAGAGAGAGAGAGTGGGAGAGAGAGAGAGTGGGAGAGAGAGAGAGAGAGAGTGGGTGGGTGAGAGAGAGTGGGAGAGAGAGAGAGTGGGAGAGAGAGAGAGTGGGAGAGAGAGAGAGTGGGAGAGAGAGAGAGTGGGTGGGTGAGAGAGTGGGTGGGTGAGAGAGTGGGTGGGTGAGAGAGAGAGTGGGTGGGTGAGAGAAAGAGAGAATGGGTGAGAGAGAGTGGTTGAGAGAGAGAGAGTGAGTGAGTGGGTGAGAGAGAGAGTGAGTGGGTGAGAGAGAGAGTGGGTGGGTGAGAGAGAGAGTAGGCGGGTGAGAGAGAGAGTGGGTGGGTGAGAGAGAGAGTGGGCGGGTGAGAGAGAGATTGGGCGGGTGGGTGAGTGAGAGAGAGTGAGAGGGTGGGTGAGTGAACCCTTTAAAAGCAGTTGAGAGTATTTAGGAGTATCTCACACTTGTCTTATAACCTTGGTTCTCACACTGTCCTGTGAATATCACACTGTCCTGCAGTCCTGCAGTTAGTATCCCAGTGTGCCTGACGTTGCATACGATA